>NC_085844.1:210114755-210441184 GCF_035594765.1 Anolis carolinensis
AATTTTCCTTGAGATCGTATGAATTGGTGTATTTCAATTTGTGGTTCCACATTTTCTCCCATTCTTCCATGTTTATTGGATGTCTCACATAGGATGCCCATTTTATCATGCAGTCCTTGACTTGTTCTGTTTCTGTAGTCCATTGTAACAATATTTTGTAGTTTTTAGTTATTTCTTTTCTCTCATTAAGTCTGATTTTATCCCATAAGGTATCTTTTTCTGCAAACCCATTTTTTTTATCTCTGTTGTAATACTCTTGAATCTGTCTATATTGAAACCACGAGACCTTTTGGAATCTATTTCTTATTTCTTCTTGAGTTCTCAATATAAATTCCCCATTCTATTTTTTCAAGACATCTTTATATGTTGGCCATTCTTCCCATCTTAATTCTGTTCTTTGTGACGCTTCTATTGGGGATATCCAAAGAGGTGTTTTCTGGTAAAATCTTGCTTTATAATTTTCCCATATTTTGATAAGGGCCGATCTAATAAAGTTATTTCCAAAATTCTTTTCCACTTTTTTCTTATCGTACCACATATAGGCATGCCAACCATATCTTAGGTCGAATCCTTCTAAGGTTAAGCTTTTGATTTTGTTTAAATTTGCCCAATCTTTGATCCAGGTTAGGCCACAAGCCTCATAGTATGATGTCAGGTCTGGTAGTCCCAGTCCTCCTCTCTTTTTTTCGTCGATCAGGTTGAGGAGTTTTATTCTCGCTTTTTTCCCTGTCCAGATAAATTTAGTTATGTCTGAGTTCCATTTTTTAAATATTTGATAGTTTCTTATTATAGGGATTGTTTGAAAGAGGAACAGGATTTTTGCTAGCACGGTCATTTTGACCGTTGATATTCTTCCGAGTAACGATAGATTTAGATGTTTCCACAATTCCATGTCTTTTTTTATTTCCCTCCATTTTTCTTCATAGTTATTCTTTAATAGTTGCGCATTTTTGGGTGTAATGACTATTCCTAAGTATTTTATTTTATTAGTGACTTTTATTCCTGTTATTTTTCCCAATTCTTCTTGTCTTTTCCTTGGAATATTTTTAGTCATTATAATTGTTTTATTCTTGTTAATTCTCAATCCCGAGACTTTACCAAATTCTTCGATTTTTTTAATCCACTTTTGGATGTTTTCTAGTGGATTTTCGATTATACAAATCATGTCGTCGGCGAATGCCCTTATTTTATAGTCTTCTTTTCTTATTTTTATTCCAATTAATTCTTTGTCCTCTCTTATGTTATTTAGGAGCATTTCCAATGAGAGTATGAATAATAAAGGTGAGAGTGGGCAGCCTTGCCTTGTTTTGTTTCTTGGCCGTTTATATAAATCTTTGCTTCTTGTTTAGTGTATATTGATTTTATTCCTGTAATATATTGATGTCCCATATCCAATTCTTTTAACAACATAATAAAGAAATCCCAATTAATATTATCAAACGCCTTCTCCGCGTCTAGCGCGAGGAAGGCACATTCTTTTTGATTATTTCTTTCGTAATATTCGATTGCATTTAATATTATTCTGACATTATCCTTTATTTGTCTCCTTGGAAGGAATCCGGCTTGGTCTTCTTTTATCCATTCTGTTAAAAAGGTTTTCAATCTCTCCGCCAGTATGTTTGTAAATAATTTGTAGTCTGTGTTTAAAAGCGAGATTGGTCTATAATTTTTGATGTCCTGAGGATCTGATTTTTCTTTATGAATTAATGTTATTGTAGCCTCCTTCCACGAGTTTGGTATTGTCTGATTTTGCATTGCGTGATTCATTATTCTTAGAAGTAATGGTGACAGTTCTTGTTCAAATGTTTTATAGTAACCCGCAGTGTATCCATTGGGTCCCGGAGCCTTTGAGGAGTCTAGTTTCTTGATTGCTTTATGCAGTTCTTCTTTTGATATTTCCTTATTAAGATATTCTCTATGTTTTTCTGAAATTTTGGCTAGTTTCTGGTTACTTAGATACTTGGCAATCTCCTCCTTTTCTATGTGGTCTTTTGTGTATAAAATTTTATAAAATTTGTAGAATTGGTCCATTATTTCTTGATCCGACGAGTATTCTTTGTCCTCTACTCGTAATGAAGAGATATATTGTTTTTGTCTCTTCTTCCTTATTTTGGAAGCCAACCATCTTCCCGGTTTGTTGGCGTTCTCATAATGGTATTGTTTAATAAATTTCAAATTTTTTGCTAATTCCTCTGATTCTAGATTTTCTCTTTGTCTATGTAACGCTTGTAGTCTTTGTTGAGCCTTCTTATTATTGGGGGATTTTTTAAATCCGTTTTCTATTTTGCTAATTTCTTCTAAGTTTTTCTTAATATCCAAGTCCCTCTTCTTTTTCCTGATTGAATTTTGTTGAATGAAGTACCCCCTCATTACCGCCTTGGAGGTATCCCATATAGTTTGGATTGCAATTTCTGGCGTTTCATTGAAGTCAAAGAATTCTTTCAAAATTTCCTTATTTTTTTTAATATCCCCTTCTTCCTTTAGTAAGTTGTCATTTAACCTCCATTTCCATATCTTTTTTCCTTGATTTAATGTCATTTCCAATGGGCAATGGTCTGTATGGGTTCTGGGTAGTATTTTGATGTAATTAATACTAGTAGTTAATGTATTAGAAGCCCAGATCAAGTCTATCCTTGTCCATGTTCCGTGTCTATTGGAGAAGTAGGTGTAGTCCTTCTCTTCTTTATGTTTCATTCTCCATATATCCTTCAAGTCTAGATCTTTATAGTTTCATAAAGTTAATTGGTAATTGTCCCGATGTTTTATTTTTACTTTTCTTCGCATTATCTGTTTTATCCCAATTCTTATCCATTATTCCATTGAAGTCTCCCATAATAATCAGTTCATCATATTCCTGGTTCCTAATTGATTCTGACAGTTTTTTCACAAAAGTTTTTTTGGGTCCATTTGGTGCGTAAATGTTACAGATTAAGATCTTTCGATTATCGAATTGCAATATAATTCCCACTATCCTTCCATCATCGTCTTTGAAAGCTAACCTTGTGTTAAGTCTTGGGTTTACATATATTACTACTCCACGCTTTTTCTCAGGAGCTGAAGAAAAATATTCTTGTCCAATTGATTTTTGAGTCAGATGTGATATATGTTTTTGGGAGATATGGGTTTCTTGTAGTGCCGATATGTCATATCTACCCTTCCTTATGGCGTTGAATATTTTTTTCTTTTCTGTGGAGAATTTAGTCCGTTGACATTATTAGAGTAGAATCTAATTTCCATCTTCTTTGTTTTCCTCTTCTTCTTCTACTCCTTCTTCCTCCTCTTCTCTGTCACAGTTTTCTTCCTCTTCTCCAGATTGTATATCTTCTTCTTCCGGGCAGTTGAACCTCGCTCTCTTTTTTTTTTATGTCTCTTGGATCCTTACATTCTTTAGGTTTACTCTCTCCCATGTCACTTTTAAGTTTTTTGTGGAAGTCCCTGGCCTTCTCTTCCGTTGTCAGCCAATATTTATTCTCTTTGTAGGAGACCATAATGCCCTCCCTTCTTTCCCATCTAAATCGTATCCCCAATATTTTCAGCTCCTCCGTTAAGAAGAAGTATTTTCTCCTCTTTATCAAAGTCGATGTTGGGAATTCTTTGAGTATTGCTACCCTTTTCCCTTTAAATATGGTTGGGGTTTTGCTATTTTCTTTCAGGATTTCATCTCTAATTCTTTTTCGTCCAAAATGGACTACCACATCTCTATCCGCTTTGTTTCTCTTGGAGTAGTTCGTAGTTACTCTGTATACCCTGTCGATATTTTGGTCTGCTTGGTCTTCCGTCGTCCGTAGTAACTCAGCCACCATTTTGGTTATGATTGCTCTAATATTTTCCTTTGCTTCTTCTTGAATATTTCGGAATCTTAGTTGGAATTTTGAAGATACCCAAGCCTCTCCAGCATCTACAGCATCCATGGACCCAGATTCCTCCCCAAGATCCTCCAGAGCCCGTGCCCAATCTATGCCAACTTCCTCCGTCACCACCCTCAGCATCCATTTCCACCTCAAGATTCCCTCCCAAGTCCCCACATGAATCCTCCTCAGAAGACTCCTCATCAATCTCCCTGATTCTCTTTCTGTGTAAATCTTCCAGCGAGCCCTCCCTACGAGGGTTCTTCCTTTCTCTCCTGATCCCACCATTATCACTCACAGCCTCAGAAGACTCATTCACAACAATGCTTGCTCTGTTATATACCTGCAGATCTGAGATATAGTGGAGGATACTGTTCCATCACCACTGTTGAAAAAAAGTCAGTTGGCTTTCAACCCAGTTGGCTTCTACATGTCAAATGGAAGAGAATGGATGCCTTCTTGGCAGTTCAGGCAGCATTTCTTCTAGCAGACTAACAATAATGACCTAGTTTTCAATACACAGGGAGGAGAGGTGATGTGAAAGATCACAGTTAAATACTTAAAGAAGTACTTAAATAACAACACAGTTGTAACTAAAACCAAATAATATATATAATGAGAATAGATGAATACTCTTCATGTTCATACTAAACAGCTGCTACCACTTTATCTCATATTCATTTAAACAGATGGAAAAAATATGGTGTATGACTGAGGACTAGATTTGAGCCAGAAAACCAGAGTTGAAATTGTACTGATCCATGCAGCTCACAGGGTACTCTTTGAGTAGTCCAAATCTCTTATTCTAACCTACCCTTCCCCAATCTAGTGCCTTCCAGATGTTTTACCTGCCATCTCCCATTTATACTTTCATCACAAGTTCTGATATACTTTGTAAGAATGAAAATGAAATATGTGTGACTTATTTCTCTATGAAACCCCACTGATTTCAGTAGCTCTACTCTATGTAGAAATGTTTGCATCAATTTCCAGTGATCTATATCAAACATATGTCAAGAACAATAATTAAGACAAGGAGAAAAACAAAATGCTCCCCCCCCTCTCTCTCTCTCTCTCTCTCTCTCTCTCTCTCTCTCTCTCTATATATATATATATATATATATATATATATATATACACACACACACACACACACACACACACACACACAAAGAATGTAGCAAAAAGAAAAATGTTACAATGTCAGTGCAGAAACATTACCAACTACAAAGATAAGACAGATTAGATGCAAACAGCTGTAGAATACTATATATGTCTGCTCAAAGGAAGTAGTATTTGTTCCAGATGTATACAGGATACTGGGTGTACTTAATTGAATTTAAGCCCCATTGCAATCAAATGTTGATCTCAACTAGCGTTTTGTCCCAATCATAAACCTTGTTATACAAACCTGAGTTGCTACAAGGAAAAGGGCACCTATTTGAACTCATCTCTCTTTCTCTCTGATGGATTGGATCATCATAGGAATATGCCAACCTTGCTGAAGATTGCTGAAGGAGTGGGTAACTTTCACCTATATGGATCCCTCCAGACCAACAACAGAAACATGTAATATAGAATGTAGGCATGTGACTCCAACACCACCACTTTTCTTTTCTTCTCCCATATAATTTTAAAATTTCTTTTGCCTGACAAATAAGCTAGCAGAGCTTTGAAAGATTGTTTTGTACATTTTAGTTGGTTGATAAAGATACTGCTTGTTTTGGTTAATCTGGCTGAAAGTGAAAGATTAAATATATAAACAATATTTTGGAGCAGGCATTCCCATGGAAGTATATTATAAATTATCTACAATATCGTTAATATTGCATAACCTTAGGTGAGGGGTATAGTATAATATGATAACAGAAAAAAATAAGACATGGAAAAAATCATAGGAAGTCTGGCAAAAAAGTGGGTGAAGTTCAGCTAACATTAATAAATAAGGGTATCAAACTGATTTCTTAGGGCTCTCCGGAAAGAAAGCCCTGTGCTTTCTTCCTTTTCTTATCTTTAAAGCTCTCTTCTCTGATTAATCCATTTTGGCACTCTCATTTCACAGGCATAGGCCAAATACTTTCCTCGATTTTGTATAAATTTGTTGCAGGTTCTCATTTATTTTTATCTTGTTACCTTTTTAAAAAGTAATCCTGATGCTCATTTAATTCAATCTGTGTAGTGTTGCCAAGGTCAAAATTAGAGAGGGCTCCTGAACCTTTAATGGTTATGTAGAAGCAGGGATTTTAGCAGTTTTTGCTAACAGAACAAGCAACACCTGGTGAAATTCCCTAATCTTCACAACAGTACCAAGAGTTGAAGGCTATATTTTGGAGGAAGGGACTGGCAAAACACTTTTGAGTATTCTGTGCCCAAAGAAAAATTCATGGGGTTACTATAAATCAGGGATGCCCAAACTAAGACCAGCAGGCTGAATGCGGCTCTCCAAGGACATTTACCCGGCCTTGCCCTAAACTTTAAACTTAGGGTCATCCTGAGTCTGAAACAACTTGAAGACACACAACAACAATCCTAATTAACTAGATTATCTAATCAGCCAAAAACAGGCTTACACTTCCCATTGAAATACTGGTAAGTTTATGTTGATTAAAATTATTCTTAATTTTAAATAATGTATTGTTGTTTCATGTTTTTTTTTTTGCACTACAAATAAGATATGTGCAGTGTGCATAAGAATTCATTTTTTTTTCAAACTATAGTCTGGGCCCCCAACACTCTAAGCCCTCTGCTTAAAAAGTTTGAGGATCCCTGCTACAAATCGCTAGGAGGCGACTTGATGACACATTCTCCCTATCATCCAGCATCGCTCAGACTGCTATAAAATGAATAAAACCATTGTTTTAATGTTGCATGGAACAAAATGTGGGTACGACAGTTCTGACACCACTGAAATGCACTCTGCATTTATTGACAGGTGCTTTCTGATTGCTTATGAAGCATATTTCAGAGCTGATTTCTAGCATATAGCATAAAATACATACACTAAAGCCTAGACAGCTGTGGATCTGGGCGGGAGGCAGACTGTGTTGGACAATAGAGAATGTTGGATAAGGGAAGGTTGAATAAGCGAAAGTCTTCTGTATATTAAAATCCATAGTGCAAGGGTTAAAATACAATCCAAATACATATATTGAAATGCAAATAGAATGTACATTTGAAATTCACCTTTTAATGTTGACTGGGCAGGAAGAGATAGATCTTCAGTTCTGTCTTGAATGCTGAATGGTTGAACCATTGGGTTGTTAAATTGGATTGGCCTTCTTAATGTTTAGGAAGCATCACCATCATGTCATTTGAACATGGTGGTTTTTGTGAGGTTGTGTATGCAGTATCTATTTGACAGAAAGGAGACTGGAAACCCTTTATACATCTGAAGATAGATATCGTGTATACTTTTCAACCATCTCTTTTTCAGGGTTATATGCCCAGCTCTTTCCTAAAGGACTCGAGTTTCCAGTCTCCTTTCTATCTTTGTTAACCCCTCTTTGATATGTTCCAATTAATTCAATACATTAAGTAAAGCAGATGGTTTCCCTTCCTAATCCACTATGAATATGATGGCAATTCTGATGGTGTGCTTTTGGGGAATGCAGTTCAGTAGGCTTCCAGTGTCAAGCTGGGCCTTGAGGCACTACACAAACATGCAGTAAGGATGGTAGCACCACAACATGACTTCTTTCAATATGTACAGTAGAGTCTCACTTATCCAACATAAACAGGCCAGCACAATGTTGGATAAGCGAATGTGTTGGATAATAAGGAGGGATTAAGGAAAAGCCTATTAAACATCAAATTAGGTTATGATTTTACAAATTAAGCACCAAAACATGTTATACCACAAATTTGACAGAAAAAGTAGTTCAATACGCAGTAATGCTATGTAGTAATTACTGTATTTACGAATTTAGCACCAAAATATCACGATGTATTGAAAACATTGACTACAAAAATGCGTTGGATAATCCAGAACGTTGGATAAGCGAGTGTTGGATAAGTGAGACTCTACTGTAACAGTTACAGAAGGAAAATGAAGAGGGAGTCTTCTAAGGAAGTGTGCTGCCTGTAGGTCCCATTCTTGCTTTTATAGTTAAACGATTTATTGTTGACAGTTGAAATGTCAGTCTTTTGGATGAAGAGTAGGAGGAAAAGGGAGGGGGCAGCATAATTGCCCAAGCATTATTCTTCTAAATGACAGATCACAGATGGATTCTTGGAGGGCTAGCCAAGACCAATAGATTACTCCATGGTTTAAATTCTTATTTTTTAATGAACAACAACAACAACAAAGCGACCACCAATGATCAGAGTCCCAGTAGCTATGTAAGGGCTGCTACTTTGCTGAGATTTTGCCCTTAGCTTAAATGTTTGACAAGGGCTTTATAAATGAATTGGAGAGGTGGTTTATATTTCATTAATGAGGCAGATAGTGGTTAATTACCAAAGTGGCGTAAACAATCCACTAACCCAATCTGGCAGGAAGGGTCACTTATGCAGAGATGATCCAGCTGGACTGAACAGGGTTTTCATTAACTGTTTCAATACCAAAATGGATATGTGCTGTCCCCAATCTATAACATCAAGAACATTGACTAGAATGTGGGTTGACATAAAAAAACCCTTATATAATAAACCCAGACTCCAATTCTATCTTCTAATTTGATTACGCACATGTCATTCTTTGAATTTCCTATCCCAATCGTAGATTATTGCACATGGTTTGACCAATATATTCTTGGCCCTCTTACTGTTTACCTCAAATGGCAAAGCTGTTTGACATATGTGAAGTGGTAACATTCCCTCAATATGCAGGTTAGAGATGTGGCAAGGCTCTGAAAAGAAAGTTATCCTTGGAGACCATCATCCACATTTGCCTCTAACCATTTATTGGTCTAATGGAAATATTAAAAGAGTTTTGGCTTTCCTTGATGCAAGATCAAAGGTGACTGTAATTAATGTAAACTAAAACTACATCTCTCTCCAAGTATATGGAAGTGGAAAGAACATGCCACAAGGAGACAAGTAATGTTGGCTTTTGGAAACTCAGCTACTTTTGGAGCAAATGTATTGATTTCTCATGTTGTTGAATATATTGTTGGAATTGATTTGCTACAAGGATGTGAATTTCCTCACCTGATGGATTTTGCCTCTGGGACTTGAGCTATAATACTGAAGGCTAAGTAGATGCCTCTATGAATTTTCTTGGTGTTTCAGAGGAAGTGAGTAAATGGGGAATGAAAAACCTTCCCTAATTCAATTAGGACAGCAGAGGTCCATCAGAAATTGCTTAGGTGAACCCTTGTTGTCCCAGAACAGGTGTAGTGTCCTGGCAGTGGATACGTAGGTGACTGTAGAGCCCTATTCTTGACCCACATGTTCTTCCACAGTGGGGACATTGGTTTCCAGGTTGGAGGTTGTCCAGATCAGGGTTGGTTTGATGTGCCTTCCCCTTTGCACATTTCTGCCTTGTGCCCTCCATTTGTGCCTCTTCAAATTCCACAGCACTACTGGTCACAGCTGACTTCCAGCTAGAGCGCTCAAGGGCCAGGGCAGGGCTTCCCAGTCTTTGCCACAGTTTTTAAGGCTAGCTTTAGCCCATCTTTAAATCTCTTTTCCTGTCCACCAACATTCTGTTTTCTATTCCTGAGTTGGGAGTATAGTAACTGCTTTGGGAGACAGTGATCAGGCATTCAGATAACATGGCCAGTCCAGTGGAGTTGATGGTATAAGAGCATTGCTTCAGTGCTAGTGCTTTTTGCTTCTTCCAGCGTGCTGGCATTTGTCCGCCTGTTTTCCCAAGAGATTTGCAGGATTTTTCAGAGGCAACGCTGATGGAATCATTCCAGTTGAGTGTGATGATAGGAGCTGAAGTCCAACAATATAATGAGGACCAAATGTTGCCCAAAGAACCAGTGGGATGTACTGTAGTTGTTTGAGCGTTGGATTATGACATTAGAGACCAGGGTTCAAATCCCCATTCAGCCATGGAAATCCATTAGGTGACCCTGGGCAGGTCACACTCTCTCATCCTCAGAAGAAGAGAAAGGCAAACCCCCTCTGAACAACTCTTACCAAGAAAAATCCATGATAGGTTCATGTTCTGGGTCACTGTAAATCAGAAACAACTTGAAGGCACACATGAAGAACAATAATGTTGTCCATATTGACCTAGAGAAAATTCAATATATAGTCTTATGTAAACCTTTCAAAGCCTATTTCTAAACAACTTTGCAAAATAATTTTTCAAAAGTGGTGTACACAAAATTAAAAAACCCAGTGAAAATACATTTTGATATTAAAATGATAGCAAGCATTAAGAACAATGCAAATACAATCACCTAATTTTTAGCCAGTCATTAATCAAAACAGTTATAAGATCTAAAACAAAAAGTAAAAAAATGAACATACTAAAACTATTGACCAACACTTTCAATTATTTGAAATATTTAAAAATATTTCTACGGCTACTTAAGAGAGAATATGGAGGGGGATAAACCTATTATATGAGTGAAGGGCTTCTAAAGGTAAAGGTAAAGGTTTCCCTTGACGTTAAGTCCAGTCATGTCTGACTCTGGGGGTTGGTGCTCATCTCAATTTCTAAGCCGAAGAGCCGGCGTTGTCCGTAGACACCTCCAAGGTCATGTGGCCGGCATGACTGCATGGAGAGCTGTTACCTTCCTGCCGGAGCGGTACCTATTGATCTACTCACATTGGTATGTTTTCGAACTGCTAGGTTGGCAGGAGCTGGAGCTAACAGCGGCTGCTCCCGCCGCTCCCGGGGTTTGAACCTGGGACCTTTCCGTCTCCAGCTCAGTGCTTTTAATGCACTTCGCCACCGGGGCTCCGATTAGGGCCAATAATTGAGAAATGTCTATGTTCTTTACCTATCGGCCTCTCTACCTTGCAGGCACTCAAATACGCCTTCAGATATCAGCTGATCTGAATGTTCCAGCCAGGTTCAACAGGACATACACAGCCATTCATTGTTTAATTAAAAGCAATGCTTTGGATTGCCCAGAACAGAACAGGTGGGCAGTGAAATGGCTGCAGAACTGATGCAGTGCCATGGCCTTAATGTTTTACCTCTAGTGCCTTCTCTATCAGATGAGGCTCCCAAGGCAAACCCCAGTACAGGCTGTTGCAGTAGTCTATGGTGTGCTTCTAGATATGGTGTTCTTCCATCACGGATACAAATACACTGTGCAGTTATTCTTCCTTTTTTCATTAGTGTTTTGGGGGATAAGGGGAAGAAAAAAGACATAAAAATTAGGGAGAAACATAGGGAGGCTACTAGTGAAAGATAATGTTGCCTGGACCCTCTGTAAATTTAATTGAGCAAGGTAATTATGTGATAAAGGCCTCACCTAGAATTAACTCAAGACATGGGCATTATTGCATTTATTTATTTCATAATACACATTTTCTTTAAAAGGCACAGGATGGCATATGTGGCTTTCTCATTTCTCTCTCCTCTTACAACAGCCCTGTGATAAGAGTTGGTTTCAACCACAAACCATTGTATTTTTGTGGTTGCAACTCAGGTCTCTCATATTCTGATCTGATCTGGTATGTTAACCATTTCACCAAACTGCTTCATGTTACAAAATGACTGCCTGCCATCCTGTCTTTCTGTTAACCAGGGTGGACAATCAGTACTAATAATGTGCAACGTTGTCATACATGAAGCAATCACAATGAGGAAACAGCAAACTCTAAAGCAGTCCAACAGAAAAGTTTAGAAAGTTGGCTGGAGAGCCTACTGGGAAAATGTGACGTGTGGGTCCTAATGGCCCCTGTCCCTGATGATTCAGTTATTATTTGATTTATGTGGTCTTGCAGCTGCCCTTGCTTTGACCCTCAGGACGGCTGTGTGGGAAGTTTGTGTCTCTCAGATACAGTGAAGCGCTCACTACTCTGCAAAGTGTTTGGAGCCAAATTGAACGCAAAGACACTGATAAATAATTGAAAAGGATTTCTCGACTCCAGATGTACAGTAAAGAGAAAATATAAGAGCTTTGTGCATCTAATCTGAGTAAGTATTACTTGTTTTTTTGTAAATGTGTGACTATTTCACTTTTACACAATGATAAAAATTATGTCATGCTTGTCATTTGATTTTCAAAATGCAATGCTAATTTAATGAAACACCCAGCTATTAGCGCATAAACAGAACTTTCAACTTTACAGTGCCTGCTTACAGTGGGTACACAGTAGACTTATTTTTTTATCATGTGCAGGATAATAGCATCTATTATATTTGTCTAGTTTGTACGCAATACCAGAAATTATTTACCTGTGAAAGGCATTTTAAAAGTAATAGCTGTGTATTCACATGGACATCTAGTTCTAGCCTTTTTGAACATGCAGTGGAGGTGACTGGACACATTCAATTGAATCAGGGGACAGCATGAGTCCCAGCCTCCTGCAAGTTACTACAAACCAGAAATAAAAGTAATCCCATAATATATATCTTTTGTAATTTCAGATTCATTTTATTTTAAAGCATTTTTCTAACCTTTGATAATTGCTATAGGGGTGTTTCTTCTTCCCAATCAAATTTTTCTGCTGGATAACTTAAAAAATTGCTAGAATTTGGATTCATCTATTTGTAGCTCTAAATTGACTTCATCCTTTTAGAGTTTGAATGTCAAGAAATAATCTTCGAACAGAAAAATGGACACCCAGTAAAAAATTATTTTAAAATACCCTGGCCTATTTGAATAATACAATACAACCCATTTTACTTGAGAATGTAATCAATTTTGCAATGTATACCAAATTTCAAAATTATAATTTTAATGTTTTAAAAATGACAGATTTGTTAGTTAAATAATATGGTATTTAGCACTCTTTGGTTTGTAAAGAAATGAAGTTCAAATTTTTGAATAAAAGTTATTTGGTCAAATGTGGAATTAGGCCCAATGGAAAACGCTTGTTAATTAACAAAAGGCAGAGGAAAGGAGAAATAGGGGACTGCATTTCCAATACCTAAGCTCAAGCACGGGTTGATTTGAGTTTTACAGAATTGATTCATTAAAATCCGTGAGAGTGAAATAATAATCCTGGTCAAATCCATTGTAATTTTAAAACTGTTATATGCCATCCATTAAATCATTTTCTCAACCTATCCACAATTAAAAATGGCTGAGGATTCATCTTTTCCTTCACTACATACACAGGGTTACAGCCTTTTGAGACATCCTTGCTACTTTGCCTTTTTTTTTTTGCTTTTAACATGGGATTGAGCTCTATATAAAAATGTTATCAGCTTCAGGGGCCACTAAAAAAGCTAATAGCCCTCATTGTAGATTATCTACATTCGCCTGTCATGTACTAGTTTTTGAAATACAGTATGTTAATAAATTAACAACTGACCTCTTTTTAGCAAAACAGAAAGCAAAATTAGCAGGTTCTGTAAATAATGATTTAGAGAACCTGCTAATAGAAAGTAGAAGAGAATGCGATTTTTAAATAGAAATCATTAGCTGTGTTTTGGCAAACTTCTAGCTTTTTTAGATTCAGTGAAATTAATCAAATAAAACCCCTGTAGAATTCATTTAATTCATACAGAACTGTTTTTAAAGGTCTACAGGAAGAACTTTTAAATAGGTTATAGCAATAAGATAGCATGTGTTGGCTATTCAAAGCCGCTATTCTAATCAGGCATGATGATAATGATGATTCAGTGGCTCTCATTTTATATTCGGTACTATGTATTTCATTTACGATATTTAAATTTCACTTGCTTTTACTGGACACCATCCTTCATCTGAAAGAATGTCTAGTTTGCTGCCTCTTTCACAAATTATGATACCTGAAAGGAGTGGTAGAAAATGTGTTTCCGTAAAAAAATTAAGTGCATCCTACACTAAAATGGCTGTATATCCTGTTGGGATTCTGTTAATCCATTTGCCCTGGGATCAATCGGCACAAAAATCTGTATATTTGCAATGTAGCTTATTAGTATCCAATATGATGAATCAGCATGTTTGTTCGCAGTAAAGGCAACTACAGTAGAGTCTCACTTATCCAACACTCGCTTATCCAACGTTCTGGATTATCCAACGCATTTTTGTAGTCAATGTTTTCAATATATCATGATATTTTGGTGCTAAATTCATAAATACAGTAATTACTACATAGCATTACTGCGTATTGAACTACTTTTTCTGCCAAATTTGTTGTCTAACATGATGTTTTGGTGCTTCATTTGTAAAATCATAACCTCTTTTGATGTTTAATAGACGTTTCCTTAATGCCTCCTTATTATTCAACATATTCACTTATCCAACATTCTGCCGGCCCGTTTATGTTGGATAAGTGAGACTCTACTGTATCTGAAAGTATCCTTATATCATATAAAATGTTTATGAATGCAGACTGTTGTGCAAAATTTTGCAATTAAAATGGAATCTCTGAGATGGAGTTGGATATGATATTTGTTGTTGTATGTCTTTAAGTAGTTCCCAGCACACTCACAGCATTTGTTCAGAGGGGGGTTGGCCTTTTCCTTCCTTGAAAGTCAAGAAAGTGCAACTTGCCCGAAGTCATCCAGTTAGTTTCCATGGCTGAATTCTCCTTTCTAGGGTCATAACCCAGTGTTCAGACCACTACGCCACACTGCCTAGGTAAATATAAGAGATATTTAAATATAATAAAATAGCAGTGTGTGTGGCAATCATGCATAACTGTATTTTGCAGGGGGTGTACATGCATACTTGCAAGCTATAAACCACTGTACAAAAGAAATTTGTATTTGCCTCACATTCAGTCAACACAAAGGGTTGCCTATTTCCATCTGTTGCCTAGATGTAATTGTTTTGGTAGAAATTTTGTCTCGTTTGAGGTAGAATTTAACTTCAGATGAGGTCATGGCCCAGTTGGTGCCTCTGCTACAGCCTTTATCTACTACGGTACTTTAATTTTGTATTTTAATAATTAGCAAAGCTATTTTCAGTCAAAACAGCCCTTAAAAAGCAGCATATAACAACATAAAACTCATAAGTTCACAATATATTAAGCAAAAAACCACTTGGTTCAAAAACAATAATGATTAGCTTTAATGTTTTTAGGATACAGCTTGTTGGTTGGAGATGATGAAATATCTGAATTACAGATAGTGGTCTCCTCTGATAGCATCAATAGGAAATGTAGAACATAATCATGTACTAATTAGTTAATGTTGAGCCACCTTCTGTTGTATCCATGGAATTTCAGCAATTTTTGTGGATCTGGAGCTGAAGAAAAGGCTAGGTCAGGATTCAAATCAGCTGCCCAAATCTGGTGGCTTTTCTGCAACCTCATTTTCTTTCCCAGGATATGAGTGCACTATAGAAATGCAAGAAGACTTTCAGCTTAAATTCCTAAAATTCTCTCTGGTCAAGAAATTTCCCTTTTGACACTACTGTCAAAATATTTACGATAAATGTTAATGTACAGTCATTTCAAACATTTGGAAGCGCTCCCTGGAGGGTCTCCTTCAAGACCTATGCTCTACATTGTGTAATAGCTAGAGCAAACATCACATTTTTTGCCATTAATTACAAGTTGCCAGCTGAGCAATTTCTTTGTTGAAATTTAAAAAGAATGTCTGCTGAATAATTGTGCTGAGTTTGGGGCTGCATGTTCAGGTTTCATTTTTCAATGTTAATCACTACTGCATTTATTGAATAAGGAGATAATTTTACACCTTTTTCATAATGATATGAAGCTCTTATTGTTTACTGAACTTGGAATGCAGCCTTTGAGTTGGAGAGGGAACTGTTGTTTTGCATTCCATGTAGTCCAGGGGTGAGGATCATCCAGGTCTCCAGATTTTGTTGGATAGAGTTTCCAGCATCCCTAGCCAATGGTGAGGAATACTGATAGTCACAGTGGACTACATCTGGTGGACTACATAGTAACCAGCCATGGTACACACTTTGCACACTGGTAATATCACCATCATTACCATGAGTGACAGCATAATTGTATACACACTTATTTTGAAACATTTTTGTGGCTTAATCTTGTTAGGGTTGTTTCTATGTCCTTTCTTTTGTAAACCGATGAGCTTCTAGGATCAATCAGCACAAAGGATGTTTTTAATATAGCAGAATCTCTCATGCATGCTGGTGAGACAGGTATCCCCCCCCCCTCCCCCCAATCTCTACTTTCTCCTCTATATCTCATCATACTGGCTTCCTTTTCCATAAAGTGTTCACCCTTCCAGAGTGGATCTCTTAGTATTTTTGAACAAGAGATAGATACAACAACAACAACAACAGCAGCAGCAAAAACTTTATTAGAGTTCAAAGACCCAAATAGCTCAACAGTTAAAGATACAGAACATCCGTACAGATTAATAAACTGATTAAGATGTGCTAGACAAAGTACGTATAAACAAGAATGAGAACACTGCTAATAAGTACAATGGTTAATTGCAGCCAGGGTCTAATACGGGAAGTTGTCTTGTCCTGAGAGAAAAACTTGTCAATGGGAAAGTCATGTGGGAAAGATTATCGCCTAGAAAACATTAGAATTGAGCTGATCTACCAGGTAAGTTGCTCAGTAATCAGTTAATAATTACTGAGTTAATACAACTCAGTAATGAGTTGAGCTTGAGTATAAAAACTGCAGGACAATAAGATGTGTTTCATACATTCAACTGAAATGCTTCCATCTTGCTTTGGAGAATAGGCGGCAATATTTGGCAACAGTCAGATTCTTAAGATAATTGGCTCAATGGAGTGGCCCAGCATAGTATAAACAATGTGCTTGGGGAACAAATAACATATGAGCAAGAATGCAGCTCACAGAAGGCAATGTCCCACAGTCTTCTGTTTGATAGATTTAAGTACCAAGTCAAAATCCAGATGAATTAAAAGAGATAAAGGCCAATAGAACAGGCTTTTAAAGAAATAAACTTAAACAAGCTACTTGTGTACTAATCCTGGGATAGATGATAAATTAGACCTGAACCCACACTGAAAACACTGTCTGTAAACCAATATTTAAGAGCCACCAACCACCAAGCTCTTGTTGATGGGGGATTTCCCCAGATTCTAGCAGCAAGATGCAAGTTGGGACACATCTGGTGAACTGAAAGAGGAGCCTCAAAAACATTGCTTGCTGCTTGTCTAACTTAGATGTTAAACCACCAATCCAAAAACTGGAAGCATACAGCAGCTGGGAAGCTGTCTTGGTGTTTAATAGCAGATGGTATATAGTATATACCCCTTTGGTAATTTGTTTCTTTACAGCATTTATATTCCGCCCTTCTCATTCTGAAGGGGACTCAGGGCGGATCACATTACACATATAGGCAAACATTCAATGCCTTTTAACATAGAACAAAGACAAGACAAACATAGGCTCAGAGCGGGCCTCGAACTCATGACCTCCTGGTCAGAGTGATTCATTGCAGCTGGTTGCAGTTGGCTTGCTCTCCAGCCTGCGCCACAGCTGTAAAGCTAAAATGCAAAATGGCTGATCTCCTCACTTGTGCTTTCTGAGAAATAGGAGATGCATGAGTGGACCAGGACACTGTGTGATGGAAAAAGAACCCCAGATATTGGAAGCTTCTAACCTGTTTTAAGGTATACCCATCTAGGGTTGTTACTAGAGCAGGCATGGGCAAACTTCAGCCCTCCAGATGTTTTGGACTTCAATTCCCAGAAATCCCAGCAAACATACCAGCTTTGGGAATTGTGGGAGTTGAAGTCCAAAACACTAAAAGGACCGAAATTTGCCCATGCCTCTACTAGATGCTGGGAGAAATAGGTAGATCTGCAAATCTGCCCATGTCGATCATCAGAATTCTCGCACTCATTTCTGACCTCTCCAACTGGATCAAGAAAGAATTGAGAAAAACTCACAAGTACCAGACTTGTTCATCTACCTTTATTATACCCAAACTTAGACACAAAGATAGGCAAAAATATGCATCAGTGACTTCGTTAACAACAGGCAGAAAACTGGATTTTTCACAATTATATAAACATGCAATGCTTCTGCATCTCTGCAGTCAGAGAAGACAGTTGAATCATTCCATTTAAAAATTAATGGGTTTTTAATGTTGTAATCATTCTTCTCAGTACATATGATAAAATATATTTTACATTGAGCTAGGTTAGCATGATTCAACTCATAGTGTGCAGAATGGTAGCCCTGGTTTGTGGGCCAGTTTTGTAGGAAAGTCCTGCACAGAAGAGGAAGTAAAGGATTTGGTAGGAGACTGAATTGTTTCCTAGGTGTTTTTTTTAAATGTTGTTAGCAAATTTGTTAAAGAAAATGTAATGTAAGCAATTCTCAAACTGTTATGGAATTTGGAATTAAAGTACCTAAATACATGACTATAGATTAAAATATGTGGACTTTGTACCGGTCCAGTTAAACAATTGATCTCATTGATAATGGTTTCATGATTCATCAAGGCACTTCTATTTGGAACAAATATTTACAAGTAAAGATAGCATGAGGCAGTATTCCTTCCATGCCATACCTTTTCATCTTTTGCTACTTTGTACTGGAAAAGCAAATACAAAGCCTGTGTGAGCATTGGTTGTGAACATAACAGAAACATGTGTCTGTTTGGCAATGTATAAACAACAGTTTTATGTGCCATGAGCAAGCTTTTCAGCTTTTCCAGCTGTTTTAATAAAATCAAAAGTTTTGAGGAAGGTTTTACATTCCAGTTCCCTTGAAACTGTATTAAAAGTAGAGGGCTGGCACCAAATAATTGTCTGGTTAGCTCCCACTGACAGTTTTCAAAATAATTCTTATTAATCCTTTAACACTGACAGGATGTAGTGGCAAAGTGTTTTGTAGGAAATGCTGCCACAAGCATTGAATGTCAAAATTACAGTTAGCAAAATATACCCATTATAGTCTCTATGCTACTGAAAATGGTGATATGTAGCTGAGTGCAAATCTATAAGCCACTTGATGTTGATCTGTAATTCAAAGAAAGAGAGAAAGAAACAGTTGTAGCCAATGGGCCCAAATGTGGTACTAATAACTGACAGAATGGGGAAAAAAAACCTCCCAATCTGGCACATTAGGTAGTTTAAGAAGCACTGCTTAAAATGAGAGATCAAGGAAGGGAATCATGTTGTCCCAAAAATGTTGCTGAATGGCAAGTCCAAGCACCTCTATCCAGCATTATCAATGATGATAAATATTGGGATCAGTTTAAGAATATCTGGATGGCCATATGATTCCCACCCTTGCTATAGTCATAGTAATTGCTTATTTTAACACCTCTGACTGGGCCAACCTCTCTAGCATTACTGACTTCCTTACCTTTTATAACATTTGGACCCTTGTGACTTGAGCAATGTCAAACTGATGGCTAGTTATCTTCTCAATTCATGTGTAGTTTTCCTTTTCTTGTAGAAAACTAGAGCACAGAACTCTTTAGTGACCAAAGAAACTGAACATTGTGTGTCATGCCATCATGCCAACTCAGTCAGCAGTAGAGGTTTTGTCATCTAAAGCTGAACAGAAAATAGAATGGACAGATTATTCAAGATTATGAGAGGTCTATTAAAGCAAGCTGATTATAGCAACCTACTTTTCATATGGAAGAATATTAAGTTTTCCCTCATCAGAATTCAAAATAGACACAGATATTATTGAAAAAAGATCTAGCATTGATTTAGTGTTGGATACTGACTCTGGAGACAGGATTTAAATCTCTATTTGGGCATGGAAACCCACTGGGCGACTTTGGGCAAGTCGCACTGTTTCAACCTCAGAGGAAAACTCCCATTTTAACAAATCTTGCCAAGTAAAATCCCATGATAGGGCTGCTTTAGGGTTGTCATAAGTCAGAAATGACTTCAGTGCACACAAAACATTTTTAAGCATTGGGTTGGGAGGAGCCAATTTACTCATATGTTCAGAGATTATTTCCTGCAAATTTTTGGGGTGAACTTCAGTGCCACTTTTGTACCCAGAACTTCAGCACTGTTAAATAATATTCCCTTCTTCCTTCGTCATAAATTAAAATGTACAGAATACTCAAATAGCCCCATTTTAAATTTTTTGTTTCAATTGATTTTTTACGAAGAGTTTAATAATAAATATAAACACCCCTCTCACTAAGTTCTAATTATGATCTTTTCAGAATACAAATACTGTTCTGTATCATCTCTATTAATTATCTTAATTATTTTCACCTATCAGGCTTCCTTTACTGCTTTTATAGAAAACAACAACACATGTATACATACAATTTCAGAGCTTTAGTGCAAAATTAATGATTTGTAATGGCGTTAGACTTAGTTATTTGTACCTTTTTACTGCATAAACTGAGATAGTGGAGGAGACTTTCTATGGAGGCACTGCTGTTTTTGTATGTCTGGAAGATGGTAAGCCACTAGTCTCACTAATTATTGAAATGACAAATGAGAGAGTATATGGAAAGGTGAGTTGTATTAACAAGAGATACAATTATGATTTTATAATTAATGTCAAGGCAAATACAACACAATTATGATCATGGTCATTTTCATTAGCACCAATATAATATGGATGTTGTAATCATAATGTGAGAACTATGGTATTTTTTTAATTTAGGGATATTTCTAACGAAATCTTAGAAGATTTTTCTCCTCTCATAAACTGCCTCTGACATCCAGATTTATGGAGAATAAAAATAACTAGCAGTGTTTCCTTTCTTTAGGTTTGTTCTTAGGAAGACCAGAGCACTTTAGCTGAATGAAGCAGTGGGAACTGGAGCAGAACATGGCAAACAGTTTTATGACAGTACCTGATGGGTACTGCCTTAGTGAACAAATTCAGTATTATGGTGAGTCAAACATAAGAGAGAAAAAAATCAATATGTATGCAAGAAAGTTTGGAATGTCTTTCCTAAAGTTATTATGCTGAATGTTTTGCCTAAAGCTATTATGCAGTTCCATGGTAAATCATAATGTTTCTTTTTTTAACAATCTTCTTGAATGTTTAAGGCATGCCCTTTCAATGTCTTGGGCTTCCCACCTTTCTCCCATTCCCAAATGCTGTACTCTCTGTTCAAATACTAGAGCAATGTCAGAACAATGATTTTTCACACTAGGCATAAAATGGCTTTTGAACACTTGCAGCACAATCTTGTACAAATTCTTTGGGAAGAAAACCCTGTTGCATTTGATTGGGGTGTGCTGCAAAATGGATGTTTAGGAATCCAATATAAGACACATCTAAATGCGCTCACTAGAGCAGGGGTTCCCAAACTATGGGCCAGATGTGGCCCTCCAAGGTCATTTACCTGGTCCTTGCCCTAAACTTGAGATTTAGGATTGCCTTGAGCCTGAAACGACTTAAAGGCACACAACAACAACAACAAACCTAATTAACTTGATTATTTCATACTTCCCACTGAAATACTGGTAAGTTTATGTTGTTTAAAATTGTTCTTCATTATAATATTATATTGTTTTTATTGAGTTAGATATATGCAGTGCACATAGGAATTGGTCATTTTTTTTCCAAACTATAGTCCACTCCCCCAATAATCTGAAAGACCGTGAATTGGCCCTCTGTTTAAAACGTTTGTGGGCTCCTGCATTAGAGAATAAATCCCTTTAAAGTAAGAGGGACTCAAATAGTAAATATACACATTAGAAATTCCAGTAATAGCATCAAATATTCACTAGAGGCAAAGCCCTCCATGACAAGCAGTAGTGTCTGCAGAGCAGTCTCTGGAACCACCCTGCCCTACAAAAACAACTAGTATATATTTCCATTCTAGCTAGTCAAACTGGCAGAAACCAGATGAAAAGCACGTGAAATGTTGAACCAATATTATCCTTGCCCTGACTTATCAGACATTTGGACTATCATTTATCAATCAGCACTTTTTTTTGTTTATGGGAGTTATTTACTGTATAAATGTATTCATTGATTATTTTGTTGTTTATGTTTGTTCCAAAAGCAGTTTTATATGTATGTTAATTTTGGCTCTTACATTTTGTTCATAAATATCTTGGTTATTGGTTCATTTTATATGACTGTTCAGAAGAATCGGTGCTTCTTCCTTCCTCATTCTCTTTCCTTTCTGTGCTGTGTCTTTACAACAACACTAGCTGTGCCCGGCCACGCATTGCTGTGGTGAAGTATGGTGGTATGGGAAATAGAGTATTGAGGAATTGGTGATAGTTAAGGTAAAGGGTAAAGATTTTCCCCTGACATTAAGTCCAGTTGTGTCTGACTCTGTGGGTTGGTGCTCATTTCCATTTCTTAGCCGTAGAGCTGGTGTTGTCCGTGGACACCTCCAAGGTTATGTGGCCGCTGGCATGACTGCATGGAGCACCGTTACCTTCCCGCCAGAGCAGTACCTATTGATCTACTCACATTTGCATGTTTTCGAACTTCTGGGTTGGCAGAAGCTGGGGCTAATAGTGGGGGCTCACTCCGCTCCCCCAATTCGAACCTGCGACCTTTCGGTCTGTGAGTTCAGCAGCTCAGTGCTTTAACATGCTGCGCCACCAAGGGATATTATTTCCTAAAGCGTGTTAATATACAATATTTCTGATTGTTCCTTTTTTTGTCTGTTGGAGGCAAGTATGAATGCTGCAATTAGCCAAAATGATTAGCATGTAATGGCCTTTCAGCTTTAAAGCCTGGCTGGGAGATTTTTTTGTTGGGAGGTGTTAGCTGGCCTTGATTGTTTCCTGTCTGGAATTTCCTTGTTTTCAGAGTGTTGTTCTTTGTGATATTTTATTTTCTTCTACTGTCTGTGTAGATGAAGAAGTACCCATATGCAGTGCTTGAGCGCACACAAAAAAAAAAAAGACTGTGGCCCTCAGAAAACAGAGGATTTGCCAGACCTTGGTGATGGGAATACAGTAGAGTCTCACTTATCCAACATTCGCTTATCCAATGTTCCAGATTATCCAATGCAGTTGGACTTTTAGTAGCCAATGTTTTTGTAGTCAATCTTTTCAATATATTGGTGCTACATTCATAAATACAGTAATTACTACATAACGTTGATGTGTATTGAACTGCTTTTTCTGTCAAATTTGTTGTAAAACATGATGTTTTGGTGCTTAATTTGTAAAATCATAATGTTATTTGATGTTTAATAGGCTTTTCCTGAATCCTTCCTTATTATCCAACATATTCTCTTATCCAGCATTCTGCCGGCCCGTTTATGTTGGATAAGTGAGACTCTACTGTACTTTGTTGAGAGGTGTTAGCTGGCTCTGATTGTTTCCTGTCTGGAATTCCCCTGTTTTCAGTGTTGTTCTTTATTTAGTGTTCTGATTTTAGAGATTGTATTGTTCTGTTTTATTATACCACAGTAATTTTTATATATTCTGATTTTAGTGTTTTTGAATACTTGGAGCCAGATTGTATTCATTTTCACGGTTCACAGCAACACAATAATAATAATAATAATAATAATAATAATAATAATAATAATAATAATAATACTTGGAGCCAGATTGTGTTCATTTTCACGGTAACCTAATATAGGGGTCTCTTAAGAGTGGACTATCCCTCAGTTAGAAACAAATATGTGAATAACTGAATGAATGAATAAATAAATGATCTAATACTCAGAGATTTCAGATCCTAAATTAATCTCCCATTTATGTGATTTTTTTTCTAGATGTTTTGCCAGAACACATTGGTTATCCACTGCAAGACCTTGACTGCCAGCCTGCTTCTTACTGTCAATATTCACCGGTTCAGTTTCCTCCCATATTACAGACACCATCTCCCCAGACACATTACAATGTACACAACTTGGACTCTCAGTACAGCGATGGGCAATACATCATCAACAATTGTGAACTTAGTAAGCCGTCCTGTATGGGTGCTCACGATGGGGGAGGATATTCTGGACAAAAACGAACCAGGCTTAGTCATTCGGCCTTACGAATAAAGGGCCAGGAGGAACTCTGTGTGGTTTGTGGGGACAAAGCGTCCGGATATCATTACAATGCACTCACCTGTGAAGGCTGCAAAGGTAATGGGGAAAGAACTTTGTGACTATGATTGGGTACTCCTGTTTGAAAGGCGTGAAAATAGAACATAGATTGTCTAAATATTGGCTATTTGAAACCAAGGGGACAAAGCAACAGAGGTATAGGTGCAGGAGTCCTGGAATTGCTGTTAAAGTGCATGTTTTTGTGTGGGGCTCAAGATTAACAAACAGTTTAATGTGAATTTTGCATATTTACATGTACATTTTTTGTAAATTAGCAACACAGATACATTGATTACTATTACTGATAGAAACAATGAACAATGTGACTACCTTGAAGACAATGGCAAAATTACGAATGAAACTATAAAATTGTTCAAACCATAATATATATGTCAAGAGCAAACATATATAAGACCCTTTTAAATGAATGCAAAGATAGCTGTAAACCTAAGAGGGGGCTCAATTACACAGGAGTCTTTATGGTAGTGATCTTTGGTACCTGGCCATTTGAGTAAACATCTCAGCTTTCCCTGACATAGCCTGGGATGTGTGATTTAACCCCCCCCCCCCCCAAATAAATAAATAAATAATAATTTCTGGATTCAACACCAGTGTGAAAACAATTTGCTGTTGTTGTTTGCATTCAAGGTGTTTGATCTTGCAGTTACCCTATCATGGTGTTTTCTTTTCAAGATTTGTTCTGAGTTTTAACTTTTGTCAGAGGAAACGAGAATGTGGCTTGCCTAAGGTCACCCAGTGAGATTCCATAGCCTACTGAAGATTAGAACCCTGGTATCTACTGAAACCCCTATACTATGCTGACAGTGTCTCTATAAAATTGTTTGTGGGAGCTAGAGAACTTCAACTGATGAGGCTGCTGGAGTTTCAATGTTTGGGGACATAAGTGCTATGAGAGATGGAAAGTTCTCTTTGGCATTCCTCGTTTTCTCTGTATAGAGGAGTGGGAAAGGATGCCTGCCCGTATGCCCACTTAACCCGGCTCCTGCTGCTCATCTGATCCACAGGTCTGCTTTTTCCACTCTTGTTTTTGCCATAGGCATGTGAACATGCTGGCAGTTGCTTGTGCCACATTCTCCTGCAATAGTGGCTTTATACTGCCATATCAATAGATTCTGTGTTTGGGAATACAGTACATACACGTTTCTGTTAAACCAGAGAAGGAAAATCAGTGCTGAAATGTATGTGTGTGCATGTCAGGTTCATGGTATTTTTTATTTTTAAAGATGTTCTGGATGATGGATTAATATCTGTCTAAAGGTCAATTGCTTTAGTGTTTAAGACTGCAACATTTCTGGCTTATTACAATTTATGCTTTTGTCAATCTATATATATATATAAATGTTGTGTTCGTTTTATTTTGGAGTAAACAGCAAAACTACTGAATGCAATCACACCAAATTTGGCCACAAAAGACATGGTCATCCAAAATATGTCTTTCAAAAAAAAAACCTAGAAAAAATAAAGACCAAACAACAAAATGAAGACGAAATAAAACCCCCATTGCTTACCATGCAAGCGCAGAGCCCCTCCTGAACTGAAACAACTACATTACCCAGAGGACCTTGCACCTGTGGGCGGAGCCTAAGCCCACTTCTTCAAAACGTTGCCATGGTGGGCAGGGCTTCTTCCTCAGAAGAGAGAGCATGGCCTGAGAGAAATACCGCTGTACTATTGCAGGAGGGAGAGCAGCCGCTATTTACATGGCTGTCATGTCTCCATTCAACTTTCTCTTCTACAGGTAAACAGATCCAGCACTTTAAGATGCCCCTCAGAGGGATTATTCATCCCTTTAAGATGCCCTCTTTCTCTGGACATCTCCCACTTCAGTCATTATTATTACTATTCTTCTCCTCATTATCATTCAGGGAGGAAACAGCCAGGCTTTGAAACTACAAGGCCATTCATTGCTAATTGCCCTCTTTCTCTGCACATCCCCCACTTCTGAGTCATTATTATTATTATCATTGACTTGCTGTGAACCATTTATTTATTTATTTATTTACAGTATTTATATTCCGCCCTTCTCACCCCGAAGGGGACTCAGGGCGGATCACATTATAACACACATAGGGCAAACATTCAATGCCCATAAACACATCAAACAGAGACTGAGAGACACACGCAGAGGCAAGTTAACCTTCTTCTGAGGGGATGTTCGATTCTGGCCACAGGGGGGAGCAGCTGCTTCATCATCCACACTGACAGCACTTCCTCATTCCAGGTCGTAAATTAGTTAATCTTGCCTCCCCACTTTATAAGTGGTACCTTATCTCCTACTTGATAGATGCAACTATCTTTCGGGTTGCTAGGTCAGCAACGAGCAGGGGCTATTTTTTTTTAATTTTTAATTGACGGGTGCTCACCCCGCCACGGGCTGGCCTCGGACTCATGACCTCATGGTCAGAGTGATTTAAGGCAGCTGCTCAACAGCTGCGCCACAGCCCGGGCCCGAACCATGAAAATGAGTTCACACCCAGCATTACAAAACTCTACAACCAGGACAATAAATAAAGAACACTATGGAAACAGGAGAATTCCAGACAGGAAACAATCAGGGCCAGCTAACACCTCCCAACAAAAGATTACCCCAGGAAGGAATCAGCCAGGCTTTCAAACTACAAGGCCATTCAGTGCTAATTTCCCTTTTTCTCTGCACACCCTCCACTTCAGAGTCATCATTATCATCATTATTATTAGGGTGCTCTGAACCATGAAAATGTACAAAACGAGCCACCCAGCATTACAAAACTCTACAACCAGAACAGCAAATAAAGAACAACACTTTGAAAACAGGAGAATTCCAGACAGGAAACAATCAAGGCCAGTCTTTGAAGCAGCAATACTACTCTCTACTACTGAAGCTGACTAACCAAAGATTCCCCTAGGTAGCAATCAGCTAGGCTTTGAAGCAGAAAGGCTATTCATTGCAATTCTAGCAGTCCAAAAAACCATTCTCCAAGAACGCAGGTACCCAGGCTTCCTAGCAGCAACCCTATTCCATTGCATTCCAGCTCACCAAACAAGGATTCCCATAAGAAGAAAACGGTCAGGTTTTGAGGCTGCAAGGCTATTCACTGCTATTCCACCTGGCCAAAAAATGATTCCCATAAGCCACAGCAAGGCGTGGCAGGGCACAGCTAGTAATACATAATACTGTAGGAAAAATACATTTGAGGGACAGTCTTTCTTAACATGGTCAACATGGTCTATAGCCTTCCCCTGCCCTGTGAAGATTGTATTGCTTGCTCCTATATAATTGGGTATACGATTACAAGCTAAATTTCCTGCCCTATGCAGGCAGCCTCCAAGTTTACAAACATCCAACTTGACTCATAGTTAAGAACAGGGTAGAGACAGCAGGAAGTGAGAGAAATCTATCCCTAGGAAGGGAAATTTACTCCTGAAAGAATTATCAAGAGAAAAAGGTGTCTCAACTGAAGATTTCTCACCAATTCTTGTTTCCACAGCAAGCCATTTTTCAAAATTCAGTTACCACAGAGAAAGAAAGTAAGGTGAAATCTTCTGAACAGGGACACAGTAAAACAAACATCACAGATAGAATGTGTGGTGCAACTCCAGGGGTTCTTGGAAGACACTGATTATCTAGATCTGTCGCAATTTGGCTTTAGGCAGGGGCATGGAACTGAAAAAGCCTTAGTAGATTATCTATGTCGGGAACTAGACAGGGGGAGTGTGTCCCTGTTGGTTCTCCTGGACCTCTCAGCAGCCTTAGATACCATTGACCATGGTATCCTTCTGGGACCCCTTGTGGTTAAAAGGCTTGGAGGTACTGTTTTGCAGTGGTTCCAGTCCTTCCTAGATGGTCGTTTCCAGAGGCATTGTTGGGGGACACCTGATCGGCTCTGCAGCCATTGTTTCGTGGGGTTCCACGGGGCTCAGTATTGCCCCCCATGTTGTTTAACATCTACATGTGGCCGTTGGGAGAGATAATCTAGAGTTTGGGAATTTGATGTCATCTGTACACAGATGATGTTCAGCTCTATCCTTTCCACCTGTTACTAAGGAGGATGTTCAGGTCCTGAGCCGGTGCTTGGCAGCTGTGACAGTCTTGCTGTGACAGTCTTGCTGAGGGTGAACAAAACAAAATTGAATTCAGACAAAACAGAGGTATTCTTGGTCAGTCGTAAGGCAGAACAGGGTATAGGCTTACAGCCTGTGCTGGACAGGGTTACACTCCCCCTGAATACACAGGTTTGCAACTTGGGAATGATCCTAGATTAATCATTGAGCCTGGAATCCCAGGTCTCAGCAGTGTCTAGGGGAGCTTTTGCATTATTAAAACTTGTGAGCCAGTTGCACCTGTACCTTGGGAAATCAGACTTGGCCATGGTGGTCCACACTCTTGTTACATCTCGAATAGATTACTGCAACATGCTATATGTTGTATTGCCTTTGAAGACTGTTTGGCTTCAAATAGTCTAACGGGCAGCAGTGTACAGGGAGCACACAATTCCCCTGTTATGTCAGTTCTACTGGCTGCCAGTCTGCTACCCAGTACAATTCAAAGTGCTGGCTTTAGCCTATAAAGCCCTAAACGGTTCTGGCCCAGCTTACCTGTCCAAATGTATCTCCCTCTATGATCCACCTCGCAAGCGTGACTGGTGGGGAGAAGAGGCAGGGCTTTCTCAGTGGTGTCTCCTCGTCTGTGAAACTCTTCCCCAATGAAATCAGAGCAGCCCCCTCCATCCTGTCTTTCAGGAAAAAAACTTAAGACATGGCTGTGGGATCAAGAATTTGAGCAGTAATTGTAGCAATGAAATAATGAGAATAATTTAATGTGATTGACTAATGGACAGACCTTGGCTATGATTTGAAATTAGGTTATTTTAATTGATGTTTTAATAATGGATGTTTTACTACTTGGTTTTAATTGCAACTGTTATTTTTGGAATTATATGTTCGGCATAGAATTGCTGCCTGTTGTGAGGCTGCCGAGTCCCCTTTGGGGTGAGAAGGGTGGGGTACAAGTGTGGGAAACAAATAAATAAACCCTGCCCTATGCTATCCAAAGTGCGCTCTCTCTCTCTCTCTCTCTCTCTCTCTCTCTATATATATATATATATATATATATGGCTGGAGTTACATTTTAAAACAGTGGTTCTCAACTTGGGGTCCCCAGATGTTTTTGGCCTTCAACTCCCAGAAATCCTAAAAGCTGGTAAACTGGCTGGGATTTCTGGGAGTTGTAAGCCAAAAACATCTGGGGACCCCAGGTTGAGAACCACTGCTTTAAAATGTCCCTGTTCTGACTTACATACAAATTGATAGGCCTACAGGACCTATTTTGGTCGTAACTTGGGGACTGCCTGTATTTTGATATATTTTTCTTCAACTATCTGTTATGTCTGTATAAATAATAGTCTTTGCCAGTTAAAATAAGAACCCTGCTGGGGAAAAATGTGTGGTTTCTTTTTACTGTTCTCATCATTCCAAATTTTATTAATTGTTAGGATTTTTTCGACGCAGCATTACCAAAAATGCAATCTACAGATGCAAGAATGGTGGTCACTGTGAAATGGACATGTATATGAGACGAAAATGTCAGGAGTGTCGTCTAAAGAAATGTAAAGCTGTAGGCATGCTAGCTGAATGTAAGTGCCTATATTATAATAATCTGCTCTCAGATATGCTGCTCAGCTAAGGAAATTTGCTACTATGTGTCAACGAAAGAGTTCCTCTCCTCTTTTGGAAGTTTTAGCCAAGTTCTCTTCCTTAATCCTTAAAGATTTGTTTGTTGTATTTGTTAAACACATCATAAAACAGATTTCTGTAGCCATTTTTAAAAACAGTATAACGTTAATATAAGTACAACAATACAAAAATACAAGATCACCATAATATGCAGTATATTGTGTTGACACATAATTGTAAAAATTGATATAGATATGAAAAGTAAACCCAGAATAAACTAATATACCATAGTTTAATGTGTAGTAGATCTTACTCGAATATAGTGGCATTTATATTCAGATGTTCTAGGTATTAGTATTTATTAATTTGTTTGATGGTAGGCTACATTCATGCAGATCTAAATAGATCTTGCTTCTGAGAAGACAACTATAGGGTTGCACTTTAACACTTGTCTCAGTGGTGAGAAGGTTGATTATGAAATAATCTTGCTGAAATCAAGCTGTTTTTGATGTGGTACATGCTTGCAGCACTGACTCCATAACTAAAGAAGATCTTAATGAAGCAGAATCTGCTTCTGGAGGGCCTTCCATGTGAGTGCTTTTTTCAAAGGCAAAATCATCATTGAGAGAATAGTTAAGGAAACCTGGACAAGAGCAGCATTCTACTTCACTCAATCGTAATGTCGCTGTCTGTGCTGACTACAGCAGGCAAGGTAAATAGGAGCTGCCTTCATAAATCCGCACTGAGCCTGCATGAACTGCAGAAGAGAGAAAGGGGAGAACAGATAAATCTGCCTCACCAGCTACTCCCAACATATTCATAAAGGAAAGCTCTCTTAAATCTGGGCAGCAGATGCAAATCATACAAAAAGTTGAGTTGGGTGAAAACACTCTGGATGCATTTTGATGGAAGTTTTCATGTAATCTCTAGAAAGTTTAAAATATATCTTTTATGCAATGCTTCCCTGACTTTGCTGTTTTATTTCACAGGTTAATATTATTCTTTTTTATTTTTTTCACAGTGTAGGAATGTATCCATTTTTGTTATCTATTATTTCTGCTTCTGATACTAAATTTTAGGTTAAAAAAAGTAACACACTAAAACATTTCTTTTTCATTAACTGAGATATGCCTGCATTTTACATTTTTAAAGGTCTATTAACAGAAGTGCAATGTAAATCAAAACGTCTCAGAAAAAAGACCACCTTGCTTTGTAACATAAAAATGGAAGATGAAGGAACGGACAGCAAACACGTGTCCTCTACAACCAAACCATTAAAAGTAAGGTCACACTTCATCTTTTAATTACTACATTTGAATACTGGCTATTTCCTTGACATTTATGCTTATCCTTTTCTCAAAGCCACAGGAGAGAATGGAATTTACTCCTGGGGAGTATGAGCTCATTGAACATATTTTGGCTGCCCACCAAAAATGCACAATTCCATTGGAGGAAGCAAGGAAGTTTGTATGTGTTTATAAAATATAGTATATATCAGCAAGACTTTTTTTTTTGATAAATATGGTATTTTGACTTTGTAATATCTTTCTAATCCTTAGTATTTTAATTAGCTACAGGAAACCTCCAGCCCGGAACAGAATTTTCTACATCTTTCAGAAAGGGCTATGGTTCATGTGCAGGTACTTGTGGATTTTACAAAAAAACTCCCAGGTAATATATTCCATAACAAATTTTATAAAATAACTAGCTGTGCCCGGCCACGCGTTGCTGTGGCTTATGGGAATCATTTGCTGACCAGGTGGAATAGCAGTGAATAGCCTTGCAGCCTCAAAGCCTGTCTGTTTTCTTATGCAAATCCTTGTTTGGTGAGTTGGAATACAATGGAATAGGCTTGCTGCTTGGAAGGCTGGGTACTTGCGTTCTAGGGGAATGGTTTTTTGGCCAATTTGAATTGCACTGAATAGCCTCGCTGCTTCAAAGCCTGGCTGCTTTCTATATAGGGGCATCCTTCCTTGGTCAGGTTGAATGGCATGGAGTAGCCTTGTGGTTTCAAAATCGGAGGGTTTTCTATCTAGATTAAATCTTGGTTGGCCAGGTTGAACAGCATTGAATAGCCTTGCTGCTTGCATGTCTGGCCACTTTCTACTTTGTGGAATTCTTGGTTGGCCAGGTTGAATAGTAATGAATAGTGTCAGTGCAACAAGTATGAATGCTGCAGTTAGTCACCTTGATTAGCATGTAATTGCCTTGCTGCTTCAAGCCTGGTTGCTTCCTGCCTGGGGGAACCTTTTGTTGGGAGGTGTTAGCTGGCCCTGGTTGTTTCCTTTCTGGAATTCCCCTGTTTTTAGAGTGTTGCTCTTTATTTACTGTTCTGATTTTAGAGATTATATTGTTCTGTATTATTATACCACAGTAATTGTAGATATTATATTTATAATCTTATATTATCTGCTTAGAACTGGATTATAAAAGGCCCCTTCTACACAACTGTATAAAATCCGCATTGGGCTGGATTATATGGCAGTGTGGACTCAATATAATCCAGTTCAAAGCAGATACTGTGGATTATCCTGCCTTGGTATTCTGGGTTATATAGGTGTGTGGAAGGGCCTTGAGTCTACACAGCCATATAATCCAGTTCAAATCAGATAATCTGTTTTTGTAGGCAGTGTGGAAAAGGCCTGAGTGAAGATGCCCTGAGCTCCATTGTTGCTGAGTGGGTTGCTTGGAGACAAAGTGGGTGGGGCCTACCCTTCTAACTGGCATTTAGGGAAAAAGACGGCTTCTCCTGGTCCCCTATTTTGGACTTCATTTTTCTAGGTTTTTTGTTTGTTTGAAAGACATATTTTGGATGACTATCTTTTGTGGCCAACTTTGGTGTGATTGGGTTCAGTGGTTTTGTTGTTTACTCCATAATAAAACACACATTACATTTATATATCTATATTACTAGTTTGATTAGCATTACTGATTATATACTTTTTATCTTACTCTAAATCTGTATATCTAGTCTGTCACTTTGTGTCTGTCACCCCTATTTTGGACTTTATTTTTCTAGGTTTTTTTTGTTTGAAAGACATATTTTGGATGACTGTATCTTTTGTGGCCAACTTTGGTGTGATTGGGTTCAGTGGTTTTGTTGTTTACTCCATAATAAAACACACATTACATTTTTATATATATTTTACTAGTTTGATTAGCATTACTGATTATATACTTTTTATCTTACTCTAAATCTGTATATCTAGTCTGTCACTTTGTGCACCTTGAAATACTGAACTGGAACTTGATACACATGTCCAGGATTCAGTTCTACAGGATTCTGAGTAGAGTTTGATTCTCAACATTTGTTTTCAAAACAGAGGAAAATGCACCATAAAGTGTGTTTTAAGAATTTCTTTGAACACTATACCAAGTGAATGCATATTGATGTTCAGAATATCGAGGTCTGTCTCAAGCATATGCATTAGCAGGGGTTTAGCTACAAGTTTGAATGAAGTGAGGGCATTGTCCCTCTGAATAAAAATTCTGATTCTCAGAAATTAATTTGTTCTTCATTGGCCGAATCTCTAGAATTGGACAATGACATGATGTAAAGACTTCACATCTTATGTACCTTGGAACTGTTTTATTTGTAGCTATACCTTTTTGTATGGATGCCTAAACTAAATGCTGCAATGCTAGAAATTTTTTTCACAATAGAAAATGAACTACCCTGTTTCCCTGAAAATAAGACATCCCCGAAAAATAAGACCTAGTTGCAGTTTTGCTGAATTGCTAAATATAAGGCCTCCCCCGAAAGTAAGACCTAGCAAAGTTTTTCTTTGGAAGCATGCCCAGCGCCTGCCAAACAGAAGACCAGAGCATGCAGGATTGGTAAATGTACATACCAGTTGCACATGGAAATAATGGCAGTAACAAGAAATTCTTGATAGGATTCAGTTTGTCTGGTTATGCTGGTTTGTGATGACAACTACTGTACAGTATATAATAAATGTTCATTTTTTTGTTCAACAATAAATGTGAATTCTTCTTCATGGAAAAATAAGACATCCCCTGAAAATAAGACCTAGCACATCTTTGTGAGCAAAAATTAATATAAGACACTGTCTTATTTTCGGGAAAACATAGTAAATTATACAGGGCAAATTGCTGTCTCACTTTTTCACTTTAATACAGGATTGTGCCCCTATTTTTGTGAACTTACTTTAAAAAGCCTATTTCACAGAAGAGCTAAGTCAAATTCCAAATGTATATCCACCTCAAAAAGGATTTATATAATTTCTGTTGCCTTTCTATTTCTGCATAGGGTTTGAAAGCTTAGCTAATGATGATCAGATAGCCTTGTTAAAAGGCTCAACAATCGAAGCAATGTTTTTACGCTCTGCCCAGATATATAATGAACAAGGAATTGAATGCCAGCCATCATTCATGCAAAGTAAGTTATATTATTTGCAGTTTAAATAATGTTTTAGAAATCAATTTGCGTTATGCTTGTCATGCAACAAGCTATTTCCTGTCAGATGGACTTTTCCAACTATTGCATACTTTCTTAGGATAAATGCTTCTCTCACATCACTTTGTTCAGTGACAGAATTTTACAATATAAGAAAATAGATATCTCCATGATAAGATTTTTTAGAGTTAAGTTATGGACTTTCATTTCTCTTACTCTAGGTCATGTAAAATTTTCTGACCATGCTATATGTGATCAAGATAAAAGTACTTACTCAATAAAAATGTCTCGTACTGAAGAAAGTCCAACATCTACCAGTACAACAGGTAATGGGGATTTCCAGAGTGCCATTGTCTTTGTTGTTATTGTATGTATCCAAGTAATTTCTGATTTATGATAAACCTATCATGGGGTTTTCTGTGGCTGAGAGAATGTGACTTTCCTAAAGTCACCCAGTGGGTTTCATGACTGAGCAAGGTTTCAAATCCTCGTCTCCAGTGTCATAGTACAATGCTCAGATTACCCTACCATACTTGCTCCAGTGATTTAATAGAATCATAGAATCATAGAATAGTAGAGTTGGAAGAGACCTTCTGGGCCATCCAGTCCAACCACCTGCCAAGAAGCAGGAAATCGCATTCAAAGCACCCCTGACAGATGACCATCCAGCCTCTGTTTAAAAGCCTCCAAAGAAGGAGCCTCCACCACAGTCCGGGGGAGAGAGTTCCACTGCCGAACAGCTCTCACAGTGAGGAAGTTCTTCCTGATGTTCAGGTGAAATCTCCTTTCCTGTAGTTTGAAGCCATTGTTCCGCGTACTAGTCTCCAGGGCAGCAGAAAACAAGCTTGCTCCCTTCTCCCTATGACTTCCCCTCACATATTTATACATGGCTATCATGTCTCCTCTCAGACTTCTCTTCTGCAGGCCAAATATGCCCAGTTCTTTAAGCCGCTCCTCATAGGGCTTGTTCTCCAGACCCTTCATCATTTTAGTTGCCCTCCTCGGGACACATTCCCGCTTGTCAACATCTCCCCCTTCAATTGCGGTGCCCAGAATTGGTCACAGTATTCCAGATGTGGCCTGACCAAGGCAGAATAGAGGGGTAGTATGACTTCCCTGGATCTAGACACTATACTCCTGTTGATGCAGGCCAAAATCCTTATGGCTTTTTTAGCAGCTGCATCACATTGTTGGCTCATGTTTAACTTGTTGTCCACGAGGACTTCAAGATCTTTTTCACACATACTGCTGTTGAACAAGGCGTCCCCCATTCTGTATCTTTGCATTCCATTTTTTCTGCTGAAGTGAAGTATCTTGCATTTGTCCCTGTTGAACTTCATTTTGTTAGTTTCGGCCCATCTCTCTAGTCTGTTAAGATCACTTTGAATTCTGCTCCTGTCTTCTGGAGTGTTAGCTATCCCTCCCAGTTTGGTGTCGTCTGCAAACTTGATGATCGTGCCTTCTAACCCTTCGTCTAAGTCATTAATAAAGATGTTGAACAGAACCGGGCCCAGGACAGAACCCTGCGGCACTCCACTCGTGACTTCTTTCCAAGATGAAGACGACGCATTGGTGAGCAACCTTTGGGTTCGTTCGCTTAGCCAATTACAGATCCACCTAACTGTAGTTTTGTCTAGCCCACATTTTACTAGTTTGTTTGCCAGAAGGTTGTGAGGGACTTTGTCGAAGGCCTTACTGAAATCCAGGTACGCTACATCCACGGCATTCCCTGTATCGACCCAACTCGTAACTCTGTCAAAAAAAGAGATCAGATTAGTCTGGCATGACTTGTTTTTGGTAAATCCATGTTGACTATTAGCAATGACTGCATCTGTTTCTAAGTGTTTGCAGACCACTTCCTTAATGATCTTTTCCAGAATTTTGCCTGGTATCGATGTGAGGCTGACCGGACGGTAATTGTTTGGGTCGTTCTTTTTCCCCTTCTTGAAGATAGGGACCACATTTGCCCTCCTCCAATCTGCTGGGACTTCTCCCATTCTCCAAGAACTCTCAAATATGATTGCCAGTGGTTCTGAAATAACTTCCGCTAGTTCCTTCAGTACTCTTGGATGTAGTTGATCTGGCCTTGACGACTTGAATTCGTTTAGAGTGGCCAGGTGTTCCTGGACAACTTGTTTCCCTATTTGGGGTTGGATTTCCCCAAATCCTTCGTCCATTTCATGTTGCTGAGGTTGAAGATGGCTTTCTTTTTGTGAGAAGACCGAGGCAAAGAAGGCATTAAGCAGTTCTGCCTTTTCCTTGTCCCCTGTCACCATCACCCATCTTCTCCTCGCAGAGGCCCTATCGCCTCCTTTTTCTTCCTTTTTCTACCAATGTAAGCAAAAAAGCCTTTTTTGTTGTTTTTAATGTTCCTGGCAAGCCTGAGCACATTTTGCGCTTTAGCCTTGGGAACCTTTTCCCTACAGGAGTTGGCTATACGTTTGAATTCTTCTTTGGTGATTTCTCCCCTTTTCCACTTCTTGTGCATGTCACTTTTGAATCTTAGCCCGGTTAGAAGTTCTTTGGAAATCCATTCTGGCTTCTTCGCACATGCCATATTTTTTTTCTTTGTTGGCACTGTTTGCATTTGCGCCTTGAGTATTTCACTTTTAAAAAACTCCCATCCATCGTTAACTCCCTTGTCTTTTAATATTGGCGTCCATGGAATGCTGCTCAGTATTTCCTTCATTTTTTGGAAGTCAGCTCTCTTAAAGTCCAGAATGTGTGTTTGACTTGTCTTAGTTTCAGCCTTCCATTGTATCACAAACTGCAGGAGCACATGGTCACTTGCCCCTAAGGATCCGACGACTTCTACTGTATTGATCAGGTCTTCCACATTTGTTAAAATTAGATCAAGAGTTGCTGATCCCCTTGTTGCCTCCTCTACCTTCTGGACCATAAAATTGTCTGCAAGGCAAGTGAGGAATTTGTTGGACTTTGTGCTCTTGGCCGAGTTTGTTTTCCAGCAGATATCAGGATAGTTGAAGTCGCCCATGACTACTACATCTCTTCTTTGTGCCTGTTTGGTCAGCTGTTGACAAAAGGCTTCATCAAGTTCTATATCCTGGTTCGGAGGACTGTAGTAGACACCCACGACGAGATCTTTTTGAGTCCTGGTTCCCTTGATTCTTATCCAGATGCTTTCAAGCTGGTTTCCCAGATTACAGTCTAGCATTTCTTCTGCAACATAACTGTTTTTGACATATAAAGCTACTCCCCCTCCTCTCCCCTTTGTTCTATTTCTGTGAAAGAGGTTATAGCCCTCAATGGCTACATTGGACGGTGAAGCAACAGCTCCCCCTGTGGCCGGAATCGTGAAGCTGGAAAAATGTTAAAAATGCCTCTGAGTCTGTCTAATGTATGTTGTTTGTCTGTTGGCATTGAATGTTTGCCATATATGTGTTCATTGTAATCCGCCCTGAGTCCCCTTTGGGGTGAGAAGGGCGGAATATAAATACTGTAAATAAATAAATAAATAAATAAATAAATAAATGCACTTGCTATTAAAAACCTGTAATTCTAGCATTTTTGGAGATTTTAAAACTTTCCAAAATTAATCTTCAGTGATGTGTAATGATTGACTACATATAGATACATATACTCTGAAAGAGAGATATATATATATATATATATATATATATATATATATATATATATATAGTCTATCATATCAAAGGAAACAGGCCTTGGTAGTAGGTGACTCCCTCCTTAGAGGAATGGAAGCCACCATTTCCAGACCGGATGGGATGGCTCGAGAAATATGCTGACTCCCGGAGGCAAAAATGACCATATCACTCCTAAAGCCCCATTACCCTCCCCCTTATGTTGATTCATGTAGGAACCAATGATACCGCTAGGCATACTTTTCAAAAGATCACAAACAATTTTCGAGCTCTTGGAACAAAGTTAAACTGTATAATGTACATGTGATCTTTTCATCCCTCCTCCCTGTTGTAGAACACGGCTCTACGAGGGCCAGAAAAATAGTACAGGTCAATAACTGGCTTAGAAAATGGTGTCAGGAGGAGCATTTTGGCTTCCTCGACCATGGCCTACTCTTCCAGGAGGATGGCCTACTGGCAAGTGATGGGGTGCATCTCACACAAGTAGGAAAACATCTTTTTGTGCACAGACTCAGAAACCTCATCAGGTGCACTTTAAACTAGATCCACTGGAGGAGGGGAACAACAGCCTGGCGAACACTATATTACCCACGACCACAGGGAACCGCCAAAAGGCTAAACGGAGGGCTGCACAAACACAGCAAGGACCAATTACCGAGAGCACAATAATCCCAAATAAACAGCTTGGGGGAAGGTCACAGGGGCTTACATGTCTTTACACTAATGCACAGAGCATGGGAAATAAGCAAGACGAACTCCAACTTTTAGCACAGTACCACACGTACGATGTCATAGGCATCACTGAAACTTGGTGGAATGACTCCCATCACTGGAAGATCATTGCTTGGATTTTGCATGATTTATTTTACATAGAAAGTATAGGTAAAAATATCCAATATTACATCCCAAAACTACAATTTGATATTTTCTTTTTCTTTCTTTTTCAGTAGGCATCACTGAGGAGTTTATCACTGCACTCTTTTACTTCTACAGAAGCATGGGAGAACTTAATGTTACTGAGACAGAATATGCGTTGCTTGTCGCAACTACTGTGTTTTTTTCAGGTATGATAAGACTTTATATACAATCTGGTTTTAAATACTAAAAGTTAACATGCTGTGAAGAAGATGAAGTCATGTGTTTTACAAATACACATAACCATCAAAAGTGTTTTTGACAAAGTGAATGCATCCAAAAGAATTAATTATAGCAATTTGGGCATAATAAACAGCAGCCTACAGCGCCTATATTTATATGCTCTGTGTTAAAATACTACAAGGGAACACTTTCAGATAAAGCTGTCTATATTGAGATCTGTCACGAATATGATAATGATAATAGTCCAATATCTTTTCATTTATTTCAGTTGTTGATAGTTGAATTTCTCAGAATAATGTAATATATCAAAATTGAAAATCTACAAGCAACAATTATTGGATATTACTGTTTGTGGACTTTGGCGTTTTGTTGTATTTTGGTGCACAGCTAACACAGTTATCTCTGAATTTTTTTCAGAATAGTATTGTTATTAGTTCTCAGCTTGTACCATCAGTTGGGATGAAATATCAATTATTCTTGCTTGATTTAATATTTACAACAGGCAATCTTTTATATTCATGCTTAAAGTAGATTACTACTCATGCATATGGCAGACTTTTGAGAAATCTATACCACTAGGACAAGCATGTTTTTCTCATACTAAGCATGTTTTAATTTATATAAGAGTGCAGTCTTAATCATCAGATGTTGCTTGGTATAAGAGGTTAGGATATGCTTGATGGAGAGGTTAAGAGCTATCTCTCTGCTTGCACAGAGGAAGCACCATGTTCTTTGAAAGCTCAGCATAAAATGAAAAATATCACCTGGAGATAAAATAATTGTGAAAATGCCCCCAAATCATCTGAAAGCAGACTGGTGTAGGGATTGATTTTTAAATGTTCTATATATGGAATCATATGTGTATGTGTGAAAATATGTATGTATTTTCCGGGACGATGGGAGCTGCAGTTCACCTATATCCAAATACCATTGTGAACACTGCCGACGATAGATCTGGACCAAACTTGGCACACATCCCCCCTCCTGACCAACTTTAAGTACTGCTGTAGTTTGGGGGGGATTGACCTGGGACGATGGTAGTTGGAGTTCATGCACATCCAGAAACCACTGCGAACCCCACTAATGATGGATCTGGACCACACATACCCATCACAACCAACTTTAACTGTTTGCGATGTTTGGGAGGGGGTCCTGGGATAATGGGAGTGGTAGTTGCATATCTTTATGCATTTTCTAATGGTGCCATTCATAAAATCCAAAAAAGAAACAATGGCTTTTTCTAATAAATAACATTACAGATTACCTAACCCAGGCATCTTAATCAGATGCCATTGACAAGACTCAGATGTGCACAAACTTGTGAGATATTTTTCATGTTTTTCAGATCGTCCACTCCTTAAAAACAAGCAACATGTGGATAAACTCCAGGAACCCTTCTTAGGAATTCTGTACAAGTATTCAAAAATCTATCACCCTGATGAGCCACAACACTTTGCCCGTCTCATAGGGCGCCTCACAGAACTCAGGACTCTCAATCATAACCACTCAGAAGTTCTAGTAACTTGGAGAACAAGGGGTCCTAAGCTGCCCTTTTTACTTTGTGAAATCTGGGACTTGCACTAAATAGTTTACTAATTACCTAAACTGTTTTAATACTGTGTTTTTCTAAAACATGCTATTTCTCAGTTCTTGTGTTTTTATTTTAAAAACCTCATTTATGTTAAATGGCTACAGACTCTTTTAAGAATGCTGTGTTGTGATTAATACAAATATTGTTGTATTCTAAAAACACACAGTCCTGCTTATATGCTGTTAAAAAGGTAATAATGGGCACAATGTTTATTTGCCACATTATCACCATAACTGAGAAGGTGTGTGAAAGATTGTTTAAGATGTTATGGTTCTAAGACCATTGAATTCTTTACACATACTTTCTGATATTTTCAAAGTTCTGACGAGCAGTTTTACTTCATTAAGACCAATGAATAGAAAAAAGCTTGGCAGCTGAAAACTCATATATAAACAGCAATACATCAGAGAAACAAGGGACTCGATTGGCCTCTAACTCCCTACTCTAATATGTTTAATTTAATCTTTTTACAATTCTATGTTTTATCATTTGAAATAATTAAAGAGCCCAATCCATTTGAACCATGTACAAGCTTATAATGAGACTGGAAGCATTGAATCCATAGCAGAAGTTGATTGCATTGATTAGTTTTCTGTTTTACATGTATACCTATCTCTAAACTGCTATTATGAACATCCCACCTTGTTTGCCAAAGTTGTGTATTCAAAAGCAATTAAATACTAGAAATTATTAGCATTACTTCATTTCCAGATAACTCTAGTTAAGGAACAGACGTGTGAAAATATGGATTAGATAATTGAACCTCTATATTACAAAAGCCATGAAAATATATAGTAAATAAAGTTGTAATAATTACTTAGTTTCTGGTGAACTAACACATGGTATTAATTGTCAATGACTATTGTTTTCTTAGAAGATATGCCCAATATAGATCAATCTTTTCATTTCAGCTACAAATAAAATTTCAATAACTAGTAGTGCCTATTACCCTTTCCATTTATTTAATCAGTTCACTTGGTTAAGACTAAAACTTTGATGCAATTTCTGTATTTCTTGAATTAATCTTTCAAGTAAGATTCAAGATTCACTGGAAATGCACAACACATTGAACTTTATTGCACACTGTCCCCATACCCTGCAAGCTACGAGATATCTAGTAATACCTAAATAAATATTCAAGGAAAGGAGGCACAACGTATGCTATTTATAATTTGCCATTTCAAGATTACCATGTTTCCATGGCTACCTTTACACAGCTATAGTGTTGGACTCAAATCATGACTATGTTGATTCTGTCAAAATTTAAATAATCTGGTCTTCAGTTGTTATTGCATACAACATTTCCAATGGATTTCAAAAGGATATGTGATCAATAAGCTTCAAAATTTTAGTTGCAGTTGCTCATTCAGTTTTGTATGAATGATTCATGATAACATTTTGTGATAAATTAACAGACAACTTACTTCTTACTGTTATTTTCTGGGTGAAACAAAGCCCAGATATTATGATGGTGTCTTTAGTTCAACCCCATTTTTTTTTTTAAACACGTGCCTTAAAATGTGTTGAAGTTTTTATATCTGTACTAGTATCTTCGTATTTAATGATTTTTCCTTTCACATCTGAACTTTATTGTAGTGCAAATGGCATATATAAACATATAGCATTGTTTTAATACATGAAAACATATTGTATCTAGTGTTGCATTTTCAAGTGGTGGATATTTAATAAACGCATTCTCAATTTTGTCCTTTGTGGCAAAGAAGCTGATTTTGTTTGTATAATGACAACGAAGATCTTTATTCCAGATTTATGAATGCATGCTTCCAATATGATGGTACTCTTTCTATATAGCACATCACTAGAACAAACTTGAGGGAATGCCTGTATTTCCCTTGTATTATGGTCAAACTAGACAAAGGAAAGAGATCAGCTGTTACTGTGTCTCAGTTTCTTTAAACCAGAGCTTTCCAAACATTCCATAAGCTTGGTTGCTGTGAGTTTTTTGGGCTGTATGGCCATGTCTCAGAAGCATTCTCTCCTGACATTTCGTCCATATCTATGGCAGGCATCCTCAGAGGTTGTGAAGTCTGTTGGAAACTAGGCAAGTGAGGTTTATATACCTGTGGAATAATGTTCAGGGTGGGAGAAAGAACTCTTGTCTGTTTGAGGAAAGTATTTATTTGCTATATTTATACCCCGCTCTTCTCACACCGAAGGGGACTCAGACCGGCTTACAGATTATGACAAAATATAATGCCATGTTGTACATACAGATACACAAATATAACATTGCAAATTATAAAACAGATTGAAACATATAAACACAATAAAACAAATCATCCTGTCTCCCTGATAACCTGACAGAGAAAATGCTTCACTGCTGAGCCACCACCGAAAAAGCCCTGTCTCTCGTCCCCGTCAACCGCACCTGTGACGGCGGTGGGACCGAGAGCAGGGCCTCGCTCGAAGATCTTAATCTGCGGGACAGCCCATAGGGGTAGATACATTCTGAGAGGTAAGTTGAACCAGAGCCGTTTAAGGTTTTGTAGGCCAAAGCCAGCACTTTGAATTGTGCCCGGAAGCTAACAGGCAGCCAGTAGTGCTGCTTCAACAGAGGAGTTGTATGCTCCCTGAATGGCACTCTGGTTAGTAACCTGGCTGCGGAACATTGGACTAAGCTTAAGTGGCTGAGGGGGAAAAGGAAGGGGCCTGAGGTTGTTATGAATAATGGGAGTTGAAGTCCAAACACCTGGAGGGTGGCCTCAAGTTTGCCCATGCCTGGTCTCTTTCCATGGTCCCAACTGCAGCTGATTTACAAACCTATGATGAATTACTTTGCATATTAAAACTGTGAATTTCGTCCCCTTCCTAGTGGCGCTTACATTCAGGCAGGAGGAGCAAGTTATCAGCCCATTCATAGACTTTTGGGATCATATGTGTCATTATTTATATTTTATTTATTTATTTAATTTATATACTGCTCTTCTCCTCCAGGGGGACCCAGAGCGGTCTTACACAATGGCAGAATTAGATGCCACATACTGTATAATACAAATGTAGTAAAACCAGCCATAAAACACAAAAGCCGGTATCCAAATCAAATTAAAACAATAAAAACCGTGTGACCGTTACAACAAGGGCAGTAGAATTGATCCAGAAGTCAATTTTAAGTTTTCCTCCGAGGATTATGACAACCCTGATGTGTATATTTAGCAATCCTGTTATTAGCTCAGGAGCTCATCCTGACTGGAAAAAAAATCTCAACAGTTGGGTCTTTAGATGCCTCTGCTCTGTAGAGTAAATGCAGCTTGACAGTACTTTATTAACGGATATGGCACAATGCTAGGGGACCCTGGGAGCTGTAGTTTTACAAGGTCTTTAGCTTTCTCTGCCCAAGACTTCTGGTGGTACCTCACCAAACTACAACTCCCATGATTCTACAGCACTGAGCCATGACAGTTACCAAGTGTTGTCAAACTGCATCCATTGTGTAAAATGTACAGTGTAAATGTGCCTGACTTTTGGAGGGGAAATCCTCCCCTCAGAGTGGCTCTCTCTCTCTTTCTCGCGCGCACAATCCTCCCCCCCCCCCCCCGCCCGCGCGGTTTCAAAAGATCAGGCGACCGTTGAATTCCGTTGGAAGCCTTGCTCTTTATCTTCCCCTCTCTCCCTTTCCTTTCAAAGTGTCGCGCTCCCCCCGCCCTCTCCATTCAAAATAATAACGGCTAGCGAGGGCGCGCGTGCACACAGGTGCTCGCTCGCTCGCTCCTGACGCCCCTCCCTCTTCCCTTTCTCAGCAATCTCTATAGACTGAGGCGAAGTGGAGGTCGCTTTTACGTACCCTTTATCAGCTGAATTATAAGGGTGACGGAGGTAGCCTTCACCCACACCCCTTTCTTGTGGAAAGTGGTCCTGGCAGTTTAATTCCAGGCACCAAAAATCACAAAAACAGATTATGTCTGGCTTCTTAAACTAATAAAAAAGGCGCCTTGAGAGTTCTCTTAGGAGGTCGAATTAATACAGCTTGAGGCCGCTTGATTCCCAAGGTTTCATCCTAGGGAATCGTGGGATCTGTAGTTTGCTGAAGACACCAGCCCTCTTTGGCAGAGGATAAAAAGAACTACAGTTTCCATGACTCCGTGGTATCCAGCCATGGCAGCGAAAGTGGTGTCAAACTCCTCTCATTCCACATTATAAATGCACCTGTGGGCTGTTTTTGTGTGAATAGTTCCCTGTGTCAAAAATGGGGTTGTTAAGGGAAACGTGTTGGCTGAGATTTAAACAGGCCACACAGCCATATAGCCCAGAATATCAAGGCAGAAAATCCCACAATATCTGCTTTGAACTTGGTTATCTGAGGCCCCTTCCACACAGCTGAATAAAATCCCACATTATCTGCTTTGAACTGGAATATATGGCAGTGTAGACCCAGTTCAAAGCAAATATTGTGGGATTTTCTGCCTTGATATTCTGGGTTATATGGCTGTGTGGAAGGGCCCTGAGTCCACACTGCCATATATCCCAGTTCAAAGCAGATAATGTGGGATTTTATTCAGCTGTGTGGAAGGGGCCTCAGAATGGGACATGCAAGAGAGTGTCACATGTGGAAAAAGCAGCCCATGCCTTCATGCTCAGACATCTATTTTGCTAGTATCCTTGGGATCAAAATGTAAAAAGGTGCTTTTATAAGTTTACTTATAAGTTCACACATTATTTTCAATTAAAAATATGTTTAAACATTTTTTCAGAAAACTCATGACAACATTTATGTTTTTTTTAATTATTTGCTTTATTTTTATTCTGCCTTTCTCCAGATATAGGCACTCAAGTTGGCCAACAACAAACATGATACAAAGCAGGCTTTTATCACTTTTATTTTTTTAAAACTATAATTTTAATTGAAGTTTTTATGAAGTAATTTAAACAGAAGTTGGATGGCCATCTATTGGGGGTGCTTTGAATGCGATTTTCCTGCTTCTTGGCAAGGGGTTAGACTGGATGGATGGCCCGTGAGGTCTCTTCCAACTCTATGATTCTATAATGTTTATATATATATATATATATATCACACACACACACACACACACACACACATATACACATACATATACATTTTATCGTAATGTGTTAATTTTATTATCACTGGAAGTCACCTTGGGTCTCATTCTTGGAGAAACACAGCATATTAAATAAATAAATAAATAAATAAATAACGGACATATAAAATAGAAGGGATGCACAATTGTTTTTCTTTTTAAAAATTACAGGATTTGGTCCAATAAAGGAAATGATTGAAGAAGTGGTAGAAAATAAGATGTTATGAATGAAGGACGACATTCTCTGAAGCCTGTGAAACATTTAGTGAAGGAATGAAATAGGGTGATGATGTCATTAAAATCTTCCTCTGAAAGTGGTTGTAGAATGAAAGCAACTGACTGTTACTGTTTATTATTGCTTATATACTTGATGACATGTTTGTATATGGTGATTTAGAGTCAATCTGTGAGTTTTACAATTTAGATAACAATAACGAGAAAAGAAAACAAAGACGCAGTTGATACATACATTTTTTTTCTATTACATTTGCTTGCAGCAATCTCATTGGATTGAACTGGGTTATCTGCGTCCACACTGCCATATATTCTAGTTCAAAGCAGAAAATGTGGTATTTTATTCAGCTGTGTGCAAGAGGCCTTAAAATGTAGCAAAGGCAACTATATAGTGTTTTGGGGTCTTCATGTTAATTATGTTCAGAAAGGCCCTGTCTCCCACCATAAGGTCCATAAAAACACAATCACAGTATACAATAATAACTCCAGAGTTTACTCATGAGGTGAGTTTACTCATGAGGTCAACAATTTTCTGTCCAGTAAGTAGCATTGGCTGTCTGCAATGGGGGCATTGCGTAGGTAGGTGGTAGCTAGTCTCTTGTGTGCCAGTGATCAGAAAGAAAGAGTCCTTTGGCATATTTTAAAGACCACAGCCATGTGCCATTTCAGTAAATTATTGAAGTCTTCTGAACAGCAGTGAGTTGAGTAAATCAGGCACTGCTTACTTTGGCTATTCAGTATGCTCCCCTTCTCAGTCCATATGTGGCATATTGTGAGCTTTACTATCTTATGCCATAGAGCTATTTTAGGAATTATTTAGAGAAGCTGTTTACATTAGTCTGAGGAGTCTGAAAAGACACAATATAATACCTTTATTGTTTAAATATTTCTATTGGTACTGAAATATTGTTTCTTCTGTCTTTATTCAATCAGAAAATGGAACAGGAGAAATCATACAAATTTAAATTATTTCTACCACCAAAACTGAATAATGCCCAGGTATCGGCTGTCAAACCACAAACACACACACGAGATGGGGAATTTTATCAGGTAATTATAGAATATATATAATGATAGTCTAACTGGTGAACTGTTGCCAATATAGTGTGAGAATTAGGTGGATCTATAATTGGTTGATTGGCAGAACCTAGAGTGTATTCAGCAATGGTTGCTTCTCATCTTGGAGAGAAGAGACTAGTGAGGTGCCTGCGGGTTCAGTCTTGGGTCACCCCTTTATAAATCACTTGGAGAGATTTCTAGTATCACAGAGGAGAGGATCACAATTCAAAATGACCTAGATAAATTGAAGAGCCAAAACTAACAAAATGAATTTTAGCACTAAGGAACTCTATGCAGGATTCAGAATACAGAAATGCAGAATGGATTGCACCTGTTTTGAAAATAGTACATGTGAAAAGGACCTAAAATCTTAGTAGACTACCAGCTAAAGAAGAATCAACAATGTGATAGAAATGTCATGTAGCGAAAGGAGCCGGCATGTTTCTTCTGCTCCAGAAATTAGAATAGAAACCAATTGATTCAAATTACAAGAAAAGAGATTCCATCTAAACATTGGGAAGAAACATTTCCTTTTAAGAGCTATTCAACAGTGGAATAGTTTGCCTTGCAGAGTGATGGACTCACCATCCTTTGAGGTTCTTAAACAGAGGTCAGAAGGCCATCTTTCAGGAGTGATGTATCTGTGTATTCCTTCATAGCAGGATTTAATGATGGATGAGATATGGGTGAAGGAAATGTTAGTCTGTTCTGTTAGTCAATAGAATAGCCAGTGTTGGTTTGGAACAATTGATTTTTGAAGTGTGTTGTACACCCTTATAAAGGATAATCTTTCCATCTTAGATTATGCTCCTGGACTGAGTGCTGTTCTTGAAGTGCCAAGCAGCTGATGTTCCTTTGCCTTGTTAACCTGATGTACCTGCTGCATCTTACTTAGGAAAGACAAATCTGGATATAGTGACTATATTTCAGTTAGATGACTGTAATGAATTTTACATGGTTCTGCCAATGAAAAGCACTAGGAAGCTCCAGTTAGTGAAAAATGCAGTTTTTGGAGTATTATCTTCTGTGTACTACAGAGACCATATACTGTACCACTGCTCTTCAACCCACTGTTCCTGTTCTCAATTTGTTTTTGAGTAATAATAACAAGAATGTACATTGTTTGGAAGGGGGTTGTAGCCAGAATAAATGCTTGAAATAAATGGTAAACCCTAATAATTTCATATATTTTATACCACTATTTGATTCCTTCCCCAGAATTTTAACAAGGGAATTGAAGATGATTACAGCTTGCCATTTGGGATGAATACTTCAAAATATATAGATCTCACAAGTAGGTATTAAACATGGGAATACAAAAATGGTTAAAAGTAACTGTTTATGATTTCTACAGTATTTAAAACCAAACTTCTACAGTTGGCCCTCCACATTTGTGAGTTTAACTGTTGATAATTTGATTATTTGCAGATTTGATTAATATATTTGCTCAGTCTAGGTCCTTCAGCACAACTCTGTGGTCAACTGCTGCCAGGGGTCATAATGGAAGACCTAAAGCTTACTGGAGAGAACACTTCCCTAGGCATTTGTAAGTCCTCTGGCACTATTCTATTGTCATGTTCTGGTGGAAGTTGACCATAGACCTTTGCTGGAGGACCTAAAAAAGTGTTTTTTTTTCAGGTTAAAAAATTAGTATTTGCATTTTTTTTCCATTTTGAGGGGGTCCTGCACCCGTAATTCCCATGAAAGTGGAAGACCAGTTGTAGTTTTAAAGTGGTATATTCTCCTATACATTTGATAACTAAGAATGCAATATATCTATTTTATATTTATTTTGTAATCTATAATACTTGGATGAATATGTACATAGCAATAAAATATGTTAAAAGCAAAGTAGTTCACTTGTGATTTTGTGGTATCATGCATACTTTCTAATTAGTTGTACCAGTGTAATCCATTTATATTGAAATAAGCAATATAAAATTTTACTTTTTTCTAGAACCAGTTTCACAGAACATGAAACTTGTACCTGAGATTGATCAGGAGGTCAGTTAAGAATATATATGATGAAACATGCCCAAGAATGTATTATTAACACTATAAATATGCATTTAAATTACACCAGTTTCACTTCTGTTCACCATTCCCCATGATAGCCAAAACATAAAAAGGTAAAGGTAAAGACATACACACATATATATTTGGCTGGTGTTACACTTTTAAATGTTCCTGTTCTGACTTACATACAAATTTAGCTTAAGAACAAACCTTCAGAACCTATCTTGTTCTTAACCCGAGGGCAGCCTGTCCTGAGTTTCACCATTGGTCCAATTAGGCAATTCTTGTTAGTTCTGACTGAAAACAACTCCCTAGTGATTCAGACAGGATTGCTGGTATTCCTTGGTGGTCTTCCATCCAAGTACAAATAAGACCAAAACTGTCTTAATTTGTAAAGTCAGAAAAGATGAGGTGTTTTGGATAGTATGATGGCAGACAATCAAGTTCAAAAAACATTACAATAATCAAGAATCTACCCCTGGCCACCATTATGACCATTTTCCTGCAATTTTTTCTTGCTCTGTATCTTTTGGTGTGCTCTGAGAAGGTGTGGAAGACTTTGCAAGATATGGGGAAGAAATAGGCTGCAGCTTTAAGTATGTTTGACCTTTCTGGAGAAAATATTTCATGAAAATTGGCCCCCAGATTAAATTTTGTTGAGTCTGGGGACTAGAGGGCTTCTGCGGGTTTCCAAGGGTAACACTTAGGGGCCATTTTGCCCCATTCCTGAAATAGCCAGTGGGTACTGAAATGAGATAAAAACTTGTTTCACTAAAACTTAATAGTTGAAAGGTTTTTTAATGAATTTTTGTGTGTGAAATAAATTGTTTTCCAACTTTTTAATTCAACTGCATTTGAGTTTAAATTGTTGAAACTGCTTTATTAGAACATGGATACAGTGACTGAACTTTATTCAAGACTTTACAAGGAAGCTGAAAAGATCAAGAGATGGAAAGTCACTGTAGAATATGAAGTCAAGGAAAAGGAAAGAAAATTACAAGAAAATAGAAAGATTATAGAAGCCCTACGCAAAGCCATCCAAGAGTTACAGGTAAATATTTACTGCATTTTGAAATGTATATTTTTTAAAATACAAGAATAATGAACGTTCAGGTTTTCTGACATCATTTTCCACAAGGAGTTGAAAAAAACCCTACTCAATCCTTTCTTTTTTTGGGGGGGGGGATAAGTCAGGATTAAGAATAGAACATGCTCTTACCTTATATACATTCAGTCTTCATACTCATTTGGGATCAGGTGATTTGAATTCAGAGTCACTTGGTTTTAAGTGAAAGGAGGGACTTGATGAGAATATGAAAAATAGACACGAACCTCCGACTCCCAATAATATCTTAATTCATGCATTGTACGCTTTTGTACCAAAGGCCCCCTGGTGGTGCAGTGGGTTAAACCACTGAGCTGCTGAACTTGCTGACCAAAAGGTTGGCGGTTCAAATCCAGGGATCGGGGTGAGCTCCTGCTGTTAGGCCCAGCTTCTGCCAACCTAGCAGTTCGAAAACATGCAAATGTGAGTAGATCAATAGGTACCGCTCCGGCAGGAAGGTAACGGTGCTCCATGCAGTCATGCCAGCCACATGACCTTTGAAGTATCTTTGGGCAACACTGGCTCTTTGGCTTAGAAATGGAGATGAGCAGCAACCCCCAGAGACAGACATGACTTAATGTCAGGGGAAACCTTTACCTTTACTACCCTTTTGTGGATATGGATGGGCATGAATGGTGTAACCGTTTTGTGCTCCCACTAAAAGAGAGCACATTCTTAAACTGGTTTTCCATGAAATTAAAAGTTATTTATTTAATTTATATCCCATCTTTCTCCCAATAATGGGAATGAGTACTTGTACTTAGTATTCACACCTCATGAAGCTGTTCTAAGATTAATATGAAATAACTCCAATTTTACTAAGCTACAAATATTTGAATTTATAACTATTTGCATAAAATTGGGAATATAAAATGGAAACAAGAATAGCATCTAAAATCCTCCTTAATTTTTAAACATATAAAATCTAATTGCATTCAAGTTTTTTAATTTATAAATAAGTGGCAAAATAGTAGGTGGCTATTGTTGAAGTGGGAATGATTGTATATAGAGTTGTTTAAATGTCATTGAGTTATAGTGTTGCAATGTGAGCTGGAGATTGCATCATGCTGTCTGCTGTCCACTATGCGAGTGTGTAAAGAGTTAACTGTGTATTGCATCAGACAGCAGAGGTGGTTATAAATAGCTTGCTGTGTTATCTGTTCTTCCTCTCTGCCCTCTGCTCTCTGCCTATTTGCACTCTGTATGTATATGTCATCTTGAGAGTTTTCCGTTTGTCAGTAAATCTTTTGTAGAAAGCCAAACAGGCTTCAGCCTATTTATTGGTGCCAGTGATTCTTCGTTGATCTTCCGCTGCATGTATGTTTATCCAAACCGCGCGCTCTGACAGCTATTTCTTCCTCTTCCTACCAACTTATTCCTTCTATCAAAACAGTTTAGTGCAAGAAGAGTATTGCAGTTCTTTCTGCAAAAAATTGACCTGACAGGAAGAAAATTTGTCTATGATACAGCTGTCTTTTACCAATGTTTTTGGGCATGTTTCACATGTTGGAATGCAGTTTCATAAATGAATTTCATTTTGATTTTCAACCGTATTACACATTAAATTACATTATTTTATATTATATCTGAATTACATCTCACTTGGTTATTACCACAAATAATCTTGTATAAGCATCCTTCTCTGAAGGGTTTTAAGCAGAGGCTGGATGGTCATCTGTCACAGGTACTTTGATTCTGTGTTTCTACATGGAAGGTCATTGGACTAGATGGCTCTTGTGGTCTCTTCCAACTCTAGGATTCTATGATTCTTCATCCCACTGAACAGGTCAAGTGTTTGGGAGAGTAGGTTTACCATTCAGTTTAGGCATATTCCGTTTTGAAATTAAATTGATGATTTTCCTACCTTCATGACACACTTTTCACTATCTGTTTTACTCAGGAATCCTTGATTGATTTTCCATAACATAGTTGAGATTTGTCCCCTCCCACTGTCCCTCCCCCCGTTTTCTTTGTGGGAATAAAAACCTAAAGAAAATTACTGACAGTAAAAGATAGCTGCTATTATGGAAAGTTATGTACTATTACAAATATTTAAAAACCATCAGTCCATAGCATCGATCCATGACACCATGAAGTGGTGTCAAAGTGCTGTAATTTGGCAGTGTAGATCAGTGATTCCCAACCTTTTTTTTTTTTTTACGAGGGCCCACTTGACCAGGGCTCACTTTGACCAGGGACCACTCTCCAACATTAGTATCAAAAGGATTACAGATCAGTTTCTGGTCAACTTTAGATTCGGTTTGGTTATTTGGGTGCTAATTCAGAAAACTGCATTGGATAGACCACATCAGCTCTAGTTTCTGATACAGAACATATGCCATCCAGTAGTCACCATCTGCTCACTCACAGAAAACCATATTTAATAATCTAGAGCTCATGTGGTCTATCCAATGCAATGGTCGGCTCTGCAGAAAGGAGCGAAAATAAAATAAATAAAGAGGAAGGCGGTTTGCGGACTGGATTTTTGTTCTTGCGGCCCACTGCTGGGCTGCGGCCCACAGGTTGAGAACCACTATTGGTGTAGATGCACTCATATACTTACCTACCCTGGTTCCCCAAACTAAATTAACAGACAAGAGCTATGCCTAACAGCAGAAATCATTTGTACTAGTGATCTTGTTTGTTAGATAGACAATCATTTGTAAAAAAAAAAAAAGGACTAGAATCCATATGAATCAGAATCAGAATCACCAGCATAACAGATCTCTTTCACCCAGTGCAGCTCCTGGCTGTTAAAGTGGATCGGAAGAAGGAAGAAATGAGCCTAAAGCTTTGAAACATTTTCAAGAGTTTTATTAAAGTTCAGTGTACTTCCCAGAGTGCCCTTCTTAGGAAAGAAGAGTCTGCCTAGGAAAAAAACCCACCCCAGCTTCCCAATCATTTTCAGTCTTGTGGAAGCTGCTCCGAGGAACTTAGTTCTCATTCAGTGAGATGGGACTTCTCAGCGGCCCCCGAGAAATCTCTGTTCGACCTCCCTTTTTCCTTCCCTTAGACCTACACTGACTCCATACCTGTTCTGAATTCATCTCCTGAAGTGCCTTTCAAACCTCAGCTCTTTCTCTGTATAGCAACCAAAGCTCATAGATGCAACACAATGACAATGAAAAGGCTCAAGTGAAGCAATGTGTGTATTTTTGAAAGAAAGCACAAGAGAATGCCTGGAATTGCACTGTTGTGGGATCCAGCGAGGTAGAAGGATGTGAGAAGGGATACAAAGATGAAAGAAGGGAAGAGGGAAAGAAGGGGTAGAAGGAAGAAGGGAAGGTATCAAAGAAAGAAGGGAGGGGAGAGGAAAAGGGGAGAAGAAAAGGGAAAAGAGGGGAGGAAAGAAAGAAGAAGAAAAGAAAAGGGGAAAGGAATGAGATTTCTCCAGGAGATGAAGACAATGGTGCCTTTCCTTCTGCTGCTAGAACTATTGGCATCCTCCTTCTCTCCCCCCCCCCCCCCCCGCTTTCTCCTTGAGAAAAAGCTAAGCAAAAGGTAATGGCAGAGCTTTTTCTTTAAAGGGCATTTCAGCTCCTCCCACAAATTGCGTAGCTGTTTAATTTTAAAGTGGAGAATGGGGAATTCATCACATGACAGAATTGGCCAACTTGCCCATCTCTATGCAGATAATTTACAAAAAGTCACTTGCTAACCAGTTTAGAAAGTGTCTGAAAAGATAACCTTTTAAGACACCTAAAAATGCTAAGATATCTCTACCCTACATTTGAAGCTTATGTCATGTGATGAACACAGCAGGTTGCTGTTTCTTAAGTGGGTGGCTCAGTAGAATTTAATGAATGTGATGAAGTGGTAAATTGACTATGGTATAAACCATGGATAAATTGAGGATTAGTCAATAGAGAAGGGAAAGGAACAGTGCTGCTTCAAGGTGGCAGAATCCCTTGGTTACTGCCTACACAATAAAAAAAGTTAGAAAAGCAGCATTGTTGTGGAAAAAATAGAGGGGATCAGTATTTCTTATGGATTTTCCCTGAAGGTACTAAACTTCCGGTTTTTGCTCTTCTACTCAGAGAAGGGGATGGCTTCTTTATTTATAAAAGTTAAGGTATAGTGTTTAGCTGACCTATGAATAAGTTACCCCAGGTTTTTGGGGATGATTTTTTGTCTACAGTCTAGACATATGCATGAATATATGCAGTAAATAAAATGCACATAGTTAATACATGTAATTTATAGACTGTATGAAAATCTCAAGCTCATTCATGCATGTCTTTTAAAAAAATTCAAATCCTGGCTTCTAATTTTGAAGTTTGCTTCTAGCTTTTATAATTTGCAGGTTGAAGATATAAATCAAGTTCATCATACTGCTCTCAAGTGTAATAAACACATATGTGAAAAGATAACATTTTGACAATTACAGAGTATTTGTTCATTCAAAACTATTTTTGTGTGATTATGTTTTATAAATTTAGTTTGAAAATGAAAGGCTAAGCCTAAAACTAGAAGATGAAATACATGAACATAGAGATCTTCTAAAAGAGTAAGTTTACTGTTTCAGAACAATGTACATAATGTATAATTAAATAAGCAAGTGATTTCTCAAAAGCCCAATGGTCCACAAATTTGGAATTTTGATATTACCATGTTTCATCTGGAACACTTGCATGTTTTCATAATCATATAGACTCTGATAGATCAACAATTAAAACAAGAGTAAATTGTGCTCAGATAAAGTATTGTAACTAAATTGCTACTCCTTCAAACAACTTAATTAAAGCATTACAAGAAAATGTACAATAATTCTGGAAGACAGATTTACAAAAGATTATCATTGTCTTTATCTTCATTACTGATAAATTCTAGAAGTGACCTACAATTAATTTAGCCCTCTAAATTTTCAGGTTGGAGATATGAGGAATATACAAGCAGTGGGTGCTCTTACTCCTCTGCCATCTTACTTTGTCAGTTGCTCAGAAGAATTTCAGGATCTTTTTACACAGGGCAAAAATCCAAGAGGAAGTAGGTTTCTGTCCCCACATCCTCCTACAGCCTGACCAGTACAGGCCCCTCTGCACAGTCTTCCTGATGTTTGAAAATGACGCATCAGGAGTACTGTATGGAGGGGCCTGTGCTGCCGGCAGGCCCCTCGTGTAAGTTTTTTTGGGGGAAATGGAGGGCTGGGGGTGAGTGGCTGAGGAGACCGAAGAACTAGGATGGCTTTGTGGATTGACCCCTGGGACTGCAAAAGGAGTCCCAAGGAGTCAATCCCCACAGAGCCCTCACCTGGAAAGATCTGAACCTCAGTTTAAGATCTGCATCTTTCCAGGTGTTTAATTAATGTGGAGTAAATTGGGAAAATCCAGTTTTCTCCACATTAATTCACTTTTAACTGAGGTATCATTTGGACACCTCAGGTAAAAGCGAGACAGGTCTCGCATTTTGGGCCTGTCTGGAAAGACCCTTCAGTTGCACACAATGCATTTAATGAGCCATGGAGTTTAATTATTATTTTTGCTATCGTGCTTATATATTTTTTGTACCAATAAGGCCCAAAGAGGAGATACTTGACTTCATGCTGTAGACTTTTTATTATAAGAACCAGCCGAAATAATTCCCTTTCTGGGATTTTACATATAGATTCATTTTCTTTGTAAGACATGAAATAGTAGTATCATTTATAACAGTAATAGTATTTATTATAGTAATATAATTTATTTTTCCTCCAGAAGCAACACAACAAGACATTTCTGTGACTTGCTGAAAGAAAGGTTTATGCAGTCAGTGGAGAAATCCAACAAATGTAAATATCTTTGAACAGTGTTTATATAATTGTTGGTTATTTGTGTTATTGTGGCTGCATTGCCATCTAATAAAGTGTAGACAGTGCAGTGGGCTTTTCATAGGAAGTTGTATAATATTTTCATAAACTGTATATTGCTGCTCATTTCTCCAGGATTTATAGTAATTCCTTGTTATCCATTAGTAAAGAATTCAAGGTACGGATTTTGACAATATAAATCAGCAAATGTTATTTTGGTTCAATCAAAATAGTTGGTTGGGGGTATTGCTACTTAGTTACATTGCTAGTCTAAGAGCTAGCATGGGCATGGGTGAACTTTGGCCCTCCAGGTGTTTTGGACTTCAACTCCCACAATTCTTAACAGCTGGTTAAAATGCCAATATTAAAGTGCCAAACTAAACAGCAATCAGTTTAATGGGTACCTTAAACGTTATCAAAGGCCTGCTTGAAAAGCCACATTTTTAACTCTCAGAAAGTATTGCAGTGTGGGGGCTTGCCTAATTTCCCTGTGGAGTGGTTCTAGAGCTGGGGAGCCACCACTGAGAAGGCCCTCTCCCTCGTCCCCACCAACCATGATTGAGACGGAGATGGAACTGAGAGGAGGGCCTCCCTGGCAGATCTTAAAACCGGCACAAGTTTATAGGGAGAGATGCGGTTGCGAAGATAGGTTGGACCCAAACATGTAGGGCTTTGTTGGTGAGAACTTGCACTTTGAATTGGGACTGGAAAATTATCAGCAGTCAGTGGAGGTGCTTTAATAGGGGTATGCTGTGCTCACAATAGCTAGTCCCAGTTAGTAGCCTGGCTGCCGATCTTTGCACTAATTGCAATTTCTGAGCTGTCTTCAAAGGCAGTCTTACGTAGAGTGCATTGTAGTAATCCATTCTAGATGTAAACAAGGCATCTGGAAGACCCCAGGCTTGTCTGCTTCCGCGGTGGGGGAAAAAGCAGGCCTTCCCGAGGCTGCAACAGCAGTAGCAGGTAGAAAAATGATGGACCCAGCACTCTGTCCTATGGAGGTGGTGGAGAGACAATTCCCCCCAGTTCGGCAACAGCAGCAACAGCGATGGTGGGGCGGTGTTAAGGCCCTTTTCAGCAAGGCCTGTGGCAGTGGAGAGCAAAACACCCCCCCCCCCCCCCAGTCAACAGCAACTGCAACAGTGATCATGGGGAGGGTGATGTTGAGGCTCCCAAAAGATGTTTAAAAGTTTTAAAGTTCTTTTTGGAGTCTCTCGATGTCCAAGGGGGAATAAAGCCATAAGCCACAAGCTGCGAGTTGCAATTATAACGGCGGCAGCGGTTCTCTACTTCATGTCCTCTCTTCTGGGGCTTTTCTTCCCTGTTCTCACCTTAGGCTGCACCCAGCCAGTCCCCAGGGTGTCCTTTGAGATCCTGGGTCCCGGCCAGGGCGGCTATTTTTGTAGGAAGATACAGGGAGGGAAGATGATAGCACATTTCAAATCTACTCACAGAGCCTGGCGGAGGTGCTCTTGACGTCATCTTGCACACAACTCCTTGTGTAGAAAGGTCACCCTCCTTGAACATGTTTTAATTGTTTTTTGAACATGTTTTAATTGTTCTTAAATTGTTGTTGTTGTTGTATGCTTTTTTGATGTATTTATTGCTGTGTTTGCATTTGTTTTTACTGTTGTATTTTTATATTGTTTGTAAGCATATATGTTTGTATATTGTGGTCCCTTTGTAAGCTGCCCCGAGTCCCCTTGGGGAGATGGGGCGGGATATAAGAATAAAGTATTATTATTATTATTATTATTATTATTATTATTATTATTAATTTGCCCTAGTTAAAAGTTGAAAAGACCATGTTAACTTAACCAGCCCGCTCGCTCTAAAGATTGGCTGGGTTGGCATGTACGATTTTTTACAGTAACACTACATATTAATGAATACAGAACAGTTATGAATTATAACTCTAGGAATCTCTTAGCATTCTGAGTTTTTGTGAGTCTTAGGTGTAAAAATGTAATGTTTGAAAACAGAGCCGGTCCTAGGTATTTTTCAAGTGTAGGCGAACAGAATTTTGCCCCCCCCCCCCAAACCAATCACTGAAAAATAAAAGCGTTGGATAAGTAAAAATGTTGGATAATAAGGAGAGATTAAGGAAAAGCCTATTAAATATCAAATTACATTAAGATTTTTACAAATTAAGCACCAAAACATCATGTTTTACAACAAATAAACAGAAAAAAGCAGTCTAGACTGCGCCCCCTATGTTCCCCTATGTTTTGCGCCCAAAGCGACCGCTTAATTCGCCTCATTGTTGGACCGGCTCTGTTTGAAAATGCACCAATTGTTGAGGAATTACATTGGAACAATCATTGCTGTTTTGGCACTTTTAATCAAAATTTGTTACATATCAATATGCCTTGTCAGTTCTATGGTTAATTTTGTTTTAGATGAACAAGAGCGAGAAGAAACCAGACAAATGTATGTGGATCTTAACAATAACATTGAGGTAATATTCAACATGCAAGAATTATCATTTTTCTGGGTTTTTTATTCTGCACTAAATACTGTATGTAACCTATTTCTGTACAGAAAATGTTTTATGCACAAAACAATCATGTGTTCTGTGCTGTAAATGAGTGCATTCCAGAACATCCCAAGACTTTATTTGTGCCACACGTATATTACTGCTATAAGATAAGCTTTATTGATGGTAAGTACTACAGCAGATGAAATTTAGCAGGGAACTATCCACCCCTATTCATTGATGGAGCCCAGCATTCCTTCACAGCCATAAAAACGTCACCCATAAGAAATGAAATTAGTTTGGTTCTTGAAACAGACTTTGTACATATATGAGGGTTGAATGAAAAGTAATGCCTCCGTCTTCATTACTTCGGTTTGGATGGGAATATTTTAATAAATCAGATGCAGAAATAATCCACTATTCACCTTTCCACATAATCACCAGACAATTAGATACATTTCTGCCAACGATGAACAAGTTTTCTGAAGTTGTCACGGAAGAAGTCAACACTCTGTTTCTGCAACCAGCGTCTCATAGTACCCATCGTGCACAGATCTTCCGATAGCCAAGCAAAGCAATAATGTTACTCACACGTTCTTGTGAAATGCTGATTATGCTTGAAATTTCTCTCTGAGTGATACGATGAGCGTCCTGAATCAATCTTGTCAACCTTTTGCTTGTGAAACTCGGTGGTTGCTGTCACAGGACGTCCAACTCACTGCACTTTCTTCTTTCACCCTGGTGATAAGGCTCCTCAGCCCTTCCTCACTTTCGGACATCAGAGTGATATCATCTGCATACCTAAGGTTGTTAATCTTTCTTCCAGCAATTTTAACTCTGGCCTTGGAATCGTCAAGCCCCGCACGTTGCGTAATGTGTTCTGCGTACAAGTTGAATAGATAGGGTGAAAGTATGCAGCCCTGCCGTACTCCTTTCCCGGTCTTGAACAAGTCTGTTGTTCTGTGATCTGTTCTTACTGTGGCTACTTGGTCTTTATACAGATTTCTCAGGAGACAAGTAAATTGTAGAATTCACTTTGTTTGGTATTACATAGGGGGCATAGATTGCTACTAGAAGAACCAATTTGTCCTGGATGAGGACGTTAATTATTAGAATCTTACCCTCCTTATCCGAGAAGATTACCTCAGTGTTTAAACTTTTCTTAATATAGAATACAATCCCATTGGTTTTCTTGCAATTACATGAGGTTAATAACTGGGCCAATTTTTCTTGTTTTGGCAAATAGGTGTATTTTTCTGTTATGTGAGATTCCATTAAGTAGGCTATGTCAGACTTAACTTTCTTCAAAAAATGGAATACTCTCGCATTTAGACCCACTATTTAAATCATTAAGTTTGGTGCACATTTTACCAAAACCATGCCTCTCCCTACCACCCTTCTGGCTCACTTCCCCCCTGAGATAAACTTATGATCTATACATGTATATCATTCTCAAATAGTCTATTCTTTCTCAATTCCTTTCTCCACTTCTTCTCCCCTTTCTTCTGCATCATCTGGCACCCATTTCTCCTCCTGCACAGGCTCCTTATCTTCTTCTGCCTGGAACTGCCAAGTTTGCCCTAAGCTCGCTTTCTTATTTCTTCTTTGTCCTTGTCTTTCTTGTCTCTTTCCTCCTGACTGAAAGTATTCTTCTTCTGTTGGGATTATTGTTGATTATAAATTCAACATGAGCCAGCAGTGTGATGATGCAGCAAAGACAGCAAACGCTATTTTACCCACTTTGGTGCAGATTCCTGTCACCACCCCCCCTGAAAAACCCAGGCATCCACCCCCTCCCCAAACCCAAAATTTCCCCCTAAAAATTAAATAAAATGTACCTGGATGCCATAACTTTGTTTCTCATGCCCTCCTGGTAGGTTTTACTTTCTTTTTAGGGGAAAATTGGTGTGCTTTGGAATGGCATATGATTTTAATCAGGATGGCATGTAAGCAATTCTTCAGAGTGGAAACTGGGAGAAACTTAATGGTGGGAGGGAGGACTTACTTTGACTAGCTCCCCTTTCTCCCAGTTTCCTCTACTTCCACTCCTATCTACACAGAGATAGACCAAATGCAATTTTCATGGCTTCATATTGCCCCCTCCCCCCAGGGACAGCCAGGTTTTTAAAGAGCAAACACCGCTTTAGCTCTCCTCATGACACATATTATTCTGCACAATCTGACGTTCCCTCAGAATTTGTGCTAATTTCTATCTATACTGCAAAGATTCTCTGTGTCTTGAACAGTGAAAATTAACATACTAAGTATACATTGTTGTTCTTACAATGATGTTCTGTAAAGGTAGACTGCCGTTTGAGTTAGACTCAATCCTCAAAGGAAATGGGTCTTGGTAGTAGGTGACTCCCTCCTTAGAGGAACGGAAGCCATCATTTCCAGACCGGATGGGATGGCTCGAGAAATATGCTGCCTCCCGGGGGCAAAAATACACCATATCACTCAGAGGCTCACCAGGCTCCTAAAGCCCCATCACCCTCCCCACCTTATGTTGATTCATGTAGGAACTAATGACACTGCTAGGCATACTTTTCAAAAGATCACAAACGATTTTCGAGCTCTTGGAACAAAGCTAAAACTATGTAATGTACATGTGATCTTTTCATCCCTCCTCCTCGTTGTAGGACACGGCTCTACAAGGGCCAGAAAAATAGTACAGGTCAATAACTGGCTCAGAAACTGGTGTCAGGAGGAGCGTTTTGGCTTCCTCGACCATGGCCTACTCTTCTAGGAGGATGGCCTACTGGCAAGTGATGGGGTGCATTTCACACAAGTAGGAAAACATCTTTTTGCGCACAGACTCACAAACCTCATCAGGTGCACTTTAAACTAGATCCACTGGGGCAGGGGAACAACAGCCTGGCAAACCCTATATTTCCCACGACCACAGGGAACCGCCAAAAGGCTAAACAGAGGGCTGCACAAACACAGCAAGGACCAATTACCAAGAGCACAATAATCCCAAATAAACAGCTTGGGGGAAGGTCACAGGGGCTTACATGTCTTTACACTAATGCACAGATCATGAGAAATAAGCAAGACGAACTCCAACTTTTAGCGCAGCACCGCATGTATGATGTCATAGGCATCAATGAAACTTGGTGGGATGACGCCCATCACTGGAATGTAGCCATTGAGGGCTATAACCTCTTTCACAGAAATAGAACAAAGGGGAGAGGAGGGGGAGTAGCTTTATATGTCAAAAACAGTTATGTTGCAGAAGAAATGCAAGCCTGTAATCCAGGAAACCAGCTTGAAAGCATCTGGATAAGAATCAAGGAAACCGGGACTCAAAGAGATCTCGTCGTGGGTGTCTACTACAGACCTCCGAGTCAGGATAAAGGACTTGATGAAGCCTTCTATCAACAGCTGACCAAACAGGCACAAAGAAGGGATATAGTAGTAATGGGTGATTACAACTATCCCGATATCTGTTGGAAAACAAACTTGGCCAAGAGTACAAAGTCCAACAAATTCCTCACTTGCCTTGCAGACAATGTTATGGTCCAGAAGGTAGAAGAGGCAACATGGTGATCGGCTACTCTTGATCTAATCTTAACAAATGTGGAAAACCTGATCAATACAGTCGAAGTTGTCAGATCCTTAGGGGCAAGTGACCATGTGCTCCTGCAGTTTGCCATACAAAGAAAGGCTGAAACTAAGACAAGTCAAACACGCATTCTGGACTTTAAGAGAGCTGACTTCCAAAAACTGAAGGAAATACTGAGTGGCATTCCATCGATGGCAATATTAAAAGACAAGGGAATTAAGGATGGATGGGAGTTTTTAAAAAGTGAAATACTCAAGGTGCAAATGCAAACAGTGCCAACAAAGAAAAAAAAATAAGACAAGTGCGAAGAAGCCAGAATGGATATCCAAAGAACTTCTAACCGGGTTAAGACCAGGATGATGGTGAGAGGGGACAGGGAAAAGGCAGAACTACTTAATGCCTTCTTTGCCTCGGTCTTCTCACAAAAAGAAAGCCATCTTCAACCTCAGCAACATGGAATGGACGAAGGATTAGGGGAAATCCAACCCCAAATAGGGAAACAAGGTGTCCAGGAACACCTGGCCTCTCTAAACGAATTCAAGTCCCCAGGGCCAGATCAGCTACATCCAAGAGTATTGAAGGATCTAGCTGAGGTTATTTTAGAACCATTGGCAATTATCTTTGAGAGTTCTTGGAGAACAGGAGAAGTCCCAGCAGATTGGAGGAGGGCAAATGTGGTCCCTATCTTCAAGAAGAGAAAAATGAACGACCCAAACAATTACCGTCCAGTCAGCCTCACGTCGATACCAGGCAAGATCCTGGAAAAGATCATTAAGGAAGTGGTCTGTGAACATCTAGAAACAAATGCAGTCATTGCTAATAGCCAACATGGATTTACCAAAAACAAGTCATGCCAGACTAATCTGATCTCTTTTTTCAATAGAGTTATGAGTTGGGTTGATACAGGGAATGCTGTGGATGCAGCCTACCTGGATTTCAGTAAGGCCTTCGAAAAAGTCCCCCACGACCTTCTGGCAAACAAATTAGTAAAATGTGGGCTAGACAAAACTACGGTTACGTGGATTTGTAATTGGCTAAGCGAACAAACCCAAAGGGTGCTCACTAATGCGTCGTCTTCATCTTGGAAAGAAGTGATGAGTGGAGTGCCGCAAGGTTCCGTCCTGGGCCCGGTTCTGTTCAACATCTTTATTAACGACTTAGATGAAGGGTTAGAAGGCAAGATCATCAAGTTTGCAGATGACACCGAACTGGGAGGGATAGCTAACACTCCAGAAGACAGGAGCAGAATTCAAAACGATCTTGACAGACTAGAGAGATGAGCCGAAACTAACAAAATGAAGTTCAACAGGGACAAATGCAAGATACTTCACTTCAGCAGAAAAAATGGAATGTAAAGATACAGAATGGGGGACTCCTGGCTCGACAGCAGTATGTGTGAAAAAGATCTTGAAGTCCTCGTGGACAACAAGTTAAATATGAGCCTACAATGTGATGCGGCTGCTAAAAAAGCCAACAGGATTCTGGCCTGCATAAATAGGGGTATAGCATCTAGATCCAGGGAAGTCATGCTCCCCCTCTATTCTGCCTTGGTCAGACCACACCTGGAATACTGTGTCCAATTCTGGGCACCGCAATTGAAGGGAGATGTTGACAAGCTGGAAAGCATCCAGAGGAGGGCAACTAAAATGATGAAGGGTCTGGAGAAGAAGCCCTATGAGGAGCGGCTTAAAGAACTAGGTATGTTTAGCCTGCAGAAGAGAAGGCTGAGAGGAGACATGATAGCCATGTACAAATACGTGAAGGGAAGTCATAGGGAGGAGGGAGCAAGCTTGTTTTCTGCTGCCCTGGAGACTAGGACGTGGAACAATGGCTTCAAACTACAGGAAAGGAGATTCCACCTGAACATCAGGAAGTATTTCCTCACTGTGAGGGCTGTTCGGCAGTGGAACTCTCTCCCCCGGATTGTGGTGGAGGCTCCTTCTTTGGAGGCTTTTAAGCAGAGGCTGGATGGCCATCTGTTGGGGGTGCTTTGAATGCGATATCCTGCTTCTTGGCAGGGGGTTGGACTGGATGGCCCATGAGTCTCTTCCAATTCTACTATTCTATGATTCTAAAGAAAGCTGCTTAGACAGCTTTCCACATAAGTACAGTAGAGTCTCACTTATCCAACGTTCTGGATTATCCAACGCATTTTTGTAGTCAATGTTTTCAATACATCATGATATCTTGGGGCTAAATTCGTAAATACAGTTATTATTACATAGCATTACTGCGTATTGAACAGAGTGTTGTTCTTTGTGATATTTTATTTTCTTCTACTGTCTGTGTAGATGAAGAAGTACCCATATGCAGTGTTTGAGCGCACACTAAAAAAAAAGACTGTGGCCCTCAGAAAACAGAGGATTTGCCAGACCTTGGTGATAGGAATACAGTAGAGTATCACTTATCCAACATTCGCTTATCCAATGTTCCAGATTATCCAATGCAGTCGGACTTTTAGTAGTCAGTTTTTGTAGTCAATCTTTTAAATACATTGGTGCTAAATTCATAAGTACAGTAATTACTACATAACGTTGATGTGTATTGAACTGCTTTTTCTGTCAAATTTGTTGTATAACATGATGTTTTGGTGCTTAATTTGTAAAATCATAACCTAATTTGATGTTCAATAGGCTTTTCCTTAATCCCTCCTTATTATCCAACATATTCACTTATCCAACTTTCTGCCGGCCCGTTTATGTTGGATAAGTGAGACTCTACTGTATTAAGGAGATTTGAAGAGGCCAACCAGAAAGGGACTTTTAGCATTTTATCCACTCATGTATGTAAGCTTATTGAGTTTGATTATTTTCAAGCAGCAAGATTTCATGTTTTGTGAGTATGTGATTTATGAACTGTTACTGAATCTTCTAATTCAATTGTTTGGACTCTGGATTTACAACTTCTTACACTGGACTGCTGGATATCGGACACCACACTTCCTGTATTTTTGTCACCTTGGACTTGGATTCAGTGTGAGAGTAGGACAGCCATGTGATGTTAGCCACCCATGTTTATTCATTATTGACACGGGCTTTGGCAAATGCCTGGACTATATTCTCTTCTTATAATGGCCCAACCCACCACCATTATTAAGTCACAGATTTTTGTGGGGCACAGAGACCTAAAAAAAAATCCAGACTATTTCCTTGTAACTCTTCAAGTGGACATCTGTAGTCCCACACATCTGTAGTCCCCTTCTCTCCTTTTGTCAGATCCTGGGTTGCTCTCTTGTTGGATTTTGGGAACTGAGGAGAAGAACAGTATTGGCAGAACAGAGCATGCATGGGATAGGTTGAGGGGAGGAATAGGAATAGGGCAGTTTTCCTGTCAAAGCTGCTCAGCTCTAGAACATTCCATTTTTGGCTCTGCTTAGGTCCAAGATCCATTTGCATTGTTCCCCTCCCTAGAGATACCCTACATGTGTTGTTCCTCCAGAATAAGCTTATCTGCTCTTTCAAAAAGATTCTACCTGATATATTGAAGTGTCATGCCTCTGTTAATAAGTCTCTGATAATCAAGCTCCTTTTTACAAAGTCTTTTTACACAAGCTTTTCCTCCTAGCCTTCTAGAAGGATGGTTCTTTTAGCATTGCCAGCATTGGGAGGATGATTGAAAGTGGGCTTTTTGTATTTTTTTGTTTTCAAATATTTATTTGCATTTTTCAGAGAATGATACAGGCCTTTGAGGAACTTCGTGCACAAGCAGAGAACTCCAGATTGGAAATGTATTTCAAATGTGAGAATGTAAAGTTACAATACATGTATTGACTGCAGTAGATTATTACTTTGTTCCACTGTTACAGAACAGAAGAAAGTGTAACAATGAATGATATGAACTGATATGAACAGGGCCAGGCTGTGGCGCAGGCTGGTGAGCAGCCTGCTGCAATAAATCACTCTGACCATGAGGTCATGAGTTTGAGGCCAGCCTGTGGCGGCGTGAGCAATTTAAAAAAAAAGTAAAAAATAGCCCCTGCTCATTGCTGACCTAGCAACCCAAAAGATAGTTGCATCTATCAGGTAGGAAATAAGGTACCACTTATAAAGTGGGGAGGCAAATTTAACTAATTTACGACATTGGAATGAGGAAGTGTTGTCACAGTGGATGATGAAGCAGCTGCTCCCCCCTGTGGCCAGAATCAAATATCCCCTCAGGAGAAGGTTAAATTGCCTCTGCGTCTGTCTCTGTCTCAGTTCTATGTGTTTATTTATTTATTTATTTATTTGTTGTTCAAACTTATATGCGGCCACTCCCCTAGGACTCGGGGCGGCTTACAAGAACAGGCTAAAATCTAACAATTTAAAAACATCTTAAAAACATCTTTAAAACACCTTAAAACATTTTTTAAAAACATCAATAACAGAAATAAAAAGCCTGCCGAAACAGGTGTGTTTTACATGCCCTGCGGAAGGCTGATAAGTCCCGTAAGGCACGAACTTCAGGTGGCAGAGTGTTCCAGAGAGATGGCGCCACTGCTGAAAAGGCTCTGTGTCTAGTTGTTGTTAGACGCAAGGTCTTAAAACTGGGAACTTCCAAACTGGGAACGGAGGGATCTCTGGGGTTTGTAGGGGGTGAGGCGGTCCCTCAGGTACATAGGCCCTAGACCATGTAAGGCCTTAAAGGTAAGTACCATCACTTTGAAAGTGATCCAGTGCTCAATTGGTAACTAGTGCAGCTGCAGTAAGATTGGTGTTATGTGGCATCTCATCGGGACTACCGCAAGGAGCCGGGCAGCTGCATTTTGCACCAATTTGAGCTTCTGGATCACCGACACAGGAAGGCCAATGTAAAGGGCGTTACAGTAGTCCAGTCTTGAGATGACTGTAGCCTGGATCACCGTAGCTAGGTCGTCCCTAGACAGATAGGGGGCTAGCTGTCTAGCCTGCCAAAGATGAAAAAAGGCGGTTCTGCCAACGGTGGAGACCTGGGCCTCCATTGTCAGTAAAGGGTCCAAGAGGACTCCAAGACTCTTTACCAGTGAAGACAGGCATAGTGCTTCGCCATCCAGGGTTGGCAACTGGATATCTCTGCTGCCCGGTTGACCCAGCCATAGGTTCTCCGTCTTTGCTGGATTCACCCTCAACATATTGGACCATCCAATAATGGCCTCAAGGCACTGATGAAAATTGTCAGGTACAGAATCCGGTTGGCCTTCCATCTTTAACACAAGCTGAGTGTCGTCAGCGTATTGATAACACTCAAGCCCAAAATCTCAGACCAGCTGAGCATGTGGTCGCATATAGATGTTAAACAACAGAGGGGAGAGAATAGCCCCCTGAGGAACCCCACAAAGTAGAGGGGACCTTTCAGAGACCAGGCCTCTTCTCTCTACTCCACTGTCCATGGTTGTGAAGAAAGGAGGCTAGCCAATTTAAAATTGTCCCCCTGACTCCAGCAACGGCAAGACGGTGGGTCAGAAGATTGTGATCGACTGTGTCAAATGCTGCTTTGAGATCCAATAACACAAGCAGCACCAACCCGCCCTGGTCAAGCTGGCATCGAAGATGATCTGTGATGGAAACCAATACAGTCTCTGTCCCATGCCCCGCACGGAAGCCGGATTGGAAAGGATCCAGTCCGGCTGTGTCGTCTAGGAACTGCTGCAGCTGCACCTCTACTGCCCTCTCAGTCACCTTGCCCAGAAACGAAAGATTCGAAACTGGGCGGTAGCTGGAGGGAACCGAGCGATCTAAATCTGTTTTTTTCAGCAGAGGAGAGACCACTGCCTCTTTTGAGCCCTCTGGAAATACTCCTTGCTCAAGGGAGCTGCTTATTATCTTCAGCAGCGGGTCACGCAATCCCTCCAGGCAGGATTTCACCAACCAAGAGGGAAACGGATCGAGGGAGCAAGTGGTCAGTCTAGCTGTAGCTATGAGCCTATCGAGAGCCTCTGCGTCCAGCAGGATGAACCGGTCGAGGGTGGGTCCAGCGAGTAGCCACGGAGTCTCAAGTTCTCTCACTGTGTCGATTGTGGCAGAGAGGTCCTGGCGTAGTAGCGAGATCTTGTCGGCAAAATAGCTCTGAAAAGCCTCAGCTGAAAGGGCCTGATCATCACTTTTTGGGACGATAGTTTGTTTGCCCTATATGTATATAATGTGATCCGCCCTGAGTCCCCTTCGGAGTGAGAAGGGCGGAATATAAATACTGCAAATAAATAGATAGATAGATAGATAGATAGATAGATAGATAGATAGTTTGAATAATGATTTTACCTGTTTTCCTGATCGGTCCTATATGGCAGCCATTTTAAACCCCTTGAAATGGTTAAAAGTGACAAGGAAATGGTCTTTAAAAGATAACCAGTAAGGTTGTGGGTTATTTGGTCTAGGATAGCTAAGTGTTATTAATGGTTTTGCAAGTTTTATTTGCTTTGTTTTAAACACATATAAAGAAAAATTGGAGATTTGCTTGGATTTTGTACTTGATAGTCAATAAAAATAGGGTCTTCTATATATTATTCCAGCCTTCTTTTACCATTCTTAGACAGATTCATGTTTGGATTTCAGGAACATCAAACATGAGTTGCCTGCTCTGGCATTAGTGGAAAATTTTAATGTTTTTTCAAGGGCGGCTGCCAAAACATCTTTCTGTGTTTTCTGTTTATTGTTTTTCCTAATTGTTTTGCTATGTGCAATTAACATTATGCTTAGTATAAGAATTAAAAGAGGTTGTGATTTAATTATTATTTTCTCTTAAATCTGGGAAGTAAAAGAAGAAGCAGAAAATATGGCACAGCTTGAAAAAGAACACAGAAGAGAGATGATTGCCATGGAAAAACAGGTTTTTACTGTTACTAATATCTGTAGCATCTACAGGTTGAATATCCTTCAATATCCCTTATCCAAAATCCAAATTCTCCAAAAATTGTCTGAAATCAATCTTGTGGCAAAAACTTTGTTGGGACACCAAAAGGCACAATAATTTGTGAAAGATTTGTATTTTGGGGTCCTTGCTTGTTTTCATTCACATTGAATACCTCACTATTGGGCACACTATAGGGTTTCAGGAAGGCCTGGATTTAATGGGATATCAAAATAATTAATTCAGAATAACTTGGTTTATTCTGAATTAATTGGTTTTTACTGGCGCCATTGCTTGGGGGCACCTCTGGTAAAATCCCAGACAGGTCCTGGGATATGGGCCTGTCTGGATGGGCTTTAAGTTTGGGCTTCTGGCCTTTTAGGGCATTAAGTTGAGTCAGGATCACATCCTTACTATTGATTTTTAAATTCCTGCTAGAGTTGAACTGTGTGGACTACAAGATGGCATTTCTCCAGCCTCTGAAGAATGGAGATTTTTTTTTTTTTTAGTTTGGCCCTCCACATTTTGTGTTTTGTCTTTATTATTCATGGTTTTGCCACTGCCTGGCCTGACCAATTTACTCCTGTTTTCCAGGATGGGAGGTAGCACTTGGCTCAGGTTTCTTAGCCCATAGGGCTAGATATGTAGGCATTTACTAAAAGGATCTGTGCTCAGGATGTTATCCTGAAGTCTTCCTACATCTCATGGACTTGGTGACACCTATGCTAGAGTATGGCTAAGGCCCTGCAAGCATGGTTCCTCTTAAATATTGATTCTCCCACCAAGTCTCAGACTAAAATGATGATGATTTCTCAAAACATTTTCCTGCAACATCTTTATCAGGTCTGATAGGTAATAGAGGTAGCATGAAATTGCCGAAATGCTGAAATTGTGTTTTGGTGTTTCTTCTAAATGTTCTCCCTATGAAAAGATTCTAAAATTATTTTGTGGGATTATCTATTCTGTTTATATATTTACTAGCTTAGATACTCGGCAATGACCAGGTTAGGTATTTGGTAATTTGTAACACTATTTCAAAAAGTCATTGTTTTTGGATTTTGTGAATGGTCTCATTAAGAAACTGCATAAGGATATGGGTGAACTACAACTCACATCATGTCAGGTTAATCCTCCTCAAATCCCATCAGTACTTAAAGTTGGTCATGTTGCGTATGTGTGCTAAGTTTGTTCAATATCCATTATTGGTGGGGTTCACTGGGCTCTCTGGATGTGGGTGTACTAAAACCCCCATCATGCTGAGTCAATCCCTCCAAACCACTCCAGTATGCTCTGTTGGTCATGAGGGAGTGGGTGTATGTGTCAATTTGGTCGTGGTCTGTCATCGGTGGGGTTCACAGTGCTCTCTGGATTCAGGGTAGACTACAACTCCCATCATGCTAGGTTAGTCCCCTCAAAGCCCTCCAGTATGTTCTGTTGGTCATGGGAGTTCTGTGTGCCAGATTCATAATCGGTGGGGGTCACAGGGCTCTCTGGAAGTGGTAGCCAATAGGAAATCGCCCACAAACATGCACTTCCACTTACATACTTTCACTTTTATTATATACATATTTATATTTGTATATGTCAATTTTTTCATGTTATCAGGTATCGCTATTGACAATGCAAAGTGGAGAAAAAGATGATAAAATGAAGCACATAAACATTAATTTACAGGAATCAAGAGAGCAAATTGCTGAATTAGAAGAAGTAAGAAGTAAGCATTTTTATAACTCTACTCCAAATAGCATTTTAAGTACAGATAATGTGATGCCTGGTGGCTGATAGGAATTAATCAAAATTGTTTGGATAGTGACAGGTTAGGGAAGAGATCCAGAAGTTCTTCTTGCTCTCTGTGGTTCACACAAATGAGCCTGATAGGAATTAATAAAAATTGTTTGGATAGTGACAGGTTAGGGAAGAGATCCAGAAGTTCTTCTTGCTCTCTGTGGTTCACACAAATGAGCCACCTGGCCATCATGCAAAGCCTTAAGGCAGTGGTTCTCAACCTGTGGGTACCCAGGTATTTTGCCCTACAATTCCCAAAAATCCCAGTTAGTTTACCAGCTGTTAGGATTTCTGGCAGTTGAAGGTGTATAATAGCCTTTTGGCAATAGCTCCAGCCATTCCCTCTGCATTGTGCCAGAATACTTCCTGACTGAACCCTCAGTTCCTCTTTGTTCATTCTTCAGCAGCATCATGAGGAATTGTGATCACTCTTTTTTCTTTTCCCCCCTCAAATTATTCTTTTTCCTCTTTGTTTTGACTGAATTTTCTGTCATTATATATTGATTTGGACTTTTTTTGGTTTTTGGTTTTGGACTTCTCATCATTGGCCTGGCCTTTCTTGGCTGTTTTCCTCCTGAGGGACTATGTACTGCCTTTCCGGATCTTTTAAGAGGCATAGTAACTACAGAAGAAAGATTCCCCAAAGGGACAGATGCTTGAAGTGCCTCTTTCTGTTTAGGAGAAGGTCATCAAGTTGATTCTTGTTCACATTGCCAGGCCTTTACACAGCAGGCTAGGTGGGACCAGCCTCCATCTGGACAATCTCCATTCCAGTGCCCAACTTGATCTCAGCTTGCTCTACCCTACTTATTCTGAGTGGCTATCAATTCCATCCATGTAAAAGAAGCTATGAGTGGCATTCAAGTCAAACCGGGACGTTTGTGTTTATTAAATTAAAGAACAAGTTTTAATGAGTGGAAACTGCATTTATTTTTGATATACCCTGCTACATTTATACACTTATCACAGCTTTTAACTAATGCTTGGAAAGCTTTGGCATGGAAAGAATTAATGTACACTAGAACTATCCTAAGACAACCTGCTTCACTTCGTCATCATTTGACCTCTGAAGAACTCTTTTAGGGGTCCTAACTTTTCGAAAATATAAATGTTTGTGAATGATTATGTTCATCCGAAGAAAGATTAGTCTCTTGTGCAATTTCATGACAGATTATGCATCAATTACCCAGGATCAGGACTTCCACATGCTGAATGTTCACAGGAATGACTGCTGTGGGCTGGGAATCACCATGGCCATGATCATCACTGATGGGCAGATGGCCATCCTCGAAACACCATCCAAATGTCTTACTGCAGCTGATCATCTCATCATCATACTGTGCTTGAAGTCTTCTATAGATATCCACAGACTTTACACCTTTATTCACAAGAAATGTCATCACCACATACTGTTCTATACACACATTAACACTGTTGTCTGTCATCTTGATTAATGGTTTCTGAACTGGCCCGCAACATGTGTGTCGCCTATCAGTAACAGGACTCACTAGCAATTTTACTACTACATGTAGTACTGCCATGCTAGCATCGATTTTTATATCTGTAAAATTAAAATTCCCAGTTTGACTTGAATGGCCCTTCAAGAAGACTTGTTCTTTGTTGATTCCAACAGGCTGATACATCACTCTAAGCTGAACACATTAGTGATGCTGCAAAATCTGAAATTTACTGGCAACTCCACTCAGCACTATGAGACAAGTTGGGGAAGAAGCTTGACATGGACTGAAAATGATTTCCTTCATATTACCACCTATTGCATATCAACAATTGCTGTGGGAAAAGATTTCCACTGGATAACCTGCAAGATTACCTCTACATTGCAAGCAGAAGCTCATAAATTGGCTGTAGTTCACCATTGCCCAAAACCTAGCAGACTGTAATGCTAAAGCTTTGATTGGGGTAGCAGTTCTTTGTAGACTGTATGGCTGTGCTCCTCAGGCCTCTCTCATCAAGCCTGTGGCACAATTGAAGATCTCCCTTTTGATCAGAGTCATCTTTTCAAAATTCAAACTCACAAGAAACCTGAGTACACCACTGCCAAAAAAGTTGACTTTCAATCACAAAATTTGCCAGGTGGTTCTCACTGCTCTTGGTCACAATATTGGTTTTTCTCTAGGCATCCCTACAACCTTTCAAGGGATGGACAGCACAAACACGTCCAGTCCTTGTCCTCTTCCACCTCCAAGAATGGTTTTCCATCTGGAAGACATATGTCACCACAGCTTTTCTGTGGGCCGTGTTGTTTTCCTGTCTGGCATGTCACTCTCTCCTCCTGCTAGTCTCTCATTTATGGGAGTCACAGAAACCATGAAGAACAACAGGTTGTTTATAACTATAGTTCCTCAAATATTCATCTGTCAACTCACAAACAGCCCCACCCACTCTCCCCTCATTGTGTCGTGCCTTCTCATAGATCCTTGGCTGCTGCATTTGCAGCCATGGAAAAAGGTTTAGCATGGTGGTATGGCATGCAGGAAGTGGGTGGGGCTGTTGCCCAAATGCTTATGTCAAGCTCTAGAAGATTCCAAATGATTGCACTGTACTGGTGCATTTGTGTAAGTTTACAGATGACCACTTAAATTACAGGCAAGCAACCTGATCTAGCCCTTAAAACTGGATAACCATTTTCCTTAGTTGAGATGTTGGTATGCTATGCACAGCTGTCTTTTACATAGTGAAAGCAGATGGCAACCATGCTCCCTCCTATGAAAATTGATTATATTTATTAACTTTTTCCCATCTTTCTTCTCATGGGAACTCAAGGTGGCTAACAATCCCATACCTTTTTCATAATTTTAAAAAAAGCAATACAAAAATTAAAAATAATGTGTGGATTAAGGTAAAATCAGATTAAAATATAATAAATACACTTAAAATAGCCAATAATACCCACAACCCCCCCCCCTCTAAATCTCCCCTCCCCACACACTTCCCCAGCACCATCCCCTTTATTCTTCCTCAGATGCCTCCTGGCAGAGGAAGGTCTTGAAAACCCCATAGAATAATTGCATTTTAATTTTTTTGTATATAGTCTCAACTTAACTAGGGATTGACTGACTTTAGGCTTGTGGGATTTACAGTATTTTTTAAACTAGAGAATTGGCTAAAATATGGTACAAACTACAGGCAATTAAAACTAAAAGAATCAGCACACAAGAATTGGTTTGTCATATCTGACAAAATTTCTTTGTCATCCTAAGCATTCTTCATTATAGCATAATTTGGGGTTTGTGTATGAATCTTTTTGTTGACCCCATCACTAAATAATTGGGTATCCAAAAATTCTGTGAATCTACTAAATATATTTTCAGAAATTTACCAGTAGATCCAGTTCTATCTTGTGTATACCACTAGCTTAGGCTCAATAAGGACATCCTTGGTTACACTAAGAGTCTACTGTGTTAGTCAGAGGAGATAAAAATATGCTGCCTTGCAAAGTGGGAGAATTTCCAGAGGTTTTTAAGCAGAAGATGAATGGCCATCTATCAAGGGTGCTTTGATTGTGTTTTTCTACATGGCAGGGGGTTGGGTTGGATGGCCCTTGTGGGCTCTTCAAATTCTATGATTCTATGATATATCAAAAAGACCACACTAATGTTAAGAATAGAAATCTTGTTCAGACTGTGACATATGCTTTGCAAGTCTTGTAAAATATCTGAAAATGTTGTATGTTTAACACTTAAAATTTAGAACAACAAGATGAGATGTTGAAAGAAGCACAAATAAATAAACAGTCTTTGTTGACAGAACTGGAAGAAACTAAAAATTCTTTGCAAAAGGCAGAGGTAGGATCTTGGAAATTTTTTTTGTAAATCTAGTAGAAGTATCCAGGTTTAGAACTGTTGGAAACACATTTAATCACTCTAGTTCTTCTTCATGGAGTCTGTAAAATACACAAATATGGGCTTCTGTATACATGCCCAGAGTTTCCAAAGTGAAACATTTTGGTGGATCCACATTCCCTATGTACTATATATGCCCTTGGGCAGGGCTACGCCTCAGTTCCTCATTTCTGCCACAACAGCAGCATCTAGGGAACATTACAGTCGACTGTGCTGGGAATGCTTTTATCTAGTTTTTGACATGGCTGATATTTTATACTGGCTTTTTACCAGTTATATTTTGCAAGTTCAGTTTTATTCTCCATGCATCCTGCTTTTAACTGTTGAATTTTACAGTGTTTTCTATAGATGATTGTTTGATATGGTTACTTAAGTTTTTTAAATGACTGATCTTATATATTAGCTTTTTACCGGTAAATGTGCAGTTCCCAGCACATGTTGCACTTGTGTTGCTGCAATGTATATTTTGCACACTTTGTTTTATCCTGCTTGCATCCTACTTTTAATTGTTGGATTTTACAGTGTTTTGTATAGTTGTTTGTTTGATATTGTTTCTGTAAATGCACATGACCGTTGGTTGAAGCATTAATAAATTGATTGTGTGTGTGTGCTTACCTGTAATTGTATTTCTTCAAATGATAGTCTGTGAAATTCGCACAGCCCTGCCCGTCCCCCCTCTTATGTCATGCCTCGGCACCTCAGCTGCTGTCTTGCAGCAAGGAACTGAGGCGTAATCCCATCCAAGGGCATATATAGTGCATAGGGAGTGTAGGTGGGCCTCCGCCAAAATGTTTCACTTTGGAAGCTCTAGAATGTTCCAAAATTGCTACACATGTGCACAAAAATCCAAATGTGTGAATTTCACAAATGACCACTCAAAGAAATACGGTTACAGGTAAACAACCTATACATCTTTCTCTTCATCTATCCTGGTTCTCATTCATTCTTTTCCTCTCCTTATTTTCCCTTCCTAACTTATCAGGCAATAGGAGCCTCTCCTGCTCCTTTTAATCATTTGAAGAATCTGGACCAAATGAAATTGTGTGTGCAGGGTTACCATTCCCACTATCCAGTAAAAACACTGAACAAAAAATACACAAGAAATGCATTTTTGGGATAACAAAGGCAACAACTTGTTTATTTGTTACAGCTGATAGCACAGGGTTGGCCAGGCACACATGGGTCCTGGATCTAACATCAGTAATCCTGAGTGCTATAATGATGGCAAGAATTCCACACAGATAGGTAGAGATCGCCACACCATGCTGTATGACCTCTATCTGCCCCTAATAATAATAATAATAATAATAATAATAATAATAATAATAATAATAATTTTCCACCACCTCCCAAAAGTGACTCGGGCGGCTTGCAGAACGGCACATAATAGTGTCATAAAAACACATAAAAACCCGTTAGCACAGAAGGAGGGGGAGGCACGGCACAGGTGCCCGACCAGGTGCCAGGTCCAGACCCATCTGCATAGCCATATGCACAACACAAAGCAGGGCTATAACTCCAAGGACTATGAGTAGAGAGGGCCAAGAAACATAAATGGATCCAGGGGCTATGCCAACCACCCTCAAGTTGTGACAGAGCAAACCATAAAAAACTAGACAATATAGAGTCAAAATACAGTGATGGGTGGGGGGGGGGGGGTGAGAGCTCAAAGGCTACTGAGTGCAGGAACAGGTGGGCCTAGAATAAATATCCGAGAGGCAGACCAGAGTTAGAAAGTTCTCCTGCAGGATTTCCTTCAGTCAGCCAATCAGCACAAGCCACGTGGTTTAAACCAATTGGCTGGCCATTTTCCCACTTTCCAAAGCAAGTGCACAATGCCCAGCTTGCTGGGAAAGGGATACTGTGGCAAAGGAAGGAGGGAAGTTGGTGGGCAGCTGGCAGCACAATGCTGCAACTTGTCCTACCTGGTGGGTTGGGTAGGGCATATATCAAATAAAGTGGCTGAGAAGGCTTTTGTAAAAATTATTATCCTAGACCCAATTTTAGATTCCTCTCTAGTGATCAGAGAAAGTTACAGAAGTTGTCACCTAGTGCCTGAAGATGATACTACTGTATAGGCTATAGAAATATTTAAATTATTGATAATTATTCAGATAAATCCCCCCTAGAATAATTATTTAGTGCAGACTCCTACTGTCCTTTTAGCATTTCACAGCCTTGGAACTAAGTTGGAAAAAGACAATTACACACTCAGTTTCTTTATTGTTGATAAAGTGAAATACAGTAGAGTCTCACTTATCCAACACTCGCTTATCCAACGTTCTGGATTATCCAACGCATTTTGTAGTCAATGTTTTCAATACATCGTGATATTTTGGTGCTAAATTCGTAAATACAGTAATTACTACTTAGCATTACTGCATATTGAACTACTTTTTCTGTCAAATTTGTTTTATAACATGATGTTTTGGTGCTTAATTTGTAAAATCATAACCTAATTTGATGTTTAATAGGCTTTTCCTTAATCCCTCCTTATTATCCAACATATTCGCTTATCCAACATTCTGCTGGCCCGCTTATGTTGGATAAGTGAGACTTTACTGTACAAATTAAATGATAACATGCAAATTGTTACAGGTAATTTGATCTTATTTGTAGATATTTTTCACAAGATGTAAGTTGGATAAATTTAACATTACTCTTTATTTTGATTAGGATGCTTTCAGGACTTTAGAAACTGAGTTGCAAACTGCAGTGAAAACGTTAATTCAAGTCACTGAACAAAAGGAAGTTACAATAGAAGAGCTCAAACAAACTAAAATTCTTCACGCATCAGATATTGATGAACTACAAAGCAAAGTTTTGAACTTAAATGAATTGCTAGAGAAAGAACAAAAGAGGTAAAACAGTACTAGTTATAAAAAAGAAAATGTAACATTGTGATAAAATGTGATTAAAGAACCAGCTAGAAATTTGTAGACTGGGAAATACGTAGCTCTCAAAATATGGCTGTACTACAGTGCTCATTACCCATAATCAGTGTAATCATTACACTTAGAAGTCCAACAGTTTCCATCATTTGAAAGTTATTGTTCATTGCATTTTCTGCTTGTAGGAACTTGACTAGATTCAACTCTTTGCATCTGAAGTCCTCTTCATATTGAGGGAAAGTTTAGCACGAGATTAGAGAACATATGCCAATCCAGACATTGTTAGAATAAATCTCCGTAGCTGTACTGGCTAGGATCAAAGGGAGGTGCAAACCAGGACCATCTATAAGGCCACACAGTCCCCACTATGTCTTTGTTTCTGCAACAAATAGCAGTTTTGAGGTATATGATGAATGACAGGGATAATAGGTTGGTGCAGGATCAGACTTGGCAAATCATCACTTCTAGCTTCTCATTAGTTAGGAATTCCTTCATCAAAACTGAGGCTCTTAAACTGATCAGTTTTTAAAAGGAAATAGTTTTTGAACAGAATGGGTTTTTTTTCATATGCATGATCCAACAGAATATGTTGATTTAGGAAAGCAACTACACAGGAAATGGGGGTGGGGTTATTTTTCCAGCTGAAAAGGGGGCAAAACTATCTCATAATGATAGGAAGACCACCTCGGTTTCCATGTTAGAGGTTTTCAGCAAATCTTTGATCTTCTTGTGATGAGGGGAGATTGTGATTTTTTTTAAAGGGTGGGCTTATTTTGTTTGTAATATTTAATGCAGATGAGAATACAATTGAGTGTGTGTGAGAGAGGAAGGCTACATGGCTACTGAACATACAGTACATTCTCGGCTACTTGGAACACAAGCAACCAGAACTCTCAAGCAGCCAGCAAAAATAATAAAGAAATGCGTATATATGAGTATAAACCAACTCAAATATAAGCTGAAGCACCTAATTTTACCACAAAAACTGGGAAAACTTATGGACTCGAATATAAGCCTAAGGTGGGAAATGCAGCAACTACTGGTAAATTTCAAAATAAAAATAGATACAAATAAAATTACAGTAATTGAGGCATCAGTAGTTTAAATATTTTTGAATATTTACTGTATTTCGAAGAAAAACAATAAACTAGCTCTGTAAGTGGAAAAGTAGGTCAACAAAAACAATATGATATCAACTTAATAATAATAATAATAATAATAATAATAATAATAATAATAATAATAATAATAATTCATTTGTATACCTGCCCTATCTTCCCATAGGGACTCAGGCCAGCTTCCAACATAGTAACAAACATTCAAAGTCTATATAAATAATGCAGAGCTAGATATAGATCTATAATTATATTTACTAATTTCACATATGCATTTCGCCCTGAAATGTTTGCAAATCCTCCCTCTCTATATGTGCATTTCCTGCCTGCAATATTTGCAAGCCCTATATTTCTATATTCATATATATCTATCTAGACATTTATATGTAGATAATTATATCTATATAGGATTTGCACAGACTTGTAAACATGGGAGGGGAAAATTCATATATGAAAATAATGTATACATAGTAAAGGTAAAGGTTTCCCCTGACGTTAAGTCCAGTCATTTCCAACTCTGGGGGTTGGTGCTCATCTCCATTTCTAAGCCAAAGAGCCAGCGTTGTCCGTAGACACCTCCAAGGTCATGTGGCCGGCATGACTGCATGGAACGCCGTTACCTTCCCACCGGAACGGTACCTATTGATCTACTCACATTTGCATGTTTTCAAACTGCTAGGTTGGCAGAAGCTGGAGCTAACAGTGGGTGCTTATTCCGCTCCCCAGGTTTGAACCTGGGACCTTTTGGTCTGCAAGTTCAGCAGCTCAGCGCTTTAACACACTGAGCCACCGGAGGCTCCAATGTATACATATAGATACAGATATACAGGTTCTTGGAAATCTCTAGATATCTATATTTATATAGGATTTGCAAAGACCTGCAAACATATGAGGGGAAATTGATATATAAACTTAATGTATATAGATACAGATATATAGACACATAGGGATTGCAAAGGCTTGCATAGGGAAATGCCTCGATATCTGTAGGTGAGATTCACATATATTTCAGGGGGAAATGCTTTTATAAGATTTATATATATATATATATATATATATATATATATATATATATATATTCTTTTTCCTGACTTGCAAGGGCTTCTCTCCCCCTCCTTTCCTTTTTTAAAACATTCCCTTGGTTAAGAGTGTGGGAGGCTTTGGAAAAGAAAACACTGATAAAGGAGGGTAAGAGGAGAGATTAATATATCATATATTGCAAGCAATAGCCTCCAGGCTGCACTGCCCGGCCTTGACCCCATTATAAGCCAAGGAAGGCTTTTTCAGTTCATAAAAAGGGCTGAAAAACTTGACTTATCTTGGAGTATATATGGTAATACTTTATTAAAATACATGTATAGACAGTCATCAAGTTACAAACAGGGGCAAGACAACAGGAAGTAAGAGGAAATCTACCCTCAGGTCATTCCTGTAAGAGTTATCATGGGAAAAAGTACCTCCATTCAAGCTTTATCACTACTTGTTTCCACAAATAACCCAATTGTCACAGGGACAGAAAGCGAGATGAAACCTTCTAAATAGGGGTACAGACCTCAAGACAAATGCTACAGGAATGATCATATAGATGGTCATTTGTAACTGAGTATGATTGTCTTCCAAGGGTAGATTCTTGGTGGTGGGACCATAAGCGACTGTGGAAATGTATTCTGGATCATATGGACTTTCACAACGAGGACATAGATTTCCAGGTGGGATGCGATTATGACAAGGGTTTGCTTGATGTGCCTTCCTCTTGGCATGTTTCTGTTGCACTCTAGTCTTGAGACACCTTTTCACCCAGCATCACACCAGAGTCCAGTAGTACTAACTACAGCAGTTTATTAAGAAAAGCATGTACAAAGGAAAAAAAGGCATTTCCCAAAAGAGCAGTGGAAAAGGAACTATTAAATAGCAGCAGTCTATATACAAAAGAACAGTAGTCCAAAAATAGCAAAGTACATGAAGTCAAGAGAGTCAAAACCACAGGCATAAATCTATGAGCATAAAAGCAGCAACTTTTTCCAAGGCAAACTCTTCTAGGAACATAGGCAAATGCACGTAACTTGAATAATGAACTTGATAGCTAAGACAGGAACCCAAACCTTTTGGCAACATCATCTCTGAAAGACAGCAAGTAAACATCACTTAATTTAAGCCCAAGCCTGACCAAGAAGCCATCAAATCATTCCTCACACACCTGGGTTACAAGGACTTCTCATGGAGTCTCTCTGAAAGCCTAATTAATCTATCTTTCACTCCCTCTGTCTGGAGACCCAATCTGACATTGTGGGAAAACTCCCCATTGGCTGAAGGCCAATTCCCAAGGGAAATGGACCTTTCACCTGTTTCCCTTTCCCCTGTTGCTAAGGAACTAATGTTGGAATAAAAAACATCATCTGTCTCATCTTCAAATGCCTGCAGTTCTCTCTGATCTAAGGCCTGCAATTCTCCCTGATAACACAGAGACTCCTCAGTTTGAAACCCATCATCTCCGTCCTCCTCTGAGATGCCAGTGACCGCCATGATGTACTTCTCACAAGAGCCATGAGCAAGTGCTGATAAAGGTTGGACACCTATCAAGATTGCTCCCAAACTAGACTTCAAGGAAGAAAGATGAAGCATAAAATGAACATTCAAGCCCTTCAACAGCCCTCCAAATGAGCCTTTCTCCAAACATTTTAAGGGTGTGCCCATGAAACACCCTGAAAATGTTGCAGAACATTGCAATAAACTGAAAACCTCTATCATTACATCCTGCGAAGAAACCATTGGATTCTAAACTAAGAAACATGAAGATTGTTTTGATGAGAATGATAGCAAGATCCAACATATAATTGATAAAAAAAGTTAAGCCTTCCAAATGTAGCAAATAGACATTAACTGTGCTGTTAAGAAAAAAGAACTATGTTTATACAATAGCTGAAGTTCAAAAAGGACCAGAGGATGGACAAAAAAGGCTCAAAATATTTAATGCTTCATAGATGTCCACAATGCATGGGGATTATTTAAAGACACAAAGGTCATTTATAGCCCACAAATCATGGCAATCATCAGGGGTCACCAAACTAAGGCCTGTGGGCTGGATGCAGCCCTCCAAGGTCATTTACCTGGTCCCCACCCTAAAATTTAGACTTAGGTTGCCCTAAGTCTGAAATGACTTGAATGCACACAAAAACAATCCTAATTAACTTGACTATCTTATAGTCAAAAGCAGGCCCACACTTCCCATTGAATTCCTGGTAAGTTTATGTTGGTTAAAACTGTTCTTCATTTTAAGTACTGTATTGTTTCTTTTACAGTTTTGGTGCACTACATTTTCATTTTTTCAAACTATAGTCTGGGCCCCCAACAGTCTGAGGGACCATGAACTGTCCCTCTGCTTAAAAAGTTCAAGGGCCCCTGGCATACACCCTCTGTGTTCATCAGGTGGAACAAAACTTCTAAGGGCTGTGGCGCAGGCTGGTTAGCATCCAGCTGCAACAAATCACTCTGACCAAGACGTCATGAGTTCAAGGCCAGCCCGGTGCCTGTGACTGTCTCTGTTGTATGTTATGGCACTGAATGTTTGCCTTATATGTGTAATGTGATCTGCCCTGAGTCCCCTTCGGAGTGAGAAGGGCAGAATATAAATACTGTAAATAAATAGTAAATAAAAAGGAAACAAATTTATTGTACTACATTGGAAAAAACATTATCATAACCTTCTTAACAATAATTCTAACATGGCTGAAGAAGTTTTATTGTAAATCCCACAAGCAATATCCAGAGATGAGCTTGTAGCACTGCCTCGTTTGTACACTGCCCTTCCACACAGCCCTATATCCCAGTATATCAACGCAGAAAATCCACAATATTTGCTTTAAATTGGCTTATCTGAGTCCACACTTAGATAATGTGGGTGACTGAGAAGATCCCAGTGGACTTCAAGAATGCCATTATCACAATTCTTTCCAAAAAGGGAGAAAGACCAATTGGTTTTATAGTGGTTATCCAAATTCACCTTTAATCCACTAGTCTCAGTGGAACTTCCTTGTCTCTCTCACAAAACTGTCCAGGGTTGTGGTTATCTTGGTCTAACATGCCAGCAAACTGTCTGGCTTATAGATGTATAACCCCTACATCTTCATCTATAAGCACAACGTAGCCCTTCAAACTGATACTTTTCACAGAGGCCAAGAAATCACTCTGCTGGTATTCTTTCATAATCCAGCCACTTCACTAGAAGAAACTCTCAACTCGATAGATGTGAGGAGAGCTCTAGATTTCTATGTCTGTGGGACAAATGGACATACAAAATCTTCCAGATTCTTCTGTAATTACTGCCAAGATGAGCTTATACGTTCTGTATCTCATATCCTCATTTATCATGGCTACAATGTGTCTTCCCTTCCAGTTTAAGGGACAGGACAATTCACACCACATCAGGGGGCACTCACTTAGAGCTGTTACTATGTCAGCAGCTTTTCTCTGATTAGTTTGTTGCGTCCCCCCCCTGCAAATGGGATACCTCCTCTTGGAGCAGCGGTTCTCAAGATGGGGGTTGTGACCCCTAGAGGGGTTGAACTGCAATTTGAGAGGGGTTATGCTGCTACCTCCTTCGACCCCGTCTCCCCGGCATGGCTGTTGGGCCTCCTTTGCCAGCCAAACAGCCGCTTCACCTCCTTCTCTATCTTTTCTCCTCCGGGTCGGTGCAGAGGGGCTTCTCCTCTTCTTCCTCTGGTGGCGCGGGGAGGTGCTTGGAGGCAGAGTTGAAGCAAAGGGGCTAGCAAATTGGGGAGCCAGTGAAGGGACACAAGACAGCCCCAGGAGCCAAGGAGATAGAGGCAAATGAATGGCGAAGACACCACGGCTGCCTTTGCATCTTCCTCCTTGGCTTGTCAGGGCCACTGCCTCACCAGCCGCAGGCCCTGAAACCGAAGAGGAGGAGGATTGAAGGTGGCCTCTTTCACTTGGACTCCCCAGGGCCTCCTCAGTGGAGCCAGCCTTGGCTCTGCTAACACAAAGCTCCTTTCCTTCTTTCTCTCTCCCCCTCTCTCTTTTTCTCCCCCTTTCATTCTTTCCCTTTTTCCCTCTCTTTTTCTTTCTCCCTTCCTCCATTTTTTCTACCTTATCTCTTCCTCCCTTTTTCCTCTCCCTTTATCCTCCTTCTTTTTATATCCCTTTCTGGGCAGGATGGAGGGGACGGGGATGGCAAAGCCTCGCCCTGGCAGTTGGCAAGAGAGTTTCTTTCTGCGCCCGAGAAGTGAAGTGGGACAGAAAAAGAGGGAGGTCCTTTCCGACTCCAACTCCTCTTTCTCCTTCCTCTGTGTCTTTGGAAGAAGGAGCCTAGGAGCTGAGGCGGAAGTGACGGCCCTCTCACCTGCTGGGCTCCAAGGCAGAAAGAAACAGGAGGAGGGGAAGCAACTATAGTTATGTATTTCCTGAGTTAATATTTAATTGTTTGATTTCAATCATTTCATTTTGCTGACTTGTACATTTCACTTTTAATTCATCTGTAGTCATTTCATTGAAAAAGAGAAAAATGACAATTTTCCAATTTTTGTAATTTTGCCATTTGTATTAGTTGGTTGTTAACAAAAAAAATTGGTGAAATGTTTTAACTGCTGAACAATAAGGATATTGAGCACATGTCTAACTCTTTCCTGTTGAAATCAATGAGATTTAAAGCTTAGCATCTACTGGAAAATACCAAGTGTGTTGTCGAAGGCTTTCATGGCCGGGAAGAACACAGCAGATAAGCTTTTCAATGCTAATGAAGGTTATTAACAACAACATTCACACTGACCTCTCTCACCTTAGACTTTCCACAGATATATATTAACCTCTTTGCTTAGTTTTCTTCATACCTCACTACCTCTGAGGATGCCTGCCATAAATGTGGGCGAAACGTCAGGAGAGAATACTTCTGGAACATGGCCATACAGCCCGAAAAACATACAACAACCCAATACCAAGTGTATTTTATTTATTATCTTTAAAACAATTTAAAAGAAGAAGTTAATGTTTAATGGTAAGAAATATTATTTTAAGCACATTTGAAAGAAGGAGGCTAAAAAATTGCTCAAAATTCAGGCATTTTACTAGCACAGCATCAGATTTTTTTTCAATGATTTGATGCACCATTATCTTTTTAATAGATTTGAATTATATATTTGTGTTTTACAAAAGTATAATTTTTTTCTCTCTTTTGCATTAACCAAGAAAAAAATGCCACAGCCAAGACAGTTGTTACAAGAAAGAGAAATAAGAATTATTGTAGTAGGCGTTTGGTGGGCAGGTTGGGGTAATGCGTGTATTCATTCATTCATTATTTCAAAGGTAAGATGGTTAAATTCAGGATTGTGTAGGTAGCAAATTCACTCTCAGATTTATTGTTTCTGTTCCCACAGCTGTTCTTGGTTACACAGGGGACACCTAGGTGCAAGATCCTGTTTCTAACAGAGGCTTGCCTCTAGGAGAACCCCTATACCATCTGGAAGAACTGTAGTAAGACCAGCTGTAAAACTGAGAGTGGTTCACCACTATCCTAGTAACAGATGCATTAGTCACCCTTTTAAACTTATATTCCCCTTCAAGTTCATATGCATCTGACATTTACTTAGTTTATTACTCACTCATACTTTGACTATTTCAATTATTTTAATAGACAGAAGGAATTGAAGGATGGATCAGATATATTGGTTTTGGAGCTTCAAAAGAAAGCAAATGAACTAGGTATGTTGTTCCAAAAATGTTGAAACTTAAAGAAATCATTGCACTGTTAGTTCTAGTACATTAATATCCATATGTTGCAACAACAACAACAGCAATAGCAACAAATGGTGGACCACCTCTATGCATATTGTGATCCTGATGAGATATGTACTAGGATTTTTTCTCAAATGACATCATTGTCATTTAGGAAAATTGATGCTGTCTTTATTTGGTTTATAACAGAGACAGATTTAATGTAGTAAAGTTAATATTTGTGTTTTTAAAACTCCAGATGTACAATTGAAACTGGTATATCAAGTTGCTTTAAAGGTGATTTAATAGTGGGAATTGCTTTTACTGCTACTTCATTACAATTACAATTACAATTACTTCATTACAATCCTGGTGTCCAAGTAATTATACCTTTCTCTTTGATAAACGAGTAGAACTTTTTACGAATACCTTTTAAAATGTAATATGAATAATTTATATATGTATTTGTGTGTATGGATGCATGTATTTAAATTGACTAAAGAGTTAAGTACCAATCCCATTAACTATTTAAGAGTTGCATAAACCTCAACAAATTACAAAAGTGATGACAAAAAGCAAAAAATACTATCTTTTAAAAACATGCAATGTTACATTATTTTATATTGTGTATATTTGTATTCATTGCAGAAGTGGTGGTCAACCTGAAAAATATTAAAGAAAAACAAGTTGAAGAAATGGCAACAGCACTAGTAAGATATAACTTTCCATTTCAGAGTAAATCTCACTGATCTGAATAGATTTCAGCATAGGGTTACTGTATTACAGGCAAGACTGTAAGCAGGAGGTGGGGTGGGGAGTGGTTACAAGTTTACCCCCCCAAATTCAGGTTAAAAATGTTACTCATGCATTTTAACTGGTTAACCAAATCCCCATGCTAAGACTATCAGAAGCAAAAATTAGAGTTCCTTCCAAACTGCAAACACTATCTCATTCTCAACCAATTTCTGATCCTTTATTCACACTATCATTACCTACCTTTCTGCCAATTTATATTGCAATAGCGACAATAGTCAACATAGTGGAAGCGACCAATTTTGATGTTGTGGATATTTAAAGAACATTTTTGACATGAAGATGATACAATCCACCGAAAATGACATCAGAACCAGACTCCCCAGGTTAAACTTCATCAGAAAAACTTAAGTTTAAATATATTGTAATTTACAATGTTTCTAGATATATAATAATAATAATAATAATAATAATAATAATAATAATAATAATAATAATAACTTTATTTTTATACCCCGCCCCATCTCCCCGAAGGGACTCGGGGCGGCTTACATGGGGCCTTGCCCGATAAAACAATCAAATATCAAAACACAGCAATAAAACAGTTATCCAATAAAAACATCAATTACAGTAAAAACAATCGTTAAAATCAACATAAAACATACAATATTAACACTGGAGACTAATTCATAGAACCCAGGCAACGTGCAACATGTGCCGAAATGGGCCGAAATGGGGAAGGTAATTTCACAGTTAAAATGGACAAAGTGCAATATAGCATTGGCAACACCTCAAGAATGGGGCTATTATAAAATGGGCAGATCGATCAGTCCGACACCAGATTAAGTATCAAAGGCCTTTTGAAAGAACCAGGTTTTTAAGCTCTTACGGAAGGAGAGGAGGGTAGGGGCCTGCTTGATCTCTCTAGGGAGCGAGTTCCAAAGCCGGGGGGCCACGACGGAGAAGGCCCTCTCTCTCGTCCCCACCAACCGCGACTGCGAGGGTGGTGGGAGCGAGAGAAGGGCCTCCCCCGACGAGCGAAGAGAACGTGCGGGTTCGTAGGGGGAGATGCGGTCTCTAAGGTAGGTGGGTCCCAAACCGTTTAGGGCTTTGTAGGTGATAACCTGCACCTTGAATTGGGCCCGGAAAGTAAATGGCAGCCAGTGAAGCTCCTTAAACAGAGGCGTATATAACAGCTATGATAATTTGTGCTTCCTTTAAAAGTTTATACTTTAATTTATCTCAAACTATCAAGTAGTTTTTTTAATAACTAGTTACCAGATTATAGGTATTTTATGTAGTTTTTAAAACGCTAATAATATGTGTGGGTCATAGATCTTGATTTTTAGATATTCCAATTTAAAGTGAAAATACTTGTATAAGGGATCTTTCAAAATGCAGTATCTCTGATTCTAATCAACATTTTTGGTGAAATTTGAACACAATTATAGATTTTATTATGCAGTTTCATTTGTATTTTACCCCATAAACTTATCTTTAATAGTTTTTGAAATATTATTTAAAAAACACCTGAAAGTAGTCATGTCACTGCTCTCTTGCTCTTCCTCCTTTCAGTGCTCTTTCTTACGCCTGCCTTCTCCCCCCCCCCCCCCCAACTGTGGTATAAAAGGAAGCCATGGAAACAGCTTTGGGTCATTCCAAACACAGATGTCTTACTGTGCAATTGTCTGTCAGCTTGAGTTACTGTTCTGAGACTTAAAGCCCTGTTAGTTGCTGTTAAGTGTTTTCTTTCATCCACCTGACTCCAGAAGATGCCTAAATATTTTTGAGTTCACAGGAAAAAAGAAAAAGCCAAATAGCTTCTTGAAGACCAAGAAGGCAGCAGGTTGAGAATCATTGCAGCAGCTGGTTCTGTTGAAGACCCCAGAACATGCACACCTGGATTGCAGGTGGAACCTGAAGTGTCTACCACTGGTTTCATCTAATCCAAACTGTGGAACAGGAACAAAGACAAGAAGCTATGCCATTGTTAGACATTGGACTTTATATGAGTAAGACAGTTTCTGATGACCACGTGAAAGCTCAATTAGTGCAAAATCCACAGACTCTATTGCCATGTGGATAAGAAGAGGCATCTAAGTTTTCAACCCAAAGGAAATAAGAAGAAAACTGAAGAAAATAGAAAAAAACTTATATCAGTGGTGGCAACTATTTGTTGCACCACTAGACTGCGTAGGCACCTCAAAACCACACTGGAGCCCCAGAATATAAGCAATCAAGCTGCTTATTGAAGATTATATGCAAAGAATAGCAAATCAAAGTTCAAAGTCAGTAAAATGGGGTTGAATCCACAAGAACAAAGTACTTGAAAATCTTGAAGCAAGAGTCTATAAAAGTCACCCACAGAACATAGTCAGAATGTGTCCCCCGCTACGACCCACCTCGAAGTATAAGATCGTCAGGTGAGGCCCTGTTCGCGATTCCATCAGCCTCACAGGTGCGGCTGGCGGGGACAAGAGACAGGGCCTTTTCAGTAGTGGCTCCCCACCTATGGAACGCCCTCCCCAGTGAAGTCAGGCAGGCTCCCTCCCTTCTATCTTTCCGTAGAAAAGTTAAAACTTGGTTGTAGGGCCAGGCTTTCGAATAACCATTAGCAGCACTAATTACTATTATGTACGCTGGAATTCAATTGACAGACCCAGTCTTTTAGACTCAAACTTGCCCATCTGTATTTTATAAGTATTTTTATGAATGTCTGAAGTAATTTAATAACTTTTTAGTTGACTTACAATGTATTGTACAATTTATATATGTGTTTTATTGTAAGCCGCCCTGAGTCCCCTATTGGGTAAGAAGGGCGGGATATAAATATTGTAATAAATAAATAACTAAATAAACCGGATATCAAAGTCCCAAGAAATGTATCACGAATAATCCGAACAAGATATCAAGGATTAACCCAAGGCATGAGTCAAGCTGGAGACACAGGAAAAAAACTGGAATACAGGAACAAAACTCCAAGTTTAGTCCAAGGTACAGATTCAATGCTGGAACACAAGGCAAAGGTCTTTCCTGGAACAGAAATCCAAACTGCAAAATTACTGGAACATTCAACTGGATACACAGGAACAAGAACGAGTCTGGAACTCAAATCAAGATCCAAAGCTGCAGGAATTCACAGGAACACAAAGCAGAGATCTCCCTCTCTTTGATAAACAAAGTTGCCACCTCTGACTCTGTCAGAAAAAGCAGCCCTTCTTAAGGGAAATTCAAGGTCCCTTCCCGTGAGAAGTCTGCTCATTATTTCGTTTCAATACGTAGCTAACACTTACTCCTTCTAACATACTCCATTCCTTTCCTCTGCTAAGGTATCACCTTCCTTCTGTTAAGCTCATTAGCCCTATCTGCCTTATCACTTCCAGAATTCAAACTAGAATGTCCATCTGGCACCAGGAGATCCGACCTTGACTGCTTTGAGGAATGCGGTTCAAGCTGCTTACTTGCAACGATTATGTCTCTGGTCCCAGAATCCACTGGGACAAACTCTGGCTGCACTTCTGACGAGGCAGGTGCAGGGACAATCACAGACTGAACCTCAGGCTCACCTGACAGCTCAAATGGAGGCTGGGCCACAACACTATTGTCCTTTGTGGCTAACAAGAACTGGCTTTAAGGGGGAGCAATGATTCAGAACCTATTGCCTGTTAAGAACTTTTGAACAAATATGGTAATTTCAGGGGCCCTGTTGAGATCTCGTGGTAGATCAGGAGACACTAACTTGAACAGTAATCTCAAAACTGCAGCTATGAATGCCCAGTATACTAGTCCTCAAATACAAAAGGAACTAATTTGTGGTGACAAAATAGTCCAAAATATGTTGAGTGATGCAGTACATCACAGTGTTTCTCTGTTTTGGCAGATGAAACTTTGGATGTGAGTTACTCAGACAATTATCACTCTCGTTAGGTTTGTTGATGTTGAAGCTGAAGGAATAAGAGAAGACGTAGCTTTGTAAAAATAAGTGATATGACAGATGGAGGACTTGCAGACATTATTTTGAAAACACTGGAAAATTGGGCTGAACTTGCAACAAGGTTATGATGGAGCTGCTAATATTAGTGATGCACAGGGAGTTATATCGCAGAAGTATCCAATGGCTGTTTATATCCATTGCAGTGCTCGCTCACTAAATCTAGCCCTAGCAAAGACTTGCAACATTCCACCTGTCAGAAACTGTCAAGGAACAATACCATGTGTGCAGTTTCTTCAGAACACCATCTATGAAAATGGAACTGTTGAAGAAAAATATAAAAGACTGTTTCCCTGAGCAAACAAACTCTTGCCGCTTTGTGAAACTCATTGGGTTAAGCAACATTATGTAGTTTTACGTTTTGTTGAACTGTACAGTGTGGTGGTGAGAACACTTGAGAGTCCTTTATACAACACTCAGAGTCCTCTATACAACAGTGAGATTGCTTCCTAAGCTGGACATGTTCTTTTAGCTGTTCAGAATGCTGAATGTGTAGTAACTATACATATCCTAAGAAAGTGTCTGTCATAATCCCTTCAGTTTAGCAAAACAATGCAGCCTGCATTCTGTAGCCTGCAACATGTCGACAGTCTCTTAGAAGAAGTCAAGAGAGATGCACACAGAATCTGTGAAATAATTTCAGGAGATCTTTGACACAGCAAGATCAGTGGTGGAGTCGTGGGTGGAGAAGTTAGGATTCCTCATACCTTGTAAAAGCAACATTCAGGCAACTTCACCAACATCAATGGAATATTATGGGCTAATAATCCAATTTCTGGACTTTTTCTGCAGTCAGCTTTAAGAAATGTTTACAAGGCACAGGGAAGTAGTTCAGGAACCGCAATTAATTGTGGCCATTTAAAATCCAACTTGAACAAGTGCACAGAACTTTACAATGAATGCCTTCAAGATCCTGACAAACTGATGGAAGAGTTTGACCTGTGGTGTAGAAAATGAAAAAAAGACTGCAGAAAAAAACATAAAATGCACTGGAAGCATATCTTGTCTGTGATAGACAGTCCCCCCCCTCCCCCCGAAAATAAAAAACAAATGAAAAGGTGATTTTCAACTCTTAAACGTTTGAAAACATACATAAGAAGCACAACAGGGCAGTTAAGACTGACTGGACTTGCACTCTTGAGTATCCACTGAAGTGTATCAATGGAGCTTGATTTCTGTCAAAGTATATTGGTATTCTTTTGTATCCACTAAATTACCAGTTAAGAGTCGTTTTTATTTATTTTACTTGAAATTTAGTAGATAAATTGAAATTTGATTTAATAAAATACAGAATGAGTCATAGAATTTAAATTATTTTATGTTATGGACCCACTCTTCATGATTTGCTTAAAAAACCACCCACCTACGTCCCCAATTTTTTTTGGCTACGGGCCTGTTACAGAGGTAAACAAAGTGTAGTCCTCGAGGTGTGCTCAAATATAAGCCTAGCCAATGGTGAGTAATACCTGAGGGTGCCATTTGGCAATATCTGGAGGATTACACGTTGCCCACATCTGCTGTACTAGCCTCATGTTGCATTGCAGTCAAAATTTTTATTTCTCCCATAGTAATCTGTAATTCTACAAATTAATAAATTCATTTTTCCATTGATTTTAAATACAGTTAATACATTTTTATACGGTTGTGTTTATCTTTATACTTTAGGAAAGTTCAAATGAAGTTCAAAAAGATTTGAAGCATGAATTAGAAAGTACACAGTCCAAACTTAATCTTTTAATGAAGGAAATGGAAAGCAGAAATTCTCGTGACTCTACAGTGCAGGTTAGATGGTTCTGTTTTCTACCTTCATTTGAAACACAGATGCAAGCACTTACAGTATAGTCAAGGATGCTTCAGATGAATCTTTTGCTTTGCAATCTCAGCCTATCATTCTTGAAAGAGGTCCAGATGATGTTAGAGAAAATATACATACTAAGAGGAAAAAAGAAATACCAGTACTTATACAATAACTTTCAATTGTGGCCAGTAGGAACTGTCTGGAAGCATTTTAGGTGTTTCACAAGATGCTAAGGAGAAATGTATGTACTTTTTAGAAATTATCTTGGGATAGTACTACAAGATTTTTGTTGCTTCTGATTGATCTCACACTGTTATTGAACATCTTCCAAACTTTACAATGTATACAGTGAGCACTTTAAAAATTACATGATGTAATTCAAACCCTGTTTTACACATAAAATGTATATTTTATGCAAAGCTGTGTTAATTCTTTCATGATTCTCCATCGTGATCCCTGTGAAATTGCACATACGATATTTCCTGCACCTATGCAGTCAGTATCAGAATCTTCTAGAGCTCTAGGATTTTGGTGAGAGCCTGGCCCACTCTCCCCATAGTACATAACCAGTGGGGAAGGGGGGGGGGACTACTGCCTCAGTTCCTTTAGTCTGCCGCTATCATAGCAGCTAGCGAATCTTGTTCTTTATTAGTTAGGACAGCTCTTTCACTATCTTTGGATTTGACTCAGACTGATTTTGGATTGCTGATTTCTCTTTTTTTGAAATAATTTTTATTAATTATTTGGCACAGTCTAATATACAATCAGAAAATATACATTCAAAAGTAATGAAACGTGTCTAGATCTGTATTCAAATAACAACTTGCACAAAATAAATATAACATTCTTTGCTGTTTACTCTAATTCAAAACATTTTCAAAGCAAAATCCACCAGCTACTTCTCCCCCCTCCCTATCATATACAGAAATCCTAGTTTAAAAAAAAAGAGAGAGACTCTTTGCAAGGCAGGGAATATATCTTCAGGATCAAGAGAATTTCAGAGTATGTCTAAACACATCATGACATCACATTAGTAAAAAAAAAACCATAAGAATGACAACAGGCAATAAAATATTTTCTGTGTTTTGAGCTTTGTGACTGTTTTGCATCCACCAGTATGGATAGCTATAAAAACGCAATTTGCATAAATTGAAAGATGTTTAAAGTCATAATTGAATGTTTTATTAACATTATTCCAACATATTTAACCTTTTCGGGAATCACTTATTTTTAATTTTGTAACCTTCCAGCTTTTCCAAATAGCATTACATATTTCTTTTTCTTTAAATTTTTTTTCTTTTTCCTCTTCTATTTTTTCCCCTTCTCCCCCCTCCCTTCCCTTCCTTTCCTTGACAACTGCACATAATACCTTTTCTGAACACAAACTTAACGTTCACATCTCAAGAGTTCTGCCATAATACATATACTAGAGAAAATAAAGTCACATCAAATAGTTCCTAAGGATTCTTCATCATGACATTCTTAAGAAAGGAGTTAAACAATGTGATTAAAATTTAGCTTTTATAATGTTTAAACTTGAAACCCCCACATTGAAATAGTCTTTCCTTCTAAGAACCTTTTGAATGGCTCCCAGTGATTTCTCCATCATTGAATCGGATTGGACCATTGACCTACATTTTTGTCTGATCTCCCGTGAGGCCTGTTTAGTGAATATGGCTTCTTCTTACGTGTTGTCTGTGAAATACGCACATATGGGTTTCAACTGCGCCTGCGCAAGACTTCGGAACATTCTAGAGCTTGAGAAAGCAGTAAAATGGCGGCAGCCCCGCCCCTTTTCCCCATACACAATATAAGCCCGAAAGCGGGGCTATGCCTCAGTTCTTCTTTTCCACCAAGAAAGCAGGACTGAAGGAACTTCTGTAGCTTGATCTTTTTCTCTCACAACGATTACCTCAATACTTGACCTAACGGACTGGCTTGACTACGATTTTGCTTACCCCTTAACTTACCTTCACTCGGATCTCCATTGATCTCAGGCCAGTTATGTCCACTTCTTTCTTCAAGAAGTGTGGGGCTTGTGGGGGCAAACTCCCCGATTCGGATGGGCATTCAATGTGTCTCCTCTGCTTGGGGGAGACCCATAATCCCCAGATCTGCCCGATCTGTCAAGGCTTCACTCCCCAGGCACGGAGGAATAGGGATGCCCGTTTAAAGGCAACCCTGTACGAGCAAGCCTTAGCCCCGGAGGAGAGGCGACTGGAAAAACGGCCCGCCTCAGAGCCGCCATCTTTGCCATCGGGCACTCAAATTGGCGATTCCTCCCCTGAGGGAGAAATAATAGCGGATGCTGCTCTGCAGCAGGAAGAAGTGCCCAGGAAGAAAATGAAGCCTGCTAAGCCTCACAAGGAGGCTAGGGCGAAAGACGGCCATCAAAAGCTTAAGAAGGGGAGGCAACTCTCTGGCGTTATGCCCCAGAGCCCTCCAGGCTGCTTGTCTGCAGAAGGGAATATCCCTCGGGATCGAGCTGCTTCACCTCCACCCCCTTCACAGGAGGCGCCGCTGCAGCTCTCTCCTGCTGAACCCTTGCAGGAGCCAAGGAATGAGGGGGAGGCCATCGCTCCCGAGTGCCCAGCGCGCGCTTCGGGCCCGGGATCGAGCACAGCCTCACCCCCTCGCCTTCGCCACAGCCCTTGACGTCGAGCCCCACCGTCATCTCCTGGGGCACAAAGCGTCCGTACTGAGAGGCGTGGCCGTAGCTCTGCCAGGGATGGGAGGCGCCGAGGCCGTTCTCCATCTGTAGCCTCATGTAGCTCTGGCTCTGGAAGCCCATCTAGAGTGTCATGTTTCTCTCGGTCTCCAGGCGGAGGATCCCGGTATCGTTATCCAGATTATTTTTACCCTTACCCTCCCCCTCCCCCCTTCCCAGGCTACGGGGGTTACTTCCATTCACCTTATGATTTTTACCGGGATCATGGGGAAAGGGCCTCTTTGATTTCAAGGCACTCTGTCAGGGCCCACTCTTTAATAGAACAGCCAGCTGCCCCCTCGAGGCAACTGCCTGTTACTGCAGTGCAGGCTTCAATTCAAACGCCTGAACCAGGATCTTCATCTCAAGAACCGGAACCCCAACTGGGTCCCCTAATGGACGCACCCCCACAGGCTCCTCTTGCCCTTGATGAAAGGGACATATTGAAACAACCACCTCAGATCCAGCAGATGAAGCTGGAGGGGCACCTCTTCAGGAAGAGCCTGAGCAAGATCCACAACAGGTGGAGGAGTTCAGAAACTTTTCGGCCTTACTGATTAGGCTTTCAAAAGCTTTGAATTTGCCTACCCCTAAACCAGCAAATGTGGTAGATGACCCTTGTTTCTCATCTTCAGAATAAAGAAACCCTTCCTCTGCACCTCTCCCTACACTCCCTTATCTATTGAAGGTCATTAAAGTTGAGGGCATTGCCCCCTCTCTTGTGCCAGCAACGCCCAGAAGGGCTGAAAATCTCTACAAGATTGACATCACCTCAGCTACATGGCTTGCTAAATTGCCAAAAGCGAACTCTGTAGTAACTGATGCACAACCCAAACCTGTCCAAAAGTCTCAAGCCTCCCCCTCAGATAAGGAAGGAAAGAAACTTGATGCCATGGCAAAGAAATTCTATTCCTCTGCCTGTCTCTTTGCCCGCATAGCCCACTATGGAGTCTATATGAGTGTTTATCAAACCTTTCTTTGGAACAAACTCAGGCCTTTCATCGACTCCCTATCCTCGGGGGACCAGACACTGGCTAAAGCTTTTAAACAAGAAGCCCTGCTTTTGTCGAGCCTACAGAAGGACCTTGCAAAGAATACGGCAGATGCCTCTGGTAAACTTCTTGCAGGAGCCGTTGCCTTAAGGCGTCACGCTTGGCTACGTGCCTCTACTCTATCTCCTTCGGCTCGATCACTGATAGAGGACCCTCCCATGGATGAGACTGGCCTCTTCAACCCGGACACTGACTCGCAATTGGAGCATTCACACAAAATGAAGCAAACAATTAATAAGTACGGCCAGTCTTATCACCCTTATCCATATCAACAACGTCAACGCTGGGGCTTCCAGTCTCAATACTACCGCAGGCATTTTAGCCCTCCTTCCTTTCGTGGAAGACAGCGCCAGCAGCCATCAATGTCTGGAGGTAGGAAGCCTCCGCTACCTCTTAAGGGCCAATATCGCGGGTCCAAGACCACGGATCCCAGGAAGCGTCGTTTTTAGCTCGGCACAAACCTCCCCCTCTCGTTTGAGTCCAAGTTTTGCGGCCACAACTTTCCATGGCCTCCTTGTTTATGACCACCAACCTTCCTTGCCCTTACTGTTTCTTGATAGGCTCTCTCCCTTTTTCGACATTTGGAGTCAGATAACGACTGACTCCTGGGTTCTTGACATTATAGGGAGGAGTTATGCCATCGAGTTTGTTGATGCCCCACTGGTGGGCCGTGTTTGTGCTACACCATCTTCCAACACGTTGTTGGAGGAAGTTTCTTCTCTACTTGTCAAGGGAGCTATTTCGCCCGTACCACCCGGCCAGGCACACCGTTGTTTTTTCTCCCGCTATTTTCTGGTATCCAAGAGAGGTGGCGGGCTTCGGCCCATCCTCGACTTGCGCGCGGTCAACTATTTCATCAAACCGTGCAAGTTTCGAATGGTCACCCTTGCCTCCATTCTTCCCTTTGTTAAGAAGGGGGTGTGGCTGGCCACAGTAGACCTGAGGGATGCTTATTTTCATATATCTATCAGAGAAAGCCACCGTAGGTTTCTTAGCTTTGCAGTTGATGGTTGTTTTTATTCCTTTAATGTGTTGCCCTTTGGCTTTTCTACGGCCCCTAGGGTCTTTACAAAATGCATGGCCCCTGTGGCAGCTTTCCTCCGCCAGGAAGGCATTACCGTTTTTCCCTATATAGACGACTGGCTCCTGGTTGCAGATTCCCGCGTTCAGTTGCAAGCCGACATCAATTATACTTTATCTCTTACAGGCTCTTGGTCTTATAGTAAATCTAGAAAAGTCTCGTTTGGTCCCTACCCAATGTATTACTTTCATCGGCACCATTATAGACTCCAGGAAGCAAAAGGCTTATCTACCCGAAGAACGGTTCAGAAACTTGAGATCTATGATCGGTACCCTGCGTCACAAAGGCCATACATCTGCTTGGACTATCCAGTCCATCTTGGGCCATATGGCCTCTACTACGGCCGTTACCGAATTTGCCCGCCTAAGGTTAAGGCCTCTTCAAAATTGGTTTCTCAGAACCTTCGACCCAAGTCGCCACGTTCAGACCATGGTCTTCTATCCCACTCGCCACGTGATACGGTCCCTCAGATGGTGGACAAGGAGGTACAGTGTTCGCTCCGGTATGCCATTCACTCCACCATCCCCATCGATGGTACTAACAACAGACGCATCTTCCCATGGCTGGGGCGCTCATCTCCAGGGCCTGACGGTTCGGGGCCGTTGGTCAACTCAAGACAAGAGACTTCACATCAATGCCCTAGAGATGATGGCAGTGGAGAAGGCTCTGCACTCCTTCGCTCTCCTGGTTGTCGGCCGGGTTGTCCAAGTAGTAACGGACAACACAACCGTCATGTATTATATAAACAAGCAGGGCGGAACGCACTCCCAAACGTTCCTATTTCTGTCGTTACGGGTCTGGGAGTGGTGTATCCGGAGACACATCGGTCTAGTGGCCATTCACCTCCTGGGGGACCAGAACATTTTGGCAGACGCCCTGAGCAGGACGACGGCGTCCATCCACGAATGGAGACTACACAATAGGGAGTTCAACTTCCTCACCAGGAGGTGGGGGACCCCGGACGTCGATCTCTTCGCCTCGCCGATGAATGCTCACTGCCCGAGGTTCTGTGCGCGGATGCGCCCTCTCACAACCCCGGGTTGTCTCGGAGATGCCTTCCTCTTCACATGGACACCAGGCCTCCTTTACGCCTTCCCACCTCTACCTCTTCTGACCAAAGTGGTGGCCAAAATAATATTGGACAATGCAGATTGTATTCTGGTGGCACCGTGGTGGCCTCGCCAGCTCTGGTTCGCACCTCTCCTCAAAGCGTCGAACGGTGACTACATCCGCCTACGGGGCAGCCCCGACCTCTTTACGATCCAGGACGGTCTTGTCCGACACCCCGAAGTAACCTCCCTTCGCCTGACAGCGTGGAGGATCAGGCCACAGCCCAGCTCTCAGGCGCTGTCCGCCAAATAATTGCGGCGGCACAGAAGGCCTCCACGAAAAAAGCCTATGTGTATAAGTGGGGTCGCTTTAAGGACTTTGTGGCGGCATCGGGGGTGGACCCTGTTTCGGCGCCCATATCGATGATACTCGACTTTTTGGTTCATCTTTCTACCAAAGGAATGGCACTCTCCTCTATCAAGTGCTACGTTGCGGCCTCTCCTGGTACAGAAGGAAAGGAGGACAACCGTCCCTTTTTCAAGACCCTCTGCTCCAATTATTCCTAAAAGGTTATAAAAACGTTCACCCTCCCAGTTCCCTGCCCCCACCTTCCGGGAGTTTGGAGCTGGTTTTGTCCCAACTATCTAAGCCACCATTTGAGCCTATGGCTTCGAATGACTTATGTTATCTCTCCTGGAAGACCACGTTCTTGGTGGCTATTACTTCAGCCAGACGGGCCAGCGAGTTGACTGCTCTTCGATCTGATCCTCCTTATATCCGATTTCATGAGGATAAGGTTGTACTGCGGACGGATGTGACATTCTTACCAAAAGTAGTGTCACGTTTTCATATGTGTCAAGACATCGTGTTGCCTGCCTTTTTTCCCAAACCATCCTCTCCATTGGAGCTAGCCCTGCATTCTCTGGATGTTAAAAGAGCACTCTCCTTTTACATCCATAGGACTGCTCCATATAGAAAGTGGCCTAGGCTCTTCCTTAAGTACAGGAAGGATTCCCTAGGTACACCAGTGACTACCCAACGCTTGGCTGTGTGGATTACATCAGCCATCCGCCTGGCATATCAACTGGCAGGCAAGGAACCTCCAACCAGGATTGCTGCACATTTCACCAGAGCGCTGTCCACTTCCCAGGCCTTCCTTCATGGCGTCCCTCTAGAGGACATCTGTAAAGCGGCTACCTGGTCGATGCCTTCCACCTTTGCGGCGCATTACAAGCTGGATGTCCAGGCGAAGAAAGATGCCGCCTTTGGCAGAGCTGTGCTTTTTTCCTGCGTGGCATGACCCGCCTCCAGGTTAGTAGCTTGCTAGTCACCCATATGTGCGTATTTCACAGACAACACGTAAGAAGAAGTATAGGTTGCTTACCTGTAACCGTATTTCTTCGAGTGTTGATCTGTGAAATTCGCACAGCCCCACCCTTCCTCCCCGCTGTGTCATGCCTTGTTTTCAGTTGCTATCTTGGCGGCTGAGAACTGAGGTGTAGCCCCGCCTTCGGGCTTATATTGTGTATGGGGAAAAGGGACGGGGCTACCGCCATTTTACTGCTTTCTCAAGCTCTAGAATGTTCCGAAGTCTTGCGCAGGCGCAGTTGAAACCCATATGTGCGAATTTCACAGATCAACACTCGAAGAAATACGGTTACAGGTAAGCAACCTATACTTCCACTGCCTGTTTTAAGAGATGTGCATCATGTGGGGACAAACTGCCTGACTCAGATGGCCACACAATGTGTCTTTTATGTCTTGGGGAAACCCATGTGATACAATCCTGTTCCATTTGCCTTTCCTTTACGCGTCAGGCGAGGAAAAACTGGGAATTGCACCTTAAAGTGCTACTTTATGAACAGGCCCTTATGGCATCCTAGGGCCCTGATCAACATGCACCTGTTGTGACCTTAATAGAAGCTGCCCTACCTGTTGGTGCTTCCTTCATGACAGTAAATTACCACCATCATTTAATAGCGGCCGATGGAAGCGTGGTTATAACCCTGATCTGATTTTTGTAAAGGAAAGCATAAGCCACCAATGCACCAAAAGGGTATTAAACCCAATACCTAACACACAACACAGACCAATATGCTGCGTAGCATATGCAGCTGTAAGACCAAAAAGTGTCCCATTCTGCAGAAGATATAACTTCAATAAAGCTAACTGGACAAAGTTTACAGAGACCTTGGAAGCTGCTATTTCTGATATAGAACCTTCTATAGAAAACTATGACCTGTTTGTAGAAGCTGTGAAAAGATCCTCGAGGCTCTCAATCCCTAGAGGCTGTCGCACAAGCTACCTACCAGGCCTAAACGAAGAATCACTAAATCAGCTACAAGAATATCTCAGATTATTTCAAGAGAACCCATACAGTGATGGGACTATAGCAGCAGGCCAAAAACTATCTACAGCCTTAGCTAATGCTAAGAAAGACCGTTGGATAGAGCTGCTTGAGAACCTGGACATGTCCAAGAGTAGCCGAAAAGCCTGGCAATTGCTGAGACGCCTGGATAGTGACCCTCTGGTCAACCCTGGACACGCGAACGTGACACCAGATCAGATAGCTCACCAGCTAATTCAGAATGGGAAAACCAACCGCAGCAGAATAAAGATGAAAATCAACAGGGTGCCAGAACTTGAAACCCACCAGTTGTCTTCTCCTCTAAACCTGAAAGAACTCAGAGAAGCCATCAAGCGATGTAAGACTGGTAAAGCACCTGGCCTAGATGACCTGATGATGGAGCAAATCAAACACTTGGGGGCCAAAGCTGAAAACTGGCTTTTGAAATTCTACAATCAATGCCTGGCACACAAACAGATTCCCAGAGCATGGAGGAAAACTAAGATCATTGCCATCTTAAAACCTGGTAAAGATGCCTCCAATGCCAGGAACTATTGACCAATCTCCCTCTTATGTCATCTATATAAAGTCTATGAGAGGATGCTATTAAATCGACTAGGACCTGTTATCGAACCCAAGCTTATTGCACAACAAGCAGGTTTCACACCAGGGAAAAACTGTACAGGTCAAATTCTTCATCTGATGGAACATATCGAGGAAGGCTACGAGAAAGGCTGCATTACGGGAACAGTCTTTGTGGACCTTACGGCAGCCTATGACACGGTGCAACATAGAAAAATGCTGCATAAAGTCTACCATATCACCCGGGACTTTGACTTTACAAAAACTGTCCAGACCCTCTTAGAAAACCGCAGCTTCTATGTGGAGTTTCAGGGACAGAAAAGCAGATGGAGGAGGCAAAAGAATGGTTTACCCCAAGGCAGCGTTCTTGCACCAACCTTATTTAATATCTTCACGAACGATCAGCCACAACCACCACTCACAAAGAGCTTTATATATGCTGATGACCTTGGCCTTACAACACAAGCAAAAGATTTTGAAACAGTTGAAAAGCAACTCACCAATGCCTTGAAAGATCTCTCCAGCTACTACAAAGAGAACCACCTGAAGTCTAACCCTTCCAAGACACAAGTGTGTGCTTTCCACCTACGTAACCGCGAAGCCAACAGGAAACTGAAAGTTACTTGGGAAGGCCAGGAGCTCGAACACTGTTTCCATCCTAAATACCTTGGTGTCACCTTAGATCGAACACTAACATATAGGAAACACTGCATGAACACCAAGCACAAAGTAGCTGCATGCAATAACATCCTGCGGAAACTGACTGGCAGCGCATGGGGTGCAGACCCACAAGTAGTAAGAACATCAGCCCTGGCTTTGTCTTTCTCAACTGCAGAGTATGCCTGTCCTGTTTGGCACAAGTCTGCCCATGCAAAGCAGGTGGACATAGCACTGAATGAAACATGCAGAATCATCACGGGATGCCTTAAGCCTACACCTGTTGATAAACTCTACAAGTTAGCTGGCATTGCCCCTCCTGACGTGCGACGGGAAGTTACTGCTAATGGTGAGAGAAAAAAGGTCGAACATTGTGAAAGCCACCCACTGCATGACTATCAACCTCCTCCCACCAGACTCAAATCAAGGAAGGGCTTCATGAGAACCACCACTCCTCTTGATGTTCCTCCAGCAGCAGCAAGGGTGTCTCTCTGGGCAGCTAAACCTGGCAATTCTAACTGGATGGCCCCCCAAGAGGGTCTTCCTCCAGGGGCAAACCAAGAATGGGCCACTTGGAAGTCCCTGAACAGACTCAGAAGCGGAGTGGGCAGATCAAAAGACAACTTGGCGAGGTGGCACTACCTGGAGGAATCCTCCACCTTGTGTGACTGTGGAGCTGAACAAACAACTCAGCATATGTATGCTTGCCCACAATGCCCTGCCTCATGTACAGAGGAGGAGTTGTTTAAAGCTACAGACAATGCGGTTGCTGTTGCCCGCTTTTGGTCCAAAACTATTTAGTTGCTTGTGATTTCTTTCTTTCTTTCTTTTTTTTAATTTTATTTTTATTTCCATTATTTGAAATGTACAATGCTTTTGACACGAAATAAATAACCTGTTGGTGCTCCTCCTCCAGCATCACTGCCCGTGGGTGGCAAGAAAAAGTCTTTAAAAAAGCCAAATCTTCTGTTCTGGCTGCAGGCTGCAAAAAAGGCCCCAAGTGGCCTAGACCTTTGGGAAAGGCAGGGATGGGGAATTTGAGTACCCTCCCTGCCACTTTGAAGCAGCCCACTTCAGCACCATCCCTAGTGGCCACTGCTGACATGGCACCCACAAGCCAGCCATTCTCGTCCCAGCCGGGAGAGGTGCACTTGCAGCAGCCCATGGACCTCCAACTCCCACAGTCCTTCCCTCTTTTCCTTCTTTTCTTCAACTGGCTGGGGCATTTGTTGTCACTTCAGTGGTGCCCAGACACGTTAATAACATGTACGAAATGGACACTTTAACGGCGGAATGGCTCTCTTGCCCTCCTAAGCCTAACTCTATTGTCGTTGACATGAAGCACCTACTGAAGTCCAAGAGGCAAATTCCAACTTCTGACAAGAAGGGATGGAAGTTTGATGCAATGGACAGACAAATACATACGTCCGCAGAGCTATTCAAGCACCTTGCCCACTATGGAGCCTACATGGGATCATACTAGATGTTCCTATTGTCGAAAGTTGCTCCCCTTCTCAAGCATCTTCCTCAGGACGAACAACAATTGGCAAAGGCTTTTCATGCTGAAGCAGTGTCCTTAGCTAAACTTCAGAAATATCTGGGCAAGTACATGGCTGACTGGGCAGGCAAATTATTCACCGCTGCAACTTCTATTCGGCATCATTCATGGCTCCGTGCATCGGGCTTTTCAGAGGATAGGTTCCACCATCATGGAAGACTTACCAATGGATAATGGTGGCCTTTTCAACCCTGAGACTGACTCTAACCTGAAGCATACTCAGGAGATAAGACAAACTGCTTATAAGTATGGCTACCCATTACAACCATCTTATCACCCAAAGCCACATTGGCAACCTTCAACTTCGTCATCCAACTGCTGACCCTATGGGGGAACATTGAGTAAATTTCCTAATCCTATGCAGCCCAAGTTTAAAACACAGAAAAGGCTGTCCTTGCCAGCTAAGGATCATCCTGCGGGTAAACTGAAATATCAAGGTGGCTCCAAATGGCATCTTTAGCCCAGCCCTGCTCAGGACACTATTTCTTCTCGCTCGTTGGTGAATGTTGATAATCCCACCCCAGTTTCCACTCCTGGTGACTTATTAACTTGAGGCCTTATTGGATCTGTTTCTGAGCCCATGATTTTTTGTTCTCGATTTTCACCCTTTATCGCGGCTTGACGCAAAGATATCTCGGACAGTTGTGTCCTTGACATTGTTGAATTTGGTTATTTCATTGATTTTTTCAGCACCCACCTGTGGGTTGTCTCCATGTTACTCCACCACCACCATCCTTATGGGAGAAAGTTCGTACTCTGTTGCATCAGAGTGCTATCCAACTTTGCAAGCCTCTATGCTTTCTAATTATTTTTTCTCTAGCTACTTCTTAATTTTCAAGCAAGATGGGAGTCAATGTCCCATCCTGAACCTGAGGGATATTAACAAGTTCATTTGCATCCAAATATTCTGGATGGTGTCCCTTTCTTCTGTTATTGAATAAAGGTGTTTGGTTTGCCACCATTGATTTGAAGGATGCTTACTTCCATGCTTACAGCAAAATCATATACGGTTCTTGTTGTTTATGATTGGGAAACAAGCCTTTCATTTTAATGTTCTCTTGTTTGGGCTTTCCACTGCCTCACAGGTCTTTACTAAATGCATAGCCGCTGTGGCAGCATGCCTTCACGTGAGGAGCATCACAATTTACTCATATATTGATGACTGGTTGTTGGTGGCTAACTCAAGATCACAACTAACCTCTTACATTCATTCTACATTATCCCGTCTCCAGTCTTTAGGTTTGATAGTGAACTTGGAAAAGTCACATCTAGAACCTACACAACACATCCAATTTATTGGGCCTATCCTGGACTCCCAAATACAGAAGATGTTCCTCAGGGAGGACTGATTTTCTGCCCTGAGGACCACTACCTTTCAGGCAATTTCACAACTGTTTATATCAGCCAGGCACATACAAGTCATCCTGGGACATATGGCTTCAAGCACAGCAGTCACCCCTTATGCCAAGCTCTGCCTCTGGCCCCTGCAGTCGTGATTCCTCAATACCTTCGACTTGCTGATGAACAACCCCAACACTCGTTTATCACTACTATTGGATGTCTGATACACCTTCCTATGGTGGACCAAAAGATGGAATGTTTGTACAGGTTTGCCTTTCAAACCACTCAACCCTGCCAAGTTTTTGACAACAGATTCTTTCCTGCAGGGATGGAGTGCCCATACCTCATTGTCCAAGGGACATAGTTGGAAGAGGAGTCTACCAACCACATAAATTACTTAGAGCTCCTTGCTGTCAAAAAGACTCTAAGAGTCTTTGAACCCATGCTGTTGAGACATGTAGTGCAGATTATCACAGACAACACCACAACAAAGCACTATGTAAACAAGTAAGAAGGAACACACTCTGCCCCACTCCTGTTGCTTATGCTCCACCTGTGGGACTGGTGCACCAGCAAACGGAGAAATCTAACCTTTATCTTTTTGTATAATGTGGCATTGAATTTTGCCATAATCTGTAAGACACTCTGAGTCCCCTTCAGGGTGAGAAGAGTGGGATATAAATATAGCAAACAAACAAATAAATAAATAACTGCAATCCTCCTTCCCAGGGAAGACAGACCACCTGTAAGCAGTGTATTGCTTGCTCACCACGAGTGGTCACTCCACACCAATGAATTGACTTGCCTCTTTGATTGTTGGAGGATCCCTGCTTGCAACATCAGAGAATATCAGGTGCCTAACATATTGCACACTATGAACCGAGAGTCCAATTCTATGCCTTAGACACAAGTGAAAGCAAATAAAAAAGGCTTTACTTCAGCCGAAATAAAGATAATGCAATTTAGAAAGAGGAGGTTGCTTGCCTGTAACCGTGTTTCTCCAAGTGGTCACCTGTGAAATTCACACATATGGTATCCCTTAGCCTGCGCTGACAGCATATGGAATCTTCTAAAGCTATTAGATACATTTTGGCGGTAGCCCCGCCCACTCTCCCCTCGACATATATAGGCAGTGGGAGGGGCTGCCGCCTCAGTTCCCTGCTGCGATGGCAGCAAAGATAGAGGCATGACAACAGCGGGGAGGATGGGCGGGGATGTGCAAATTTCACAGGTGACCACTCAGAAAACACATGGTTACAGGTAAGCAACTTCCTCTTCTCCAGTGGTCAACTGTGAAATCACACATATGGTAGACTAGCAAGCTACTGACCTTGGCTGGTGGGCATCATGCCACCAAGAAAAAAGGACTGCTCTCCCAAACTCAGTATCCTTCCGAGACAGGGCATCAACTTTGTAGTGTCTGATGAACATCAACGGAGTGGACCAAGCCAATGCACAGCAAACAGCATCCAGGGGCACACCCCTCATGAAGGCTGTAGAAGTTGCCACAGATCTCATTGAATGGCCCTTAACCTGCTCCGGTAGATCCCGGCCTGCTATCTGATAAGTGAGATGGATCAAAGAGACAATCCAAGATGACAGACATTGAGAGGAGACCAGGAGACCCTTGGTGTCTGTATAGCACTTGAGGAAAAGTCTAGGAGATTTCCTAAATGCAGAGGTCCTACTAATGTAGAAGGACAACACCCTGCGAACATCTAAAATGTGAAGAGTTTTTTCTAATGAAGAAGACAGGTTCTGAAAGAAGGCCAGGAGGATTATCTCTTGAGAAGCATGGAAACTGGACATCACTTTTGGAAGGAACGAGATGTCAGTGCGTAAGACCACTTTGTCTTTATGAAAACGCAGATAGGGAGCATCCGAGCAAAGAGCATACAATTCACTGGCACGCTGCGCCAAAGTAATTGCAACCAAAAAGGCAGTTTTCCATGACAGGAAGGAAAGATCAGTAGAAGACAGCGGTTTGAATGGGGGCCTTGACTAGGATGACAGAACTATTTCTAGGCTCCAGGTTGGGCCCACAGGTGTGATCAATGGTTTCAAGTTTTTAAAACTCAGAAGGAAGAGAACGACCAAGGGGTCAGTGAAGCAAGAAGGGTATCCTGCCTCCCTCATACCAGGGTATTGCCGCAAGATAACATTTCAAAGATGAAAGCGACAAACCCTCATCAGCAAGAGAGACCAAAATGACCAAAATGTCCAAAATCACAGATGTTGGCATGGACGTGGGTGGTACTTCCTTGCACATCGTGAAGGACGATAAAACAAAACAATTTATAAGTGTATGATCGCTTAGTCAGCGCTCTCTGAGTCGTGTCTAAGATCTTCTGTACTGACAGGGACAACGAGGATGTTATTGCGGTGGTCAAATCTGCCACACCGTCAACTTCAAGCGATGTACGTCTGGGTGCAGGACCATGCCGCTCTGGGTTGACAAAAGATCTGGGCGGTTTGGTAGGCGGAGATATTCCCCCCTGGACATCTGCAGCAATGTTGAGAATCATGGCTGGCAAGGCCACCATGGAGTGAGAAGGATGCAGTCCCCATTGTCTCTCTGCAGCTTGGATATCACCTTCATGAGAAGAGGGATCAGAGGGAACGCATACAGCAGATTGTTGGTCCATGTAAGAAGGAAGGCATCTCTGAAGCATTCCCTCACTCAGCTCCCTGACTGACAAGCGCAATACACTGGACATTTGGAGTTCTCCAGTGAGGCGAAGAGGTCTATTCCTGGAACCCCCCAGCAGCTGAACAGGCGTTCCTCCTTGTTGTCATGGAGTGACCACTTATGGTGCGCAAATGGCATTCTGCTGAGTCGATCCACCAGAGTATTCTCCTCCCTGGGCAGATGTATCGCTGTTAGGTCTATGTTCTTGCTGATACACCAGTTCCATAGGCGGAGGGAGAGTTGCAGGAGCTGTGTCGAGTGTGTTCCCCCCTGTTTGTTTAGATAATATTTTGTGGTTGTGTTGTCCGTGATGACCTGAATTATGTGTCCTGAAAGCGCTGGCTCAAATGCCCTTAGTGCTTTCTCGTCCACGAGGAGCTCTAAGTAGTTTATATGATTGTTGGACCCCTCCCGTGACCAGGTACCCTGTACAGTAAAATGTCCAATATGGGCACCTCATCCCACCAGGGAAGAGTCAAAATATGGTAGGGTCGAAGGCTTGAAGGGAAACCCTGCACAGACATTGCTGCGGACGGTCCACCAAGACAGGGTATGGCGAACATCTGTTGGAATAGACAACTGTGTATTGGGGCTGTCCAACAGTGAGTTGAACGAACTGAGGAACCATGCTTGTAACAGCTGCAGGCGTAGCCAGGCATAAGGGGTGACTGCCGTAGTGGAGGCCATGTGACCTAATATGATCTGTACCTGCTTGGCCGACACAAACGGTTGCAAGATTGCCTTCTGAACAGCGTTTCTCAATGCCACATACCGGTAGACTGGCCTTGAATGTTCAAGGGCATATTCCCCCAGTGCGTGCCTACTTCGAAGTGGCTTCGCTTCCCTTGCCTCCAAGACGCACGTCGCCCCCGGGATCAAGCTCGGTCTGAGCCACTAGAGGTGGTGGTGGAGGAGGAGCTATAACTCGAGGAGTGACTTCCTGAGGAGGAGGAGGAGGATTGACTGCGAGATCGTTGTGGGCAGCGTGAGCTACGGTCCCAACGCCTCCTCTGTGGGCTGAGGAGGAGAGGCTTAACAATGCAGGGAGGGTACTCTGGTTCCCTCTCCCTGCCTGCGGCGAAGATGGAAAAACAAGCCGCTTGGTGCCATTTTCTTGAGCTGCTTGAGCCACTGAGGGCTTAGGCTTTTTGGCCTTCTTCTTTCCAGGCGCCCCTCCCAATGAGAGCTGGGAGGCAACGGGAGGTAAGGAGGGTTCTCCCTCGGGAATCGGGTGTGGTAGTAGTGCCTGCTCATAGAGCATCGCTTTGAGGCGTGACTCCGTATTTCTTCTGGCCTGGGGGGTAAAGCCCTGACACACGGCACAAGATTGAGCTATGTGCCCTTCCCCCAGGCACAAAAGGCACATAGAGTGCTCATCCGAGTCAGGCAGCTTGCCTCCACAAGAGGAGCACCTCTTAAAACTGGCAGTTGATGCCATTTGTACTTAACGAAAGTGATCCATGAGGTGAAGGGAGAGATCCGATCAAGAAGAATTATCTAGCTGTCAAGCAGAAAAAAGGAACTGAGGCGGCAACCCCTCCCCAATGCCTATATATATGCTGAGGGGAGAGTGGGTAGGGCTACCACCAAAATGTATCTAATAGCTCTAGAAGATTCTGTATGCTGTCAGCGCAGGCTGAGGGATACCATATGTGCGATTTCACAGTTGACCACGCTGGAGAAACAAAGTACACTCTCGATGATAATCTTCAAGCAAACGCAAAACAAAAGTCTTCACAGCAGACATCAAATAAAGTCTTTGATATATAGGCTTATGAGTTGCAAACAACAGGAGGTTTCAGAGATTCCACACTGGACACAATACTGGTAACAGACTCTCTCTCGAAAGTAAGACTGTTGCAGCCAGCACTGGCCCCTAACCTCCTGCTAATTTATAGCCCTGAATTTCCTAGCACAGCTGACCCTAGTGTGAGGTTTGATTGCTCTACATTTTCTCTGCTAGCCTAGTTGACCTTCTTCTGCCTTCTTTTGCCCTTTGTCACTCCAAAAAGGTAGGGATCTCTGCCATACCTGCCATCTCTCCTCCTGCGTCTTCTTCCTCATAAGTTAACCTTTAAGCCCCAAGTGCTGCCTCTTCAACCACCTGTCCTCCTTCTCTCTCAGAATCAGAAAAGCAATCTACAACACTGAGAACTGTGTGCAGGCCTGCCTTGGAGATGCATTTCTTCTATTATGGAGTACCCACCTTCTGTGTTTCCATCTATACCCCTACTCACATGAGTATTCCCAAAATGGACAACGGGAACTGCATCCTAATTACCCCATGGTTGCCTCATTTGCTGTCGTTCTCCCCAACTTCTGGAGATGTCCAAAAGCAAGTTCTTACATCTCCCAGCTCAGGCGGATCTGCTGTTGAACCAATCTCGACATGCATCCCCTCAAGTTAACGGCATGGCGTGTCAGACCCAGTTAGTGACACCTTCCCGATCACATCCTGTAAAAGCGATTACAGATGCCACCCAGAGGGCGTCCACTAAACTCTCTTATGGGTACAAATTGTCACGCTTTTCATCCTTTTTTACACAAAAGGGAGAAGACCCCATCTCAATCCCTGTAATTTTGGACTTTCTAGTTTCCCTCACAGATGCGGGCCTTTCATTGTTATTGCTGAAATGCTACCTTGCAGCTATATCGTGGTACAGAAAGAAAGCAGGTCTTCCCTTGTGTTTCTCTGATCTCTTAGTATCTCTTTTCCTTCAAGGCTTCAAAAACATAATTCTACCATGGAGTTTGGAGGTCTTACTCTCTTTGCTGTTCAAGCTACCCTTTGAGCCTCTGGCTTCCACATACATATCCTTCCTCTTGTGGAAGACAGCATTATTGATCTCTGTGTGCCCGTGAACTTTGCATACTTTGGGCAAATGAGTCTACTTGCATTTCCTCAAAGATAAAGCACTTTTACTCACTGACATCACGTTCCTTCCCAAGATAGTTTCCCATTTTCACACCTCACTAGAGATAATTTTGTCTCCCTTTTTTCAAAACCTATCCTCTGCCTTAGAACAGACCCTCCACTTCCTGGACATTCACTGGGCTCTGGCCTTCTATGTTAATAGAATGTTCCCAAGACTGTTTCTGAAGTACTGGAAGGATGCCAGTGGCCTTCTTATTTCTTTGCAGCAACTATCATCATGGATCATCTCTGCCATTTGGCTGTCCTATCAGCTAGCCGGTCAAGACTTGCCTACTCAGATTAAGGGTTATTCCAGAAGATCTGTGGCAATCTCTACGGCCTTCATGGGGGGTGTTCCTTTGGATGTCTGTTGTGCCTTTGTCACACACTATAAAGTCAATGTTCTGTGGTGTTTGGGAGAGCAGTCATTTTCTCTTAGGTGGCATGATACTCACCAGCCAAGGTTAGTAGTCTGCTAATCTACCATATGTGCGATTTTATAGGGAACACGATATAGAAGTAATGGTAGCATACCTGTAAACGTGTTTCCCTGAGTGGTCACCTGTGAAATTCGCACATCCCCACCCTAAAAGGTTTCATTTTAGAGATCTAGAAGGTTCTCAACTGCACGGCGCATGAGCAGACAAATCCATATGTGTGAATTTCACAGATCACCACTCTAAGAAATAATAATAATAATAATAATAATAATAATAATAATAATAATAATAATAACTTTATTCTTGTATTTTGCCACCATCTCCCCGAAGGGACTCGGGGCGGCTTACAACAGGGACAAGCCCAACACAACAACATAACTTTACATAAAAACAATAGTTTAAAACAGTAGTTAACACAATACAGCAATAAAAATACACATTGTGTAAAATTTCCTTAAAAACATAACATCAATTGCACATATAACAGAGACCGACTAGTGCAAGGACTAAAAGGGTCCATAAGTAAAGTCAGGGCAGGAAGAGGACAAAATAGGGTTCCATTAAAGTGCTAAGACATAGAGTGAGGAGCAATGAGAAAGTGCAATACAATTTTACATGTCTGGTGGCCTTATTCACTCAAAGGCGCTTTGGAAAATCCATGTTTTCAATTCACAGTTACAGGTAAGTATCCCGTTCTTTTAATTTTTCAGTGTTTAGTCTTGGGTCACTTTTGACACTGTACAGTGCAACTTGCAGAAACATATCAGTAAAGGCACCTTACTGCCAGCAGAAGGACCCTAGCACCCAATTGTGAACAAGCAATGCTCACATTTAAAGGTCCAAATTTGGCCCTGTGCCATCTGATTTCCCCCCTGCCACACTCACTCACCTTTTCACACAAACATTCTCATTTAATTGTTTTAGGATATAGGTATAATAATTCAATTCCTAAAATGATTCACAATAACAAATTTGTATTTGTATTTAATAATTCTGGCCTCACAATAATAGTTCTTCTCTCATAGGTAACTGGAATCTATCATTTCTAAATGTTTTTATTCTGCTTGCTTGATACCATTTTAATGGGTTTTTTAAAACGTTTCAAATGCAATCTGGTGGAAATATTCCATTACAGACTGACTGACTTCAAAATTTGTTCATTTTGAACATCACTACCCTAATTTTAAACAGGTGCAACTCCAAATGCTTTTAGATGAAAAACACATTTTTGAGAGCACCATTGAGAAATTACAAAAAAGAGAAAAGGAACTAAAGGACATTGTTCAGGTCAGAGAGGTATGTAGACTGTTATTTATATATCGAAACACAAGATGCATTTAATCCTCCTACCTAATAATCTGCATCTTCCAATACACTTATTTTCGTAAGTGTAGCACCAACCCTTTCATCAGGCAAGGCTAGCCATTTCCCATTCTCACCACCACTCTGAATCTTGTTGGCTGCCCTGAGTTCTTCAATGGCTAGACCAGGCATGGGCAAACTTTGGCCCTCCAGGTGTTTTGGACCTTAACTCCCACAATTTCTAACAGCTGGTAGGCTGTTAGGAATTGTGGGAGTTGAAGTTCAAAACACCTGGAGGGCCGAAGCTTCCCCATGCCTGGGCTAGACATTGTGGCACAGGTAGTCTCCCAGGGCACTTCATCAGAAGAAGGACAGGCATTTTCTGTTGCTTGCCTTATTTGTGTCAGTGGAGTTTTTCATCCTAAATCAGGTGATGAGACATGATGGGCATCCACTACCTAGATTCTTCAAAAATCAAAGGAGCTCATTGCACATTGCAATTCAACACAATTTCAATCCAGCAGAGGGGGCCATTTAGGTAGAGTTTAAATCTTTTTTGATGAAACAAAGTGGGAATGTTACACTGACTTTTAATGAGAAAATGTGACTATTTTTTGCTTTTAATATTTAAATATTAACACATACCCGGAAGGTTTCAGAACAATATGATTTATAGGAGTCATGTAGAAATCAGGGCATTTTTATATGAAAGCCATATTGTTTGTTTCTCAGAAACAATACATAATAAGTATATATGTATAAATTAAATCTATAGAGAGAAGTACATGATTTGGAAGTGCAGTTATCTGGTGCACTGGAAAATAATGAAAATTGCTTACAGCAGCTTACATCAATGAAAGCAGAGCTTGAAAAAGAAAGGTATGTTTAAACTGGTATAAGGTTGTGTTTTAAGACAAGCAATGTCATTTTTGAAGGCTGTTTCATAACAGGGCAACAGAATGCACACTCACACTGCTCTTCAAGAAGGAGGGGAGTGGGAGATACAATCACTCTGGTCATCAACCATTTCATGAAGCCTGGGATTGCTATATACACATTCATACTTTAAGAGGGAGGGGAAGAGGAAACAAGTTCTGTTCTGAATTTACTTCTCAAGCTTAGGGACCTACCACTGGATATGTCCATTGATGTGCTTGGAATACTCTTTCTGAGACATGTAAGTATGTGGAACAGAAGAGGCAAAGAAGGAAAATACGCCCAAGGAGACTTGGCCTTCCTGTATTTGCTCTTAACCATTGATATTGCCAGGGTTGGGCTCATTAACTCAGGTAATGCTGTTGCTTCAAAACTCCTCAGTAAGAAGGACAAACACATTCAGTTTTAGTTCATTTCTCTATTGGTACTCAAAGATCTCCACTTACCCTAACATGACTGCCCAACCTAACATCTCTGCAGAAGAGGTATTATTTTTCAGTACTGTGAAAGAGGATGAGATTCCTGATTCTTCATCTTGAGTGACTCCACAGGTTTCCATTCTGTCATCACCTTTGGTCAATTGTCACTGCAGATTTGCCTCACCTCTTTAGCCATCTCATTGTCTATCAAGATTGCCATATTGACATAACTGATCCCCTTCTTTACACATTTACTTAATGAGTTTGTTAAATTCCTGTTCTATATTTTCCCACTCCTAGTCATGTAGGCCTTGACCCTGTTCTTCATTTCAGGACAGAAGAGGTTATTATTCCATATACAAAAAGCACTGATACTGGGAATCTGAACTCAGTACTGAGCATCAGATGTTGGTCAGGAGTGATCTTTACTATATGGAATCAAGTCATGACAGATTTCTACCTCAGGCATCTCACTTTTACTATATGTTAATCCTTATGATTAGCATCCTTGCAATGATACAGAACATACTTCTGCTGCCTCACATTCCTTCTCATCACCTAGCTGTGATATTTTCAAGGCATTCTCCATTTCCTTTGCTATCTGAGATTGTCCATATTCAACATCCAGCTGGAACAAGATCTGTCCAGCCCCCCAAAGCTCTTTTTGTCAGTGTGCAGCCTATGACCGAGACTTCCCCAGGTCCTCTTTCAAGGCTCGCTGTCAGACAACAGCCTTTCTTTATCTCTCAGTCTGTTGAATTAGACCTGGTACAACTTCAGACCATATGAACCTTCAAGGTCTGATGATGACTCAGACCCATCTTCCATTTCATCCGAGGATCCTTCCTCTTCTTTGATGTAGGCTGTGGTGGAAGATCAGAACCTTTCTTCACTACTGGTGGTGATTTCAGATCATTTGTGTCTGACCCTATTTGTAAGTGTGCTCAACACCACACGTTAGCTTTGATACTATTATTTGGATTCTGTCACCTGCTCTCCTTGGGTCGTCCATTGAAAAATACCATCTTCTAATTTTATCACCTCTAGGAGGTTTGAGGCCTCTAGGGTTCTTGAAACAAACTGCATTTTAGAATCACTAGGTGGAAAAGTTTAGCAGTATCCCATGGCTATATAAGGCCTGGTTGCTGCTGAAACCCCTCCGTTCCTTTCATCCATGCTGGTTTCAGGAACCTTCACTCTTCAAGCTTGTTCTCTGGACCTTTCTTGCTCCCACAAAGCCAGCTTTGACTGCTGTGTTCTTCTACGAAGAGCCTCCAATCTATCTTAGCTAGAGAGGCTCCCACTCTGAATTTGTCTCGCTCCATGGGTACAGTGCTTGCGGTCTAGTTCAAGATGGCCTCCATGACTCACTTCAAGTAATGTGAGCAATTTATGGGCAGACTGTATTCATTGCCAGGCTTTTACGCCACAAGACAAGGAAGAACCAGGAGGCGAAGCTTCATTCTTCAATGAAGCAAAAGGCCTTGTCTCCTTCTTCCATGGCTTCTGCCTTGACTTGGAGGTCCCAAGCTGGGTCAAAGCATTCGGATGTGGGCACATCAAAGTCTTCCCACTTCTACCTCGAGGAAGCCCATTCCTCCTTTGCCATCCTGCAGCTTCTCACTAGAAGAAAACTAAGCTCAAGGAGTCCACTCCCTCAACCAAGAAGCCACCAATGCTTACAAAGCAGAGGAGGCTAGAAAGAAAAAAGGTCAAAAATTGTCTAAGAAAAGCAAATCCTGAGCATCTCATAGCGATCCTCCAGTAATAATCGTTGCACTATCAGGGGCCCAAAGGGCAGCCCCTGATGCATGTCTATCAGCCTTGCCTTTGGAAGGAAGGCCTGCGACCCCAGAGCTGCACTCTAAGGGTGAAGAGCTTGAGTTTCTGTGGAAGCCACCTAAACCTCCAGTTGACTATGGGAATGAACCTATCATGGTTGGCTCCCTATCTTACCAGAGGTCACGGTCTGCATCTGTGAACTGCCTTGTTGGGGCTGAACTCCCCCTGGTACTACTATACCACCAACATAAAAAGGCTCTATAGGTTCCTTGATACTATGAGAGGAACATCCAGGACCTGAAGCCTCCAATGCCTCATCCCAGAAGGGCATCATTGTATGCTTCAAGAGTGTATGACTCCCCTGCAATGTCTGTTTGATGTTTTGGTTGGGGGCTGTGGATGAAGATTATGAAACTCATTCCCCTCCATGGTAGGAGGCTGCTTTCCCCTCAGCACCACATTCTGGGTACAGCTCTCCAGGAAGGAACGGAGCCACTGTAAAGCAGTGCCATTGTTAGGGGGATGGAATCACTATAGGTCATTGCAACTCCACCTGACAGGCAGACAAATTAATCCCCGCCAGTCTTGACTAGCCAAGTCAGTTGTTTTTCTATTTCCTGACCTGGCATTTAACAGCAGCATTTTCAACTTAGGGGACTGTCACCCTGGTTATCCAGGCCACTTGATATAGGAGATAGTTTGGGGGCAATAAACATTCTATTTTGCACTCCATTTTGTTGGTACTGAGACTGTCTCCTCCTTCCTTATCTCCCCCTGCCCTGTATGACTCCACTGGCTGCCCTATGAATCTGGGGACTCCCTCCCTCTAGAAAACACATCCTTTCTCTGTGGGCAGGCTAACACATGGCAAATAAAAACAACTTTATATAAAATCAAATAGGCAGATGGTAAAAACAAGGTAATAGGCTTGAGGTCAGTCAATTAAAGGGACATGACCTCGTCCTTATGCCACTCCCGAAGTGGCTTCCCCAAAGGGGTGAATGCCCTTTGGTGGCGCCGTCACTCCCATAGACATCCTCTTTTTGTCCCCCAGCCTCTGGAGGTAAGCAGGTGTTTTTGCTGGGAATCTAGACCTTGTCAAGACCTCAATCTGTGAATAGCCAGTCCTCTGCACCAGGAGCTGAGATCAGAGGCAGCCCACAACAAGCAAACGCTTTGTCGTCCTTCCAAGCTCCCTGCTGATGTTCTTTCTGGCTCTTCTGGTTGGTGCTGTGTAAGCAAGTTCCAGTATCAAAGATCCCCTGTTTAATGAGGCAAGGACTCTTTAATGCTGCCACTAATGAAAAGTTGGAACAGATGTGCACTTCAGCCAAGAATTGGGTGTGCAGTTGCACACTCAACCATTCCACTTCTCTTCATGAACCAAACAAAGCCCATTCACCATTTTCTTTCACCTCGTCTAATAGCCATCAGATCAGAAGACTCCTTTGCCATGTTCTTCAAAGGAGTCTTACCCTTCTGGCAAGTTTACATTAATATCATAAAAGAAAATGGGTTCCCTAGGAACTACAAAGACAAGTATTCACTGTTACAGTAATACAGAAATTGTTTTGGACGTCATTAAACCTATATTTAGTTCAATGCATCAATATGAATACAGATACAAAAAAGCATTGCTATACAATAAAACAAAGGACTGTTATATTCACAGTAAAAATAATATTTTTCTCTTGAAAGATGAATTGACTCCTCTTCTCATAAACAATAATTTTTCTTTAGTAGGAAGTAGTAGACTTCAAATACACAAATTGACTCCTCTTCTTATATATAATAATTGTTCTTATTTCTTTACTATGGATAGTAGACTCAAAAACTACAACCGGTTTCAGCTCAAAAGAGTCTTCATCACGTGGATTGTAGTCTATTCTTTAAATTCTTTTTCTGAGTTTTTTTGATATGGACCAGAAAGATCTATTTCTTAATATGCATACTCTGCAAGCAGTTTGATTTCAATGCGAGTAAGTTTACATTAATGTCATCCAATAAAAGGCACTGTTATCGATATTGCCAATAGATGAAAAGAACTGCAAATTCCAGGTAGGTGTTGCAATAATCCTAATCTATGGGTGATTTTTGGAAACCAAGGAGTTTTGGATTTCTTAAATTCGAGGCCATGTCAACACACCCAGAGTGTCTTGACTTGTGGCTATTCACAGATGGTACAGAGCTTTCTATAGGTTTGTCTCTCCTTCTCCCATCATCGGAGGTCGCAACGACCATCCCAACGAGACTTACTTTATGTACTGGGTCCTAGAGAAGTGCACTTGGAAAGGACCAGACGCAGAACTTTTTCTATTTCTCCCCCTGCCTTATGGAATGCCTTGCCGCCCTATATGAGAGCCATGCGTGAGTTAGGGCCTTTTACCCTAGCACTCAAGACCTGGCTCTTTACTAGAACTTTTAATCTGTGTTAATTTTATCAATATTTGTATGTATGTATTTTTATCCTTTACAATTTTATCTTGTAAATCGCCTAGAGCATCGTGGATGGAGGGCGATTAATAAGTAATTAAATGATGATGATGATGATGATGATGTTTAGGGATTCTCTAGGTTGGGACTATTGTGGTTCCAGTAGAATTACTTTCAGCTGCAAAAACAGCAATTTCCCTTCCTTCCTATGGATTTTCACTATATTTCAAATGTCCTTATGATTCCACCCCCTATCAAAATCCAACCCCAACATCATGTTTTACTTTTTAAAAAATTGAAAAATGTAAAAAAATATATTTTCAAGATTATATATTTTATCAGATCAAAGAATCGGGAACTAGATATGAATACAAACAAACTCTTGTTGAACAGTGAAAACATCACATCAGAAAAAAACAATCTACTTAATGAATTTAAAAAGCTTCGAGAAGATCTCAAGGCAAGTTTTGAATTTCTTGGTTTTTATTTTGATTTCTTAATTTCAATTAAAAACATTATTTTTACATTTTCATTTTGTGCTATCATAGTTGCACTTGACAGTGCATTTTTCAAATAGGCTATAACATTACTGTTTCTAGACTGAATTTCTGTAATACTGTTTTTTATACTGCTGGTTTTTCAATTTCTCCATAGTAGCTGCTTAATAGAATTGCATATTGTAGCATTAGCTGGAAGGCCTTAGTAAATGAATAGATATTTTCACAATCACAAATAATATGATTTTATCTTCATACATCAAATAAATTGTCAATGTATATACCATATTTACTCTAATATAAGGCACCATCCATTGTAATGCACACCTCAATTTTGAAGGTGCACATTACAATAAAGGATTTGTAATCAAATATAATGCACCCTTGGAACACCTGACAGACAAGGGAAAGCCTGGTGGAGGGGCACATCTTCCCAACTGATTTCCTCCACAAGCCTTTCAAAACCTGCCCCTTGGTTCTGAAAGTCTTGTGAAGGAAGCCAGTTGAGAATTGTGCAAGGCTGACAAGTTTGCCAGCCTCAGTTTGACAGGGCATAGCTTCAGCCTGACAGAGGACACAGCCAATTTATGTGCATGATTCTAATACGCCATCAAATCTAATGAACACCTCAATTTTTTGCTTTGTAATTTAGTCAAAAAGGTAAGTTAGACTCATGTAAAAATGGTACTTCAAGACTGATATCAACATTGCCTGTCGCAGAATTGATACTTTGAGTATCCAGCAAAAACATACCAAGTACTTATTGACTCTCAGCAGTCCTGATAGTGCTTTCAGCAACTGCAGTAAGAGACACAACCTGCCCTCCTCAGAGAACTCACCTTCCTCCTCTCTTTATTCACTTCACTTCACTTTATTTCTTAATTAGTCGCTCTCCACCAGAGTGCTCCGAGCGACTTACAATTTAAAATATCATTCCACAATATAAAAACATTCAATATAAAAAACATTCAACAGTGACTATTTATTGCAAATCTGGCTCTTCTGCATATGATAACCTATAGAACTGTGGAGGAAAACGTTTAGCATACTGGAGTGCACAGTGAGAATTGGAAAGATGGAGTTCTGACCAAAGCTATTCAGATCTGCAACATTTCATTTGCGTCTTTACACAGGTGCAATGTATGTGTGAAGATATAACAATGTATGTGTTGAAGAACCACAATTACAGAAAAGCACCTTTTTTCTCCTTGCACATATTTTGATGTTTTTGATGTGCATCAATACATATTTTTAATATTTTGTCTTTTAATAAAAAATACCCTGAAAAAGGTAGCCAATGAACACTTCAACCTGTTGATTTAAGATTTAAGTCTTGTTTAAGCTCAGTAATGCTTGCTTTCAAAGCTGAGTGTATATTATTGCACAGATCAATAAAATAGATTCCCGTTACTGCAGGAAGCTGTCCAAATGGTTACAAAATGGTTTATGATCATTTAAATATTATGACATGTGCTGCACTTCATACTACTATGCATTCTGAGTAAGAGATTGGTTGTAATTTTTTTCAGAATCAGAAAAAGATGGAAGAAAAAGCTGAAAAGCAAATAGAAAACCTGAAAAAAATGAATGCTAACTTAAGGCAAGAAGGAATGTGAATATTTTAGTCTAGAATGTCCCACACTAATGTTTTAAATACTGGTAGCCAGATTTTGTTCATTTTCATTGTTTTCTCCTTTTTGTTGAAATTGTCCACCTGCTTGTGGCTTTCGATAGCTTCTCTGTGTAGTCTGACATGGTGTTTGTTAAGAGTGGTCCAGCATTTCTGTGTTCTCAAATAATATGCTGTGTCTTGGTTGATTCATCAAGTGCTCTGATGAACAGAATGGCAGCCAGTGGAGCTGCTTCAACAGGGGGGTTGTCCACTCCCTGCAGCCAGCCCCAATGAGCAACCTGGCTGCAGCTCTTTGGACCAGCTGAAGTTTCCGAGCACTCTTCAGAGGCAGCCCCACATAGAGCGTGTTACAGTAATCCAGTAGGGAAGTAACTAAGGTATTTACCACCATGGTGATGGTGGCATACTTGATGTTTGCTGGGATTTTCTCAGTTGCCCACACTTTTTCAATGAGCTGGCGGAGTTGTGTAAATTCAGGTCCACCCTATCTAAAGATTTCAGCAGGCATCCCATCAGGTCCATTGGCTTTGCTATTTTTAGTTGGTTGATGGCTTTGCTGACTTCCTCCAAACTAGGCAGTGCTGTAAACTAATCCCTGGTTTGTTGCTCTGGGATTTGCAAGAGAACCTCTTGGGCCATGTTGGAGTTGCGGTTAAGGAGATTATGGTAGTGCTCTGTCCAATGTAGTGCAATTGATTTTTTTTATCCTTCAGAAGTTTATTTCCATCTAATGAATGGAGAGCAGTGGTTCCGAACCTTTGGGCCTCCAGGTGTTTTGGACTTCAACTCCCAGAAATCCCAGCCAGCTTACCAGCTGTTAGTAAGTGTGGGAGCTGAAGTCCAAAACACGTGGAGGCCCAAAGGTTGGGAACCACAGACGTAGAGGGTGTATGCTATGATTTGTTGGGCTATAGATGATCTTTGTGGCGTTAAAGAATTTCTTGAGCCTTTTTTGTCCACCAGATGTTCTTGAGTTCTCTGGTCCTTCTTTGGACCTCAGCTTTTGAACAGGCATAGTTGGTGTCTCTCCATCATATTTGGAAGGCTTTCATTTTCTTATTGATTAACTGTTGAATCTCAATATCATTTTCATCAAACCAGTCTTGATGTTTCTTAGTTTGGTATCCAATGGTTTCTTCACAGGTCTTCAGTTTATTCCAATGTCTCCCAACATTTTCAGGGTGTTTTATTGGCAGATGACCCTTGAGTGTTGTTTGGAGAAGGGCTCATTTGGAGGCTCTTGAAGGGCTTGGGTGTTCATTTTACACCTTATCTTTCTTCCTTGAAGTCTGTGTTTGGGGGCAATCTTGATGGCCATCATCATCACCTCCTGTCGTGGCTGTTGTGAGAAGTACATTGTGGTAGTCTCTGGCATGTATAATTACATAGTCTAAAAGGTGCCAATGCTTTGACCGGGGGTGCTTCCATGATGTCTTAAGATTGTTTTTCTGGCAGAAGAGTGTGTTGGTGATGATAAGTTTGTGTTCCCCATATTTGATGAGAAGCAGGATGCCATTCAGGTTGCTGTTTCCAACCCCATCTTTTCCTATAGTCCCTGGCCACAGGTCGTAGTCTCATCTGACATTAAAATCACCTAGAAGAATTATTTGTCCTCTTTAGGTATCTCTGACAGGATGATGCCCAGCTGACAGTAAAAAAAAATTCCTTTATGTCTTTTTCAGCATCTAGTGTTGATGCGTAGGCACTTATGATAGTTCCCTGTTGGTTTTTGGCAGGGTTAATTTGGAGGGTTGAGAGTCATTATATGCTTTGGACAGATGCTTCACCAGGTCGTTTCTAATAGCAAAGCCAACTCCACGTATTCTTTGTTCTTCAGGCAGTCCCTTCCAGAAGAAGGTGCAACCCCTTTATTTATTTCTTCAGCTGTCCCTCTTCTGCTCTTCAGGTCTCTTGAAGTGCTGCTATGTTGATGTTAAAGAGACCCAGCTCCCTTGAAATAATAGCAGTCCTGCGTTCAGGGTGTTCACTGTCTGTGTTGTCCAAGAATTTCTGTATGTTCTATGTTCCAAAATTCATCTTTCTTTTTTGGTCACTTTTCACAGCCATTGTAACATATAGCATGTTACTGTTGGCCTGCTCTGCTGTTGAGGTCTTCAGATTGTGCTTGGTCTGGTTCCTCCCCTGTGGCCCTGCCACCCAGGGAGACCCCCTGGGAACACACAAGTCCCCTCACCATGACAAGATGACAATCCATCAAGGGGGACTGATGTGTGTCAACCAGCCAGCCAATAGACTTGCCTTTTATTTATTTATTTATTTATTTATTTATTTCCAACATTTATATCCCGCCCTTCTCACCGGAAGGGACTCAGTGTGGCGTACACAATTGGCAACAATTTGATGCCTACGCATAATTAAAACATAGCAATGTTTTGTTTAAACATTTTGTTTAAATCCAATACATCTGGAGAACATCTTTTACAAAAAGATATTATCCAGATGTGATAAGTGTGGTGACTGTTTACATACAAAAAATTATTTAATGATTAGGGGCTTTATTTCATTTCACCCAAGGTTACAAGACATCAAAGGTAATCATATCAAGATGGCACAGGAGGTGTATTCATTTGTGTTATTACTATACTCACATCCCAAGGCCTCAGTATGAGCACATGCCAGTAGATCTATGGTGACAACCACAGCAATTAGATAGACAATCAACATCTTTGAAAAATGTGTGTAGTGTTGCAGAATGAAAAGAAACATCCACATTTATTAGGCATTACAAGCTGGATAAATACAAATAGAATTTGGAAGAAACTGTCCTGTAACTGGTAGTTCAAGAGGATAGCAGCCATTCCCACCTTTAAAGAGTGAATCTTGTGGGTTGTGCCCTCAGCCAGCTTAAGAATGAAAGGTTGATAACTGCGATGACTCTAGGATGACTGAAGTCATTCTCTAGGATGACTGAAGAAGAAACCCACTCTGTGACTGCCCCCCCCAAAAAAAACTCCTTCTTCTTCAAACTATCTTTTATCATATCATGGAGTCTTAAAAAGCTTTAATATAATTTCCTCAACTCTATATAATTATAGAGTTGAGGAAAGGGGAAAAATGGAAGAAATGCCTGTAGAACTTGGAACTCTTGTGAAGGAATAACCTAGCTGTAGTTTAGCTTTTTTAGCCACTCTAGAATATGTCATGGTATGTATCCACCTCTCATTTCCATCACAATGGTTTCATTATTCAATTCACCCAATTCTGGTCTGGGGTGTGGGATCAGGGGGTGGGTGCTGCTTGGGTAGCTGTGTATAACCTTTCAGGGTCCCTTGCATGCTGGGCTAGACCCATTGGAACTCTCAGCCAATGAGTTTGAACCACCAAGGATGAGTTCATTGGCTGGCACTTGGGTATCAGCCTCATTGGTTTGAAATCATTCGCTGAACTGTCAGCAGGAATGGAGGAGGTGTTCCTATTCCAGTTTCGCACCTGAGTATCAATTAGGTTGCTTAAGGCAAGCTTGGGCAGTTTGCTTTTGGTGGCATCTCACTTCCCACCCTGATTCCAGTTGTTTTCTGTTCTTGATTGTTCTGGTTGTATGTGCTATTGTTTTGTATGTAGAACCTATATAGTACTGTTGTATATGTTTATATGTAATAATGTAATCTGTGTGTGTGTGGGGGGGGAGGGGAATGCAGTTAGCATGGGTTCTGGATTCAGGATTGGAAGGTACCCAATGGGTTCTGGTAGCGGGTTGGAATGGTTATGGGCCCACTGATCAATAAGCAGATTTGTTGATGCCTGGATCTGGGGGCCCATGAAGTTGTGGCCTGGGTTTCCCAAACAAATGGTATATTTAGTATTTATGTGAAACCTGGTCTCTCTTGGACGCACAATAAGCCAACTAACCTAGATCCCCAAAATATGCCCCTATTCTTGAAAGGAGCCTGTAAAACCATTGCTTGATGGACCCCCACCCCCTTTCCTGGAAGTATCGCTCATTTGAAGTGGCTTGATAAAACAAAGGAAAAGACAACTGCTGGTCTTTTTGAGCCAATTTGGAGAGAAAATGGGGATGAGGGGAGGATGGAAGGGTAATGGGAAGTGCTACCCATCTCTTAACGATAAGTTTCTAGGAGTAACTGAGACACCATAATGATGGTTGTCTTTATCTTTTGTTCACTGTTATTCTTTTTCAGCTGCAGCTTAGTAATACTATTTATTTGTTAATTTAATATATAGCAGTGAATTGGAATGTGTAAAAGAGGAGATGAAGCAGAAGAATGAAGAAGCAAAATATAAACTTCATGAAACTGGAGAAAATGTATGATGTTGCTCCTTAATAAGATATAAAAGTATTTATATATATAATTAAGTGACAGGGAACCACCATCTTCCTCAGCATTTATTTTCCAGAGACCCATGTGTGTTTTCATAGGTTTCCAAGACGCTGACTGAAAGCAGCTATGATGGGCAGATCCTTCTCCATAAAGTGTAGACCTCTCTGATTGACCTGAAAGAGATATAAGGAATCTTGATATTGCTCCAGTAGATGAAGCCTCAAGTGGTGCAGTGGGTTAAACCCTTGTGCCGGCAGGACTGATTACCTGATGGTTGGGTTGCTGACATGAAGCTTTCTGGTTCAAATCCAACCCAGGGAGAGCACGGATGAGCTCCCTCTATCAGCTCCAGCTCCATGCAGGGACATGAGAGAAGCCTCCCACAAAGATGGTAAAAACATAAGAAAACATCCGGGCATCCCCTGAGCAACATCCTTGCAATGTCTCGCAAGGATGCAAACTTCTGAGGCAAAGAATTTCACTGTTGAACAGCTCTCATGTTCAGGAACTTCTTCCTAATGTTTAGGTGGAATCTCCTTTCCTACAATTGGAACCCATTGCTCTTAGTCCTAGTCTCTGGAGCAATAAAAAACAAGCCTGCTCTGTCTTCCTTGTCAATCTCTCTCTTCAATTGTGATGAGGTCTGACCAAAGCAGAATAGAGGGGCACCATTACTTCCCTCAATCTAGACACTATACTCCTTTTGATGAAGCCCAAAATTCCATTGTCTTTTTTAGCTGCTGCGTCACACTGTTGGCTCATGTTCAACTTGTTGTCCACTAAGACTCCAACATCTCAAAGACTACACATCTACTGTTGTTGAGCCATCCTGTATCTGTGCATTTCATTTTTTCTGCTTAAGTGAAGTATCCTATATTTGTCCTTGTTGAAATTCAGTTTGTTAGTTTTGGCCCAACTCTCTAATCTGTTAAAGTCATTTTGAATTCTGATCCTGTCCTCTGGAGTATTAGCTATCCCTCTCAATTTGGTGATATCTGTGAACTTGCTAAACATGCCTTCTAAACCTTCATTCAAGTCATTAATAAAGATGTTGAACAGCACCAAGCCTAGGATAGAACTCTGTGGCACCCCACTAGCCACTTCTTTCCAGGATGAAGAGGAACCTTTGGAGACCACCCTTTGGGTTCAGTCATTTAACAATTTCCATATCCACAAAGTGAATTACTTTGTGCAAAAGTAATCCTAACATTTTTGCTCTCTCCCCACTTTTCCATTACATTCTTTAAAAAACTCCAGCCCTGATTTAAAATACTGTTTAGTATATGCCATTTTCACATTTAAATTCATTTAAATCATAGCAACATTAAAATAGTTTAAAAAGTACTGTTGCAGATAGTACAACATGATTCTCTCCCCAAATATATGTGTGTGTGTGTGTGTGTGTGTATTAATGTGGAAATTTGAATATGAAATTTGAATATGAAATAGTAGGGTTTGTACACAAGTTATTGTATATTATGACTTTCATGTGTGTATGTTTTACAGTTGTGTGAGATATGTGTCAGATTCTATACTTTTTTCAGATTAGAACAATTGAAAATGAACTTTCAAAGAAAGAAAAGCAGTTGAAAACATCAGATAGTAAGGTATAAACATTTAAAATATACAGAATATGAAATGTAATTATTTATATTATTTTCCCATGCTATTTCAGTATTTCAGATACAACCCTTATATAAAATGTATTATTGACATTATTTTGTTAGAACTATTCAGTTTAGTCTTTGCTAGGTCATATACGTGGTAATTCTAATTATTAGTGCTAAATGGTGGATCATGATTATGACAATTATTATGTGCTTCCATAGTTCAAGAAAGTCCTTGTGGATATATCACCTAAATATGATAAAGGCATCAGTTCATGTCTGATCTTGGGAGATAAACAATTATTAGTATGTGGATGAAAAACTGTCAACGAATACCAGGTGCTATAAACTATTTCAGAAGAACTAACTGTCAAAACAATTTCTGAGATTATAATTTGCCTAAGAAAAGCTTATGAAATTCATACTTAAATTCCACTGAGTTTGAATTTGATACAGGTAACCTAGACTACACAGCTTCAGGGTTATACAAATAAGTATAAGCAAGATTTCAGACTTATCCACTGTGGAAGAATTAGTAAATGTTCTTAAAATGTCAGCTGTCTTATTAGAATCATAACAACTAAAATTTATATTGTAATGCATTAATATATATTCTAAAACTCTTTAGATTAATAGTTTAAAGAAGCAAATTGAAACCAAAGTGAAGATTGTTGAAGAACTTCATCAAGAAGTAAGAATTGCTTTATACTTGTAGGTCCAGGGATATATATATATTTCATAAATGATGTACTAAACAATAGTTGTTATAGTGCCTGTTATGAATCAAAATTAGTTTAACACCAATCTCTCTAACATTTCTGGGAGTAAAGTTTGCTTCCATTAAAAATGAAAATGTTTATTATTTTTCAAAAAGGCAACTGAATGTAAATAATAAAATAGAAAGGAATCGGGAACAAGGTGATTCCACTTTTGATGACATAAATTACTCCATGCTTTAAGTCAACATTCTAGTATACTAGAACTAATTCTCCAAGGAAAGAGTATTAGAAGGAGCAACAAAAAGTCTCACTATAGTACATGATATACCTGTTTTCCTATCATGGTCATTGACAATTACAGGGGAATATACAAACTTGCAGAAGCCATGCAGAAGCTTGATGAGAAGAGTCATTTTGTTAATTTTTCTCTTTTATTCTTTCTTAAAGGGGGTGAGACATTTTATTCTTCTTCTTGGTGCCCTGTGGTGAGGGAGATATTTCAGTTGTAGTAGTGTAGTAGTAGTGAACCAAAACACTCAGTTCACAGTTTCTAATAATGCAGGATGGTCTGTGTTTATCTTTAGACTGGAATTCCTCCCCCTCCCCATCTCCACCTGCAGCCCAGTGGTTTAATTCAAATTGTCTTGATTGAGACATACAAAATTAAAATGCCAAGTTATTAAAATACCAAGTCAACAATTTGTAAGTGCCTCCTTTACAACAAACCAGAAATAACTTTTTGAGGAAGTTAGGTTTTCTAGTATCATAAAATACTGAATACTGGATAAAGATAAATTTCAGTAACACTTTCTGTTGTTAACAGATTAAGGTTTTGCGAAAGAAAATTGGTACAGAAAGCAAGCAAACCAGTATTACTGAAGAAAAGGTAGGATGAAATGTTAATCTTCATTGTACATTGGATGAATTAGAATGGAAAGGTATTAATATTGAAATCTGCCAAGATGTGTCCATTTAACGTTGTGGTTTTATTCTTCTCACATGGCCTGGGCTACTTATTTCTAGCCTAACAGTTCTTTCAAGAGGCATGGAAATGGCTCACTGTGGGAGTTTTTCCCTTTTCCATTGGCAGGAGAACTGCATAAGCTGTGGCATGTGGGTAAAATAAATACAAGTCCTCAAGCAGAAGCAGGCAGGCTGCTAAAGTATTCACAGTTGTCCTTTATTTCCGACATCACAGAAAGATCTAACAGTCTCTGATCTCCCTCCTCCCTTTCATTCTTAGTGTTCTTCCTTTTTTATCTTCCCCGCAGCCCCACCCTTCACACACACCCTTGAGCCATGGCTTTTATCTCTTTCCACTGAATTAAGGGAGTGTGCTTTCTTTAGACCCAGAGCAGGACCCTCTTCTTTGTCACACTTTTAAACTCACTCTGTTATAACTTTCTATAGAATATGGAGCCATTTGTAAAGGGCCCACTGTATTTGAGGATGCATGATGCACAGATTCAACCCAGTACAGAGTGCTGCTGCTACTAACTACCGGTATGTCCCTGAAAAAACTGCTCACCACCGTGCATCTAGCAGCTGTGGCATCCCTACTCATTTGCGTGGGTAGGGAGACACATCTCCCAGCATGAAACCAAGGAAGACTCAAACACGTGGTTGGGTAAAAAATTGGCCACAACTTGTTTATTGATAACAGTAACAAAAGGAGTTGGCCGACATGCACGGGTCCTGGATCTAACATCTGTCAACCCCATGCTGACCGATACCAAGCACGCCAGGGTGCAGCCGGTTAGAAGACCAAGCCAGCGTTACCCCACACCTCTGGCAAAACAATACCGCATGCAGGGTGGGAAGGGAGGGCCAAAAGAAGCAGGCGTGGAGCCTGACCCTGGTTAGGGGTCGCCTTATAAGGGCGACTCCAGCCAATAAACAGTGGGCCCCAGCCCACTGGCCAGAGGAGGGTGCATGCTGCTGATAGGCTGCCTGTCCCCCAGTGGCGGGAATTTTCCTGCCGAGCAGGGGGCTTCTGGGAAGGAGAAGCCCCCTGCCGCTGCCATCTTCATGGGGAGGCACCCCCACCCCGCAACGGACGCTCCCGGTAAGTTGGGCGCTGCTTTTGTTTGTGTATCCACATGAAATCCTTGTATAAATCTTCCATGAACTGGGTGGTGTGGGGGTCATACCATACAAAGTGTTTCCCAGTAGGAATTTTCCAGTGGGTTAGGAATACAGGAGGCTTTGATTCTTGCACAAATGCACTGTGCTGTGCCCCAAAATAATCATATCCCATTCAAATAATGTTATAGAAACATTGCAGCAGATAGGCTTCTTCCTATGAGCTTTCCACCACTAGTTTAGCCTTTATTTGTTAGAGTTCTATTAATGTTTCCTTTTGGAACAAAAAAGAAGAAGAGGAAGCCACATTAGTATAAACAGATGATGCTTTTGTCATCTTGTGGCCAGAAAGGTTATGTGTTGCTTTTATTCTTTGAAGATTTGCCTAGTTTCCCAATGCTTCCTGTTTAATTGGTTATTGGGATATGATGTTTTAACTAATTGTGTATTGTGGTTGGATGTACTTGTATGAATTTTATATTTCTATTTCAGTTCATGCATGTGAAAACCCAAAATGTGATGGGACAGCTGGAATTCACAATACATAGACATACATTGGACAGATGTGTGATGCCAAAATAGTTGGCAAGATTTGCAACTACTGAGCAGAAAAAATACTGAACCAAATATTTTTATTCTTTAAAGGTGAAAAAATTGCAGCTGGAACTTGAAAATATAAATAAATTGCACAAAGAAACAATTTTCAGCTACAAAAATGAAATTGAGATGGCAAGGGCAACTGAAGAAAAGCTTCTCAAAGAGGTAGATTTTTTAAAGATTTTAATTTGCATATACCATATTTAAATATTCTTATTTATATTATTCATCTGTGTCTACTAGCAATCCTCCTGTCAATCTTTCTTTGTTAGACTTTGATTTGTATTATTCACAGTAAGGTGAAGAAATAAAACCTTAAAAAATTGGCTTTGAATGTGGTGGGGAAACATTAAAAGCACACACTACTTTATGTGACAACCTGAAGAGCGTGACTGTTAGAGCTAGTTTTGGAAAAGAAAGAGAACTGAAACAGTTTTCACAGATGTATTTTTCCCAAGTCATTATAGTGTCTCAGATTGAAGATAGCAGAAGAAGAGAGCACAGAATCAAATCCTTAGAAAGACAACTGACTGGCTATTCAGAGTGGATTTTATCAAACTAAAGAAGCAGGGATAATGTAACTAAGTTTTGTTTTTGTTTTGATGCTTTTTATTGGGAAATATGAGACACCCCCCTGTCCAGGAAAGGAAATAAAACTTACTCTTATTTGTAAGATATATAAGAGTAGTTTTTATTCACTAACACTTGAGCATAATCAACACAGTTTTGTTTTCTTGAAGAAAAGCAAGAAAAGAAATACAATTACATTGTACCAGGAGAGTTGGAGCATACACATAGAAAGGCTCGTATTACACATGCCTCATGAAGGACAGGTAGAGGGAGGGGAATACAAGTGGGCAGATGAGATCCCAGACAACAAAGGAAGGGAAGACAGTAGATGTCAACAAACACAAATAAATAAGAAGTTCCATAAGCATGCTGTAACTCTACATCTAGAGTGTCATGCAATATAACTACCCCCGAATATAAGCATCTAATGCGGGATTTAGGATAAATGAGACCTTGTGCTAGTTAAAATATGAAGCCCCTTGCTTGGTCCTGAAGAAGGTAGGCCTGGTAGAAGTACACTTCCTGCTTTGTGGCACACTCCCATACACTATTAACTCAATCATTATGTCTGGAATTGCTCCAAAACAGAATACAGTAGAGTCTCACTTATCCAACACTCACTTATCCAACGTTCTGGATTATGCAACACATTTTTGTAGTCAATGTTTTCAATACATCGTGGTATTTTGGTGCTAAATTCATAAATACAGTAATTACTACATAGCATTACTGCATATTGAACTACTTTTTCTGTCAAATTTGTTGTATAACATGATGTTTTGGTGCTTAATTTGTAAAATCATAACCTAATTTGATGTTTAATAGGCTTTTTCTTAATCTCTCCTTATTATCCAACATATTCGCTTATCCAACATTCTGCCGGCCCGTTTATGTTGGATAAGTGAGACTCTACTGTACTTTCTAATTTAGAATTGCACCACATAAGCAAAATCCATCGTTTTTTTTTGGGGGGGGGGGAGAAATGGGCCCTGTGCTTCAGCACCTAGAATCATAATTAGAAGAGATCGCATGGGCCAACTCGTCCAACCCCCTGCCATGCAGGAAAAGCACAATTACAGCAACCCCGACAGATGGCTATCCAGCCTCTATTTAAAAATCTCTAAGGAAGGAGCTTCCACCACACTTCGAGACAGAAAGTCCCACTGCTAAACAGCTCTTACAGTCAGAAAGTTCTTCCTAATGTTCTGGTGGAATCTCCTTTCCTGTAATTTGAACCCATTGCTCTGAGTCCTAGTTTCCAGGGCAGTACAAAACAAGTTTGCTCCCTCTTCCTTATGGCAGCCTTTCAAATATTTAAACATGGCAATCATGTCTCCTCTGAATCATCTCTTCTGCAGCTAAAAATATCCAACTCTTTAAGATGCTCCTCATTGGGCATGGTCTCCAGATCTTTGGTCATTTTAGTTGCCATCCTCTAGACACCTTCCAACTTGTCAATATCTCTTTTAAACTGTGCTGTCCAGACTTGGACACAGTGTTCCAGGTGAGCTCTGACCAAAGCAGAATAGAGGGTTACCATTACTTCCCTCAATCTAGACACTGTACTCCATCTGTTGCCTTTTTTAGCTACAGTACAGTATCACATGTTTAACTTGTCCACTAAGACTCCAAGATCTTTCTCATATGTACTGCTGTTGAGCCAGGCATCACCCATCCTGTATCTGGGCATTTCATTTTTTTTTTCTGACTAAGTGTAGTATCCTACATTTGTCCTTATTGAAATTCACATTGTTAATTTTGGCCAAGCTCTCTAATTTGTTAAAGTCATTTTGCATTCTGATCCTGTTCTCTAGAGTATTAGAGTGTTCTCCTAATTTGGTGTCATCTGCAAACTCGATAAGCATGTCCTATAAACCTTCATCTAAGTCAGTATGGTCCACTTAGGGCTGAGATTTCTCTCTCATAAAGCATCGGAATTCTTGCTGTCTAATCCACAGTAGCATAGTCCTGCATCTCAAATGCCCATTGACCTGTAAGGAAATCTCCCTGTGCCTCAGAGTTTGGTATTTTCAAAGCTATCGCTAACTTTGCTGAAGTTTGAAATGAGGATCTTGCATTCAGATCTAACCTACCATCAGATCTTGTCAGGAGGTCTCACGTTTTAGACGTTACGTGCTTGAGGACCCAAACCACCAAAGCAACCCCTTGTTATCTGGTCTTTCATCTATATAGATCTTAAACAAATGCTAGCCTTCTTTCCGCTTAACCTTCAGGTGTAGCTTAAATGCAACTCTGCAAGCTTTTGCCTTTCCTCTATTCCATAAAAACCAGTACCCAAATTGCTTAAATTGCATCAATACCATAGGGAGGTGTGAAGAGTATTAATTATGAAACATGATAATTAACAATTCCATCTTGAACATATGTTGTAAGTTCTATTATGTTCAGTCAACTCTCCCTCCGTAATATGTCAAGCTTTGTTCATTATAGCATGACTAAATTGCACAAGTAATTATTGTATATTACATAGTACATCTGTTTCATTTGATGCATAAATAATTGTTTAATATAAATAAAATAATACATACACATTTGAATTCACTTATGTTATTACAGCTAGAAGCAATGAAATTGGTAGCTGATGAAGCAGTGACAATGCAGAAAGAAATAGACATTCGATGTCAGCATAAAATTGCTGAAATGGTAGCACTTATGGAAAAGCATAAGGTAAACATAGCTTTTTATTTGTGTGTTTAATGACTAGAACCAGCAGAGGGAAATGACACAAGGACAGAGCTGTAGGTAGGTGCAGTTTTGCTTGTTTTTGCTGCTGTAATAATCAGTTTAGGGAATGTTTACACTGGCTACATAGCTCAAGTTTGATTAAGTTTGATACCCAGGAGCAACAATTTCCGGTTCCATTCTGTGGGAGAAAATAAGTTAACCTGATTCTGCTCAATATTTGGAAAAATTGGGGAATGCTCTGGAACATTCCGCACTTCAGGGTTTATCTGAACAGCTTGGCTAGTTCTGATTCAGAATTGGCCTCACTATTCACATGTGCCAGTGTCACCATCTCACTTTCCCCACACTTCCTGGCATGGGGAAGAAAGAAATGGCACTTATCATTATTGTTTTTTGTCATTGTCGTGGGGGGTTCATCTTTGGGTACATTTGTCAATGTCAGCAAAGACACCCACATGACTTGGAGAGGGGAGGTAACAAAAAATGGCAAAGGTAAGTGTGGCTGTACTGCGGGGATGAACCAGGTTCAGTCCATCTGGATAGTCAGGACTCCACCCCCAATGCTGCCACAGTTCAGGAGAAAAGACACATAAGCATCAGAACAGACCAGATTTTGTGGTCTGTGTAGATAAGTCCTCAGACAACCTGCTGCTCATTGAAAGGAGTTTTTCACTTGATCAATGAGATCTACAAATGTGGCACCTATTGTGACTATGTAAATGTTTGCCATTCTTATGAAGTATTGAATTTTCTATTTTACTTTTGATGTCTGAATGTGGTTATGGTTACTGTTGTCCACATGAGGTGATAAATGGTACCAAAGAATGCCTCTATAGTAGTGTCTCCTGTCTGTGGAATGTCCTTCCACTGTAGAATGCCTGGTATTCACATTAGTAACATTTAAATTCTCTTTCCTACCGACCAATCTCCCTCTTATGTCATCTATATAAAGTCTATGAGAGGATGCTATTAAATCGACTAGGACCTGTTATCGAACCCAAGCTTATTGCACAACAAGTAGGTTTCAGACCAGGGAAAAACTGTACAGGTCAAATTCTTCATCTGACTGAACATATCGAGGAAGGCTATGGGAAAGGCTGCATTACGGGAACAGTCTTTGTGGACCTTACGGCAGCCTATGACACGGTGCAACATAGAAAAATGCTGCATAAAGTCTACCATATCACCCGGGACTTTGACTTTACAAAAACTGTCCAGACCCTCCTAGAAAACCGCAGCTTCTATGTGGAGTTTCAGGGCCAGAAAAGCAGATGGAGGAGCCAAAAGAATGGTTGACCCCAAGGCAGCGTTCTTGCACCAACCTTATTTAATATCTTCACGAATGATCAGCCACAACCACCACTCACAAAGAGCTTTATATATGCTGATGACCTTGGCCTTACAACACAAGCGAAAGATTTTGAAACAGTTGAAAAGCAACTCACCAATGCCTTGAAAGATCTCTCCAGCTACTACAAAGAGAACTACCTGAAGTCTAACCCTTCCAAGACACAAGTGTGTGCTTTCCACCTATGTAACCGCGAAGCCAAGAGGAAACTGAAAGTTACTTGGGAAGGCCAAGAGCTCGAACACTGTTTCCATCCTAAATACCTTGGTGTCACCTTAGACCGAACACTAACATATAGGAAACACTGCACATACACCAAGCACAAAGTAGCTGCACGCAACAACATCCTGCGGAAACTGACTGGCAGCGCATGGGGTGCAGACCCACAAGTAGTAAGAACATCAGCCCTGGCCTTGTCTTTCTCAACGGCTGAGTACGCCTGTCCTGTCTGGCACAAGTCTGCCCATGCAAAGCAGGTGGACATAGCACTAAACGAAACATGCAGAATCATCACAGGATGCCTTAAACCTACACCTGTTGATAAACTCTACAAGTTAGCTGGCATTGCCCCTCCTGACGTGCGACGGGAAGTTGCTGCTAACAGTGAGAGAAAAAAGATCGAACATTGTGAAAGCCACCCACTGCATGACTATCAGCCTCCTCCCACCAGACTCAAATCAAGGAAGGGCTTAATGAGAACCACCACTCCTCTTGATGTTCCTCCAGCAGCAGCAAGGGTGTCTCTCTGGGCAGCTAAACCTGGCAATTCTAACTGGATGGCCCCCCACGAGGGTCTTCCTCCAGGGGCAAACCAAAAATGGGCAATTTGGAAGTCCCTAAACAGACTCAGAAGCGGAGTGGGCAGATCAAAAGACAACCTGGCAAGGTGGCACTACCTGGAGGAATCCTCCACCTTGTGTGACTGTGGAGCAGAACAAACAACTCAGCATATGTATGCTTGCCCACAATGCCCTGCCTCATGTACGGAGGAGGAGCTGTTTAAAGCTACGGACAATGCGGTTGCTGTTGCCCGCTTTTGGTCCAAAACTATTTAGTTGCTTGTGATTTCCTTTTTCCCCCCCCAACATTTTGAAATGTATTTGTTGTACAATGCTTTTGACACGAAATAAATAAATAAATTCTCTTTCAATAAGCAATCAGTCCATATTATTCACTTTCATTATTCTGTTTTATGTTGGATTTTAACATCGTACTTTGTTGCAAGTTAGATGGTATAGTAAACTCTCAGTTAACCAAAACTCAAGCCACTGGAATTTTAAAGCAACCAGTAAAAACATTCAATTTAATAAAAATTGAAATCTTTTACAATACAGTATAACTGTGCTACATTACATTTATGTGTATTTGTCTTAATTTGCTTTTGATTTATGTTATGGTATATTACGGGATATAGTATTAGTTAGATCTATTTATAATAGTGACTCTCAAACAAGCAGAAACTACATTTATCTGGCATCTACTAATCCCCATCGGTATAGGTTAACTGAGAGTCTACTGTATATAAGCATGTTAAATAAATGGTGCATTTGAAGTGTAGTTAATATTTCATACTGTCATCATATCAGTTTTTCACATTGTGTTCATATGCATTTGAAGGATGCGTATAGAGACAGATCTTTTAAAATTGAAAAAGACAAACTCCATTGCCATGTTTATAGTGAATAAGGTTATTGAGTTAGTTTAATTATTTAATAATAATTTAATAGTTTCCCACTATTCGGAGTGTGCATGTCAGAACACAGACGCTTCAGAAAGCCACACACTCAATCAACAGTGTAAACAAAAGGTTTATTGTCACTCAAAACTGGCTCAGAAACATTTAACTGCAGTGTCTCTAACCAAAACTCAAAATGTAAACCCAAACCGGGCTAAAAAGGTAGAACGGAAAATAATCCGGATTATATAGGAGAATAATCCGGGTTTAATGCAGTCAAACAAACAGCGCTAGAAGTAGCCTCCCCAGGGGGCAGCGCTGTATTCAAAGGAAAGCAAACTTGTCAATGTTCAGAAGACAAAAGAAACAGATTATCAGCGTCCTGTTGAGTCAGCCAGGAGCAAGGAGGAAGAATGCTGCCCAGGCAACAGTCAATTCAAAGGCAGCTCACAGAAGAGAGGAATCCCAAACTGGAGTGAAGACAAGCCGAAGTTAGGAAGGGAGAAAAACTGCAATTCCGAGTAGCCCAACCAAGCGTTGTTACCAGAGGTCGTCAAACAGGATTGAAGTCGCCAGTCCAGAGGTCCAGGGGAGGGGAAAGCTGCAAACACGATTACCCAATCCAAAAGTTGTTACCGGAGGTCGTCAAACAACTTGGTTGTGGGGCCAGGCTTTCGAATAAGAATCAGCAGCATTAATTACTATTATGTATGCTGGAACTCAATTGACAGACCCAGTCTTTTAAACTTGTACACGCCTATCTATATTTTATAAATGCATTTTATGAATGTAAGTTAATTTTTTAACTGATTTATAGTGTATTGTACTGTTTTTATATGTCTGATGTATTGTAAGCCGCCCTGAGTCCCCTGTTGGGTGAGAAGGGCGGGATATAAATATTGTAATAAATAATAAAATAAAATAAATAAACAATGCCGAAGTCGTCAGTCCAAAAGTCCAGGGAGGGAGAAAGCTGCAAACACGATAGTCCAATCCAAATCCAAGAAACACAGGAACCAGGAACGCCAAGCTGTAGAGCCAGGACCCAAAGCCCAACAGGAAAACACAGGCAGGGACAAACTAATGCCAAAAATGACACTTTGCCTTCTGCGAAGAATCCCCACTTTAGACCTTATTTTTATCTTACACATCATCATCAGATGAGCTGGTCTCCACCCCATTATCATTCCCCACAGCTGTTCCTGTTGTTACACGTGGACCTCGCCCATCATCCCTCCAACTCCTCCATCTTCTGTCAAGACTTAGATCTCCCCATGCCCAGGTGTATCATCTGCTTGCCAATCGTCCTGTCCCGAAAATCCCACAAATGTATCACCAAAAGTTGACTCTGCAAACACATCCCTCATTTCCTGAACCCTAGTCCAGTCTGATGTGCCCTCTACGTTTTCATCACTCCCAGACCCATCATTCCCAGAGAAACCCAAAAACGTCTCATCTTCTGTGGAAGCAATAACTGTATCCCGGAGCTTCTTTCTTTCTCTTTCCTCATCTGATTCTTGCTCCTGAGTAACCCTTTTAGTTCCTCTACTCATATCCATCCCATCTCCCTCTTCAATCATTGACTCCTCATCACTTGAAAACCCTTCAAATGTGTCTTCCTCCGATGGAGCCATAAGTATCTCCCGAATATGTTTCCTTTGTTGTTCTTCATCAGGCAGCTGCTCAATATTACCCCTTCTCCTCCTACTAGTCCTTTTACTACCGTTTGTAATATTGCCAGCTGGCTCAACTACAACAGTGCAGGTTTTTCACAATAATTTTTTTAAGCCAGATTGTTTTATTTAGGGAGCTCAGCTATCCCCATTCACTTATATATACAAAAAAAAAAAAAGGGGGGGGGGGAAAGATGATTTGAGAACCCACAGTGCAAACAGCATCATAATTGCTATGAGTTTACTAACGTAGTGATAGCAGAATAAAACTATTATGTTTTGCAAGATGCACACTAAGTGGAATACTTTCTTTACATGTTTATGTATATACAAAAAAAAAAGAAAAGGAAAAGATGATTTGAGAACCCACAGTGCAAACAGCATCATAATTGCTATGAGTTTACTAACGTAGTGATAGCAGAATAAAATTATTATGTTTTGCAAGATGCACACTAAGTGGAATACTTTCTTTACATGTTTATGTATATACAAAAAAAAGAGGAAAAGATGATTTGAGAACCCACAGTACAAACAGCATCATAATTGCTATGAGTTCACTAACGTAGTGATAGCAGAATAAAACTATCATGTTTTGCAAGATGCACACTAAGTGGAATACTTTCTTTACAGGTTTATGTATATATAAAAAAGGGGAAAGATGATTTGAGAACTCACAGTGCAAACAGCATCATAATTGCTATGAGTTTACTAACGTAGTGATAGCAGAATAAAACTATCATGTTTTGCAAAATGCACACTAAGTGGAATACTTTCTTTACATGTTTATGTTTATGACCATCTCTTCCAAACAGCACCAATATGATAAAACAGTTGAAGAAAAGGATACAGAATTAGAATACTTTAAGACGAAAGAAAAAGAGCTATCATCTGCAATAGAATTATTGGTAAAAAATATCTCCTTATTTCTTTTCATTCACTGATGTGGTTTCTGTACAACCAATACAAATTTCTGTATTTTATTGTGTTTCACTGCCCTGTATATCTCCAGCAGAAAAATCCCAATGTTCATCAGTGAGTATTAATGGTGATTGTTTGATTTTGAGATAATGTTCTATGTTAAATGTTGGTGTTTGTTTTATTACTTCTAGGCAAAATTTAAATTATGTAGCCAGGCAAATACATGGACCTGAGCCATCTAGGCCTTGAAAGGACATAACCAGCACTTTGAATTGTGCAGCCAGTGGAGCTGCCGCAACTTTGGGGGGGGGGGGGGGAGGGGTTGTCCTCTCCCTGTAGCCAGCCCCAGTTAGCAATCTGGTTGCAGCAATTTGGACCAGCTGAAGTTTCCCAGCACTCTTCAGAAGCAGCCCCACATTGAGTGTGTTACAGTAATCCAGACAGGATGTAACTAAGGCATGTACCAGTGTGGCCAGATCTGGCTTCTCAAGGAATAGGCGCAGTTGGCACACAACGTTAAATTGTCCAAAGGCCCTGCTGACCATTGCAGATACCTGGGTCTCCAGGTTCAATGCCAAGTCCAGGATGACCCCCAAATTCGGACCTGTGTATTCAGGGGGAGTGTAACTCCATGCAGCACATGCTGGATCACTATACCTGATCTGCCTTCTGACTGACCAGAAGCACTTCTGTCTTGTTTGGATTAAGTTTAAGTTAGTTTGCCCTCATCCAGTACATTACTGATGACAGGCATTGGTTTAAAGTCAGGACAGCTTCCTTAGCTTTAGGTGGGAAGGAGCAGTAGAGTTGGGTGTCACTTCTATATAAGTGGCACCGTACTCCAAAACTCTGGATGACCTCTCCCAGTGGTTTCATGTATATATTAAATAGCATGGGGGACAAAACAGAACCTTTGGAACCACAGAGGACAATGGACAGGTGTTCGAACAGAAGTCTACTAACACCACCTTCTGAGTACAGCCCTCCAGAAAGGAATGGAACCACTGTAAAACAGTTCCTCTCAGTCCCATCGCAGCGAGATGGACCAGAACGATCCCATGGTCGATGGTGTTAAAAGCCACTGAGGGGTCCTAGAGAACATACTCCCTGTGTCTAGCTCTCTGCGTAGGTCATCCACCAAGCAACCAAAGCTGTCTCTGTTCCATAGCAAGGCCTGTAACCAGATTGATATGGGTCTAGATAATCTGTTTCAACCAGTAATCTCTGGAATTGGATCGAGCTCCTTGCTCAAAAAGAGAAGCTTGGACACTGGCCAATAGTAGTCCATTACAGATGGATTCAGGGATGGCTTTTTAAATATAGGTCTCACAAGTTGGAATGTTGCCTTGTTCCAAGGAGGCATTGACCATGATTTTCACAGACTCTGCCAGTCCCCCTCTGGCCTGTTTGATCAGTCAAGAAGGGCAAGGATCTAGAATACATGTGGTATGTGTTGTCGAAGGCTTTGATGGCCAGAATCACTGGGTTGTTGTGAGTTCTTCAGGCTGTATGGCCATGTTCCAGAAGCATTCTCTCCTGACGTTTCATCCACATCTATGACAGGCATGGAACATGGCCATACAACCCGGAAAACTCACAATAACCCATACATGTGGTAGTTTTCTCTCTCCTCTAATCCCATAGGAAGCCTTGAATATGTACAGGAAATATAAAGAGGACTGGGATACTAAATTGAATTCAATTATTTACCTTTTAATATATATTGTCAAAAGAAGGTGTCTTATTTCACTGTTTATCAGCAATGAGATATGTTGAAATATATGTACTTACTGCATTGCACTTTTCTTTCAGTATAAGCTCAAAAACAGATACATGTGAGATTTCAAATGTAGCCACTTTATTTTTTGAACTGTTTAATTTACACTTTACTTTCACTCTCAGCAAACAGAGCTTTCTTGCAAAAAAAATGAACTTTCTTCACTTCAAGATCAGCTTAAAATTGAAATAGAAGAGAAGGTATGTCTTCTGGTTTCATATTTAATTTTCAGTACATACAAGTAGTTCTGTGAAGGTTGTTTCATGTCTTCCATATTCAGAGAAACGTAAAAACAAGGACAACTTAGTGAGACTGTAGTAAATGGAATTTCATGTAGTGGCAATGTGTTTCAGGATGGATTTCAAGCTGTCTGGAACATCATTCCAGATAGGACTATCACAGGCCTAGAAATCAAGGTCTGTTACTTTCTTGTTACACACAAGTACAGTGTTATACTTTTAGTAATATAATGGTAAAGGTTTCCCCTGACGTTAAGTCCAGTCATGTCTGACTCTGGGGGTTAGTGCTCATCTCCATTTCTACACAGCACCACAATATGCCAACATCTTCATGGCAGACCTAGGACAATGCTCCCTTAATTTCTGCATTGAGAAATGTCTCCTCTATCTGATGATATTGATGATATCTTAATAATGTGGACATAGAAGTATTCATCCAAGACATTCTACCAGAATTTCAACCACTTCCATCCTACTATCGGTCTCATCCTGGAAACAGAACAAGTCCACTTTCTGGCCCCCTCAGACATTTAAGCACCACACTATATTGCAAACTCACAGACTGCTACATTTACTTACATGCTTGCAGTTTCCTCTCTGAACCCATTTTTATTCCGCCTTTTTCTTGATATAGGAACTAACAGAAAACATGACACTAATGTAGTCTGTGATGATTGGAGACCCTTGTTAGCAATTAAAAGTCACTCACAAGAAAACCTTGGAAATTTCTTTAATGCTAGATTACTACTGTACAGCAAAGCTACGAATGAAGAAAATGCAGACAAGTTCTCAGTTCAGTACCCCCCAAAAGCCCCACCCCTTTAACTCCCAAAAGTTCCCCCATGGTCTTCCAGTCTGAGCCAGTTCATCTTATCTGACACATTCCCACGTAGGGCCCCAGATGTTTCCACTCTGTTTTCATTCCTTAACTTTGTCTGTGAACTTTTGGTATGGAGGTTTTCTGGTGTATTGAACACACCAGATATAAAGTCTATGACATAGTTTGACAGCAACTCATTGCATAAATATATGTCAAAGGTAAACCAGCTTTGTCAAGGACTAAACGAGTCGCCTTCAGACTATCTCAACATGATGTCAGTCAGTCTCAATTTTGTGCTACAAGATCCCTTTTTATAGTGAGTAATGTGTTTGTTAAATCTTTGAAAAGAACTCCAAATAGGTTGGAGTTATTTGTAATTAGAGTGGAAACATGCTTCATTAATAATATAGTTCTATACAATTGTTCACACTGTTAACAAAAATGTCTGGTTAGTATCAATTAAATTGACATTATCAGTTTCCAGGCTGTTTGCAGAAATTCAAAGTGTTTACAGATACATATAGCTTCACCTCTGAGCTACTATGGAAGCCAACTTAACACATTTTAAACATAGCTGTTCCCTTGCTATCTTCTGTAAATCAAATTAATAAGTTAGAAAAACACATTTGAAAATAGTAACATTTTCTAGTACTATTTATTGGTAAGGATTTTGTTTTTTCTCTCATTCTTATTGAATTTTTTTTGTTCTCATTTGAATTATAGAAGGCACAAACATCCACTCTGGAGACACCTAAACACAGCTTGAATTCTCAGCCACTTCATGCACCTCAGAATTCTATATCTACTAATGTGAATAAATTGGAATATACACAGAAGCCTTCATGGACTCCGGCCAAGGTTGGCTTGTTAATATATTTGAGTTATCTATTAATTTTTAATAAGATAATAGTTCAGAATTCATTTTCAGATTATCATCTATGCCAATACTTTGTAGAGATACAAATAGATTTATTTTAAAACAAGGAAAATGTCCTCATGCTTATTACTATCTATATTCATGTGTAAGAAACAATTTTTAGACAAAATATTAACCAAAAACGCCATATCTACACCAGCGAAATATTGATACTGGTGCTATCAGAACACATGATATTCCACTACTTTAAAAATGAATGCTATTTAAAAAGCTGAGAGCTTTAAGGCCATTTTTTTTTAAAAAAAACAAACAAATATCCATTTAGCCTGCATTTTCTTATATAAACAGCTTTTTTTTTTTCAGAAGTGTGACCTTTAGTCTGAATCCAGATTTGAATGTTATATGGGGGTAGGATGGCAGGACAAGTTAGTGGATACTTACCTGGGTTCATAAGACATGATGTTAAAAACAATTAAATGAATATAGGATTAACTGAAAACTAGCAGGGCTTCTGAAACATTAAACACATGAATGAGTAGAAGATGGGCAGAGCCGGCCCTAGGTATTTTTCAAGTGTAGGCGAACAGAATTTTGCCCCCCCCCCAAAAAAAAAACAATCACTGAAAAATAAAAGCGTTGGATAAGTGAAAATGTTGGATAATAAGGAGGGATTAATGAAAAGCCTATTAAACATCAAATTACATTAAGATTTTACAAATTAAGCACCAAAACATCATATTTTACAACAAATCAACAGAAAAAGCAGTCTCGACTGCGCCCCCGTACGTTTGGCGCCCGAAGCGACCACTTAATTCGCCTCATTGTTGGACTGGCTCTGAAGATGGGTAAAGTTCAGGGGAGGAAGGATCTCAAGCTTGTGTTGACTTTTTTTTAGTTCAGTGTTGTTCAAATAGACAACAATGGGGCAATATTTATATCCCTTTGGGAGAAATATTTTTTTTTCTCCACAGCTTCATCAGGCATCATGTCAATGCGATGAGCTAACCAGCATTGTACTTTCTGTATATATTTATTACAATATTGCACATGAGTATCTTTGAGAGAGAATTTCTAGGTACAACACAGAGGATTTTACTATAACAAATTGTTTTAACTATCTTTATTTCACCAAGATTTACACTGTGAAGACACCTCCAAAATCTAAATTGCAAAGAGAAAACACCAATCAATGCCCAGAAAACAGAAGAAAGAAAAAGAGAAGAGTTCTGTTAGAAATGGATACACGATCAGATAGCTCTGAGAATGACATTCTGGTACATATCTGAAAATAAATTTTACCTTGCTATTTAAAAGATGCCATATAGTATCTGAAAATAATGTGGGCTAAATATATCTGATGTTTGCATATTTATATCTTTATGTTTAAGCGGTCTCAGCTCTTGCGTTTTTCTTCATTTCATATTTACCGTATATATTCGAGTATAAGCCGACCCGAATATAAGCCGAGGCACCTAATTTTACCACAAAAAACTGGGATAATTTATTGACTCGAGTATAAGACGAGGGTGGAAAATGCAGCTGCTACTGGTAAATTTCAAAATAAAAATAGATACCAATAAAATTACATTAATTGAGGCATCAGTAGGTTAAATGTTTTTGAATATTTACCGTATTTCAAAGAAAAACAATAAGCTAGCTCTATAAATGGAAAAGTAGGGTCAACAAAAACAATATGGTATCAACAATAACTTTATAACAACAACAACAACAACAACAACAACAACAACAACAACTTCATTTGTATTCCACCCTATCTCCCCATGGGGACTCAGGCTAGCTGCCAACATAGTAACAGGCAAACATTCATTGCCTATGTAAACAATGCAGAGCTGGATACAGATCTATAATTATATATACTAATTTCACATATGCATTTCCCTCTGAAACATTTTCAAATCCTCTCTGTGTGTATATGTGTGTGTGCATTTCTTCTGCAATATTTGCAAGCCCTATATATCTATATTCATATCTATTTAGACATCTCTCTTTATATAGATCTACTACTGCGGACAAGAGGAACACTGAAGAAATGGAGTAGCCTTCATAGTTAATAATAAAGTTGCAAAAGCAGTGATTGGATACAACCCAAAAAATGATAGAATGATCTCAATTCGAGTTCAAGGCAAGCCGTTTAACATCACAGTGATCCAAATATACGCCCCTACCACAGCTGCTGAAGAAGAAGAATTAGATAAGTTCTACGAGGATCTGCAGCATTTAGTGGATAACACACCAAAAAGAGACATTATTCTCATTACAGGAGATTGAAATGCTAAGGTGGGCAGTCAAATGATAACCGGGATCACAGGCAAGCATGGTCTGGGACAACAAAATGAAGCAGGACGTAGGCTGATAGAATTTTGCCAGGAAAACTCAATGTGCATAACAAACACTCTCTTCCAACAACCTAAAAGACTAGATTTAATAAATAGAGTCCAAGAAGAACTATGGACAGAAGTCCACAACATTGTTCAGGAGGCAGCAACAAAGTATATCCCAAAGAAAAAGAAAACCAAGAAGGCAAGATGGTTGTCTGTTGAGACACTGGAAGTAGCCCCAAAAAGAAGGAAGGCGAAAGGAAACAGCGATAGGGGGAGATATGCCCAATTAAATGCACAATTTCAGAGGCTAGCCAGAAGAGACAAGGAATTATTTTGGAACAAGCAATGCATGGAAGTGGAAGAAGACAACAGAATAGGAAGGACAAGAGACCTCTTCCAGAAAATCAGAAACATCGGAGGCAAATTTCAGGCAAAAATGGGCATGATCAAAAACAAAGATGGTAGGGACCTAACAGAAGCTGAAGAAATCAAGAAAAGGTGGCGAGAATATACAGAAGATCTGTATAGGAAGGATAATAATATAGAGTATAGGTTTGCTGGTGTGGTGAGTGAATTAGAACCAGACATCCTGAGGAGTGAGGTTGAATGGGCCTTAAGAAGCACTGCTAACAACAAGGCAGCAGGAGACGACGGGATCCCAGCTGAGCTGTTTAAAATCTTGGAAGGTGATGCTGTCAATGTGTCATGCCATATGCCAGCAAATATGGAAAACACAAGATTGGCCATCAGATTGGAAAAAAATCAATTTATATCCCCATATCAAAAAAGGGAAACGCTAAAGAATGCTCAAACTTCCGTACAGTGGCACTTATTTCCCATGCCAGTAAGGTAATGCTCAAGATCCTGCAAGGCAGACTCCAGCAATACATGGAAGGAGAGTTGCCAGATGTCCAAGCTGGCTTCAGAAAAGGCAGAGGAATGAGAGACCAAATTGCCAATATCTGCTGGATAATGGAGGAAGCCAGGGAGTTTCAGAAAAACATCTACTTCTGCTTTATTGACTATTCTAAAGCCTTTGACTGTGTGGATGATAATAAACTATGGCATGTTCTTAGTGGTATGGGGATACCAAGTCACCTTGTCTGTCCCCTGAGAAATCTGTATAAAGACCAAGTAGCCACAGTAAGAACAGACCACGGAACAACAGACGGATTCAAGATTGGGAAAGGAGTACGGCAGGGCTGCATACTTTCACCCTCCCTATTCAACTTGTACGCAGAACACATCATGCGACATGCGGGGCTTGAGGAATCCAAGGCCGGAGTTAAAATTGCTGGAAGAAACATTAACAACCTTAGGTATGCAGATGATACCACTCTGATGGCCGAAAGTGAGGAAGAGTGAGGAGCCTTATCACCAAGGTGAAAGAAGAAAGTGCAAAAGCTGGGTTGCAGTTAAACGTCAAGAAAACCAAGATCATGGCAACTACACCTATTGATAACTGGCAAATAGAGGGAGAAAATGTGGAGGCAGTGACAGACTTTATATTTCTAAGCGCGAAGATCACTGCAGATGCAGACTGCAGCCAGGAAATCAGAAGACGTTTACTTCTTGGGAGGAGAGCAATAGCCAACCTTGACAAAATAGTGAAGAGCAGAGACATCACACTGGCAACGAAGGTCCGCATAGTCCAAGCAATGATATTCCCCATAGTAACCTATGGTTGCGAGAGCTGGACCATAAGGAAGGCTGAGCAAAGGAAGATAGACGCTTTTGAACTTTGGTGTTGGAGGAAAATCCTGAGAGTGCCTTGGCCTGCAAGAAGATTCAACCAGTCCATCCTCCAGGAAATAATGTCCGGCTGCTCACTGGAGGGAAATATATTAGAGGTAAAACTGAAGTATTTTGGCCACATCATGAGGAGACAGGAAAGCTTGGAAAAGATCACGATGTTGGGGAAAATGGAAGGACAAAGGAAGTCCTTGAAGTGATTAGCTTGACCTTGAAGGAACTGGAGGCGGTGATGACCAACAGGGAGCTCTGGCATGGACTGGTCCATGAGGTCACGAAGAGTCAGAGACGACTAAATGACTGAGCAGCAGCAGCAGGATTTGCAGATACTGTACTTGCAAACATGCGAGAGAAATAAGAGGATAAGAGAGAAATATATCATGGCCTCCAGGCTCCATTGCAGATACTGTACTTGCAGATTTGCAGATACTGTACTTGCAAACATGAGAGAGAAATAAGAGGATAAGAGAGAAATATATCATGGCCTCCAGGCTCCATTGCCCGGTCTCGACCTTGACCCCATTATAAGCCGAGGGAGGCTTTTTCAGCTCAAAAAAGGGCTGAAAAACCCGGCTTATCTTCAAGTATATATGATAATATAGCTATAATATGATTATTTCTGCATGTTATTGTGGTTTGATTGTTGGACTAAGATACAGGGAGAACAGAGTTTGAATCCTGGCTTGGCCATGGAAATCTTGAGTAACTCTAGGCAACTCACACTCTCTCAGCCTCAGAGGAAAGTAAGGGCAAACCTCCTTCTAAACAAATTCTGCTAAGATTCTCAAGATGGTACAGTGGAATAATCCACAATGACTGGGTTTAACCTCATTAATAAACAATATGATCAGGAGCGTCTGCTTCAGAATTAATATAAAAAGCCTTGCTGAATCAGATTAATCGAATTCATCATTTTTTTTCTACAGTGGTAGCCATAGCCAACCCTTCTGTAGCATGAAATGATAGAATTTTTAAAAATGTTTTTATTGGATTTTATATTCATAATCATAACAGTAGTACAGTAGAGTCTCACTTATCCAACATAAACGGGCTGGCAGAACGTTGGATAAGCGAATATGTTGGATAATAAGGAGGGATTAAGGAAAAGCCTATTAAATGTCAAATTATATTATGGTTTTACAAATTAAGCACCAAAACATCCTGTTTGAAATCCAAAACCCCTGGAAGACCAGAGCTGGGAACACACTGATAATACTGTAGATTAATCATCTCTAGAATTCCATATTGAGCAGAGCAATGGCAACACTGGGAAACCAAAGTTTGCTAAATATTTGATATTGGTCAAATGTCTCCAGAATCTCACCTGGAGCTGAGTGGTTCTGTGTTGGGAGGAGGGCTTGGCTTGTGCCTTCCAGCCTGACAGAATGGGGCTGGGCTGGAGAGCCTCTGAAGGGAGGAGGGGGTCTCTTGTGTTTCTAGGGTGCTATGCCTCTAATGATCCTTGCTTGGGTTAAAAGAGGAGGAGGAGGAGAAGGCCAGAAGTGCAAGTTGCTGCAAGGCTGATGGATAAAAGGGAGAATAGGGAGGAGGAGGAAGAGAGAGTGTGTGGGGGAGAAAAAGGAAGGGAGAAGGAGAGAGAGGGGGGGGGTCTGAAGCAAAGTGTGTGTGTGTGTGTGCAGGAGGAAAGGGGGGTCCTCCGCCCACCCGCCCAGGTAAGGAGACGACAGAAGGCAGCCAGCCCCCCTGCCCCATTCGCCAGCCCTGACTTGGCCTTGCCTGTGGCCCTTTCCCAAGCCCGGCCCCGCTGCTTTGGCTTCTCTCCTCCCCATTCTTTCCTTCCAATCACGAGCCATTGATTTGGAAACAAGGCCAGTTTGGAGACAAGAGGCTCTGCGAGCACAAAGAGAAAGAGGGAGGGAGAGGGAGAGCCATCGAGTTTCCTTTTTTCCCCCTCCTCCCTCCCTTCCTCACATACAAATGCCCCCCTCCCCCCATGGAATTATTCACCCTCCTTCCCTTCCCTTCCCTTCCCTTCCCTTCCCTTCCGAGATGTGCTTTCCTCTTTCCAGTTTTTTCCAACGGGAAAGAGCCACAGCTCTCACCTTGGATTGAGTGAAGGGTGCAATTTTTCCAATTGGCCACTAGATGGCGTCGGATAATACGGAGTTTCGGATAAGCGGAAGTCATATAAGTGAGACTCTAATGTACTTCCCTTTCTTTAACATTTGTCTTCCAAATAAACTTATTTTTTCCCTCCCTCCCTCACCCTCCCTCCTCAACCACAGTATAGTCTACTAATCTTGCAGGTTCAGCCACAGATAAAGTCTTTGTATTTTTTCTTTGATGTAATCATTGGCTTCTCCATTTTTCACCCAGTTGAAGTAGTCCTTCCATTTATTTGTAATGTCCTTTTGTTTGTTCGTTCTTGTTACTTGCTTAGTCACAATTCCTGTAATGTCTAACAACACTTGGTCATACATATAATCATTCCAATTACTTAATGTCCATTTCGATTTGTCTCTCCATCCTCTAGCAATCACCATATGTGCTGATCTTATTGTTACTTTAAATAATTCTTGGCAGTTGAGTTTTATACTCGGATGATCCAACACTCCCCAAAGTAGCCGATCATTATTAATTTGTATTTTTATCTGTAACAACTCCTGAGTTTTACCTTGTATCATTAGCCAATTTTTTAAAAATTCAGAACATTCCCACCACATATGTGAATAAGTACCTGAAATGAAGTACATGAAATGATAGAAATAACCATTATATAGCAGCCTCTAAATCAGTGGTTTAGATCCTATAGGTCCCCTGGTTTTTTTTTGGCCTACAACCCCTAGAAATCCCAGCCAGTTTACCAGCTGTTAGAATTTCTGGGAGTTGAAGGCCAAAACATCTGGGGATCCACAGGTTGAGAACCACTGCGCTAAATAATCTGTTACAAACTTCTCTGTGGTTGCATAATAAGTTGCTAGATATCAAAAATGTTTATTTATGTACACAAACCAATTAGTGTGTGGCCAAAAGAACAGAACTATTTGAATATTTTCCTATGTCAATGTGAAATAGTTTTTTGCACTTCAATGTACCCAGATTCTGTAGTTGAACATTGGATCTTAGTTATCTAGGGGAGGAATCTTAAAACCATTTAGGAGAGATATTATTCCACTACAGGGTAGGAGAACAGAATTCAATGGAGCTGTTAAAACAGCTCCACTGGCTGCCTGTGATTTTCCAGGCCCCATTCAAAGTGCAGATTATCGCCTATAAAGCCCTTTACAGTTTGGGTCTAGCCTATTTGCGTGACTGTGTCTCCCCCTATGAACCAATTTGGGCCTTAAAGTCCTCCGGGAGGCTCTTCTTATGGTCCCACTACCCTCACAAGCACGGTTAGTGGGAACAAGGGAAAGGGCCTTCTCGGTGGTGGCCTCATGGCTTTGGAATGCTATCCCTAAAGAAATCAGACAAGCTCCCTTTCTAGCTCCCTTTAGAAAAGAACTAAAAACCTGGACGTGTAAGCAGACTTTCGAAAATAGATGATTACAATATGATGGTGGTCTTTTAGCTCTGTCAAATACCTATTGGTTTTTAACTGGTTTTGCCTCCAAGGAGCAGTATATTTAAACCCAAAACAAATTTTTTAAACTGTGTATTTATTTTGATACTGTTATGTTAATTTAACCTGCTTATGATTGTTGCTTATATATTATGCCCTGACTTGTTGCTTTTGCTTCTGTATGTGTTATGGTTAATTTTTTGTAAGGCAGCCCGAATCCTTTTGGAGAGAGGGCGGGATATAAATAAAGATTATGATGATGATTATTATTTCAATGGCTTTTAAAGGGTCTACAAAACCCCTTGGAGCCTACTAAAAGAAAGAGCTTAAAATAAGTTCCTGAAAGTCTGTTGGAACTTGTTTTTACCTGCCAGCAGAAGGATAGCAAGGGCAGAAAAGAGGACCTACTCTAGCTGCCCAGGAAACAAATAAAAAAATCTTGGGGCAACTGTTTCCAGTAAATACACGTAATGGTGGGATGGTGGAACAGAGAAATGACATTTTTGAGCCTGAATAGGTTCATAGGGGAGAATATATAGTAAAATACTGTTTATAGACTTGCATAGTATTTTCTCCTGTTCCCTGCACACTGAATGAAATGCTACTAAAGTTTATGGACTTTACAGTTATTTCCCAGGGAACATAAGGATTGTAGTTTGAATAAACTTGCATTAAATGGTTTTCCAAGGTTTGCTATAATAGAAAATGAAAGAAAAGTCTCTGTGGACTTTACTAATTTAAATTTTTTTTCCAGAGTCTTGTGTCAAAAGAAGATAAGTTTAAACAACTGTATAAAGATTATCCATCTGAATCTCATGTCAGGACACCAAATACTATGACACCAGAAAAGGTATCTTCTTAGATTTTCTGGATGCTATGAATCTCAATGGTCTTAACAAAATGAACTAAAGCTTCCTTTTTTTGTATATAGGTTCAAACTCCATCTAGCCTCAAAACCCCTGGATCCTTAGTGAAGCTTGCTGCTATAAAAAAGATGCGAGAGTCTGGATGGTCTGCAATCTCCAAAATGGACAGAAAAAACAAAATGAAAGAAGCTGAAAAGCTTTTTTCATAAACTAAAAATGTACTCATGTAACTAATACGTTTTCTTATTATTTTATTTAAATTCAACATCACCTTTGTTATATGTTATTACAATAATTTATTTCACATTATCACATTCTAATTAACTTGAAAAGACTTAAAGTATTGAATCCTTAAGTAATTCAGATGTAAAAAAGATTTTATGGCCTGATCCATCCGCTGCAGGTACAGCTGTATATGTGGTGGGGAAAGGTCAGGTTCAATAAAGCCCTCTTTCCTCCCACTTCCTTCCTGCCTGTTTTAGCACAGTAGTCTCTTCTGCACTAGGCCCTGGAAAGAAAAAAAAATGCCTATAAAGGTTTACATAGGACTATAGTTGAAACAGTGTGTAGCCCGCTGGGCACCAGCATTGGAGGAATAAGGAAACAGGATTCCAGTGAAATCTATGTCAGTTTTCTCACCACATGATCAGTTGCAACATATATTAATAAAACAGGTAAAACCTGACAAGGTTTTTTAGAGTTAGCAAAAATACAATTTTATTAAAGTTTTATGTTACTTATTTAAGCACAATAGACTGAGACCAGAAATATTCATCATTAGAGTCATTGAATCATTTTTATTCAGACTTTATTATTACAATAACATACCAATAATTATTACAGCAAAGTAAAATATTCACAATAGCAAGGAGATCTAACTTAGCTGATAAAAATCATTAAATTGGCCCTGTGTGTTTGTGGGTCTACTCTGTGTATGAATAAATCTGGATCCAGTAAAATATTGTGCATGAAGCAGTCAAGTTGCAAAGAATTGTTAACTATTCCTGTATAACTTGTAAATGGTTCTTTGTTTTAATAAACGTCTTTGTGAGTTCTAATTTCTGCTTTTATTCAAACTGAATTTCACAGTGGATTAATTTTGCTACTTTGAAGGATCTGTGTCCCATCCATTATAAATCTCCTGGTGTTTTCTGAAATGTTTCATAAGCTGGGAAAATGTTCTGTTCTTTTTCTCCTGACAGAAATTCCAATTTGAGTTGTCCTGGTTGAGCACTAAATGGTAAATGATCATTTGAAAGTTCATCATCTTCATACATCATGTTGGGATTATATATTCTTGGTGCATCATACAACCCTCCTGATATAACCAGTACATCTTCTTGAGTTGTATATCTTTCTGTTGTGAAAAGTTTGGGGAAATATATTATTGAGGAAGGAAAACAGATCAAAACAATCTCAAGGCTCAAAATTATTTCTTCTATAGTATGAAACTGGATAAACAAAATGTCAAGTAACAACAACAATTTTTAAAAGTGTTGCCATCAAGATAAATCATTTAACTATGTTCCAAATCCCACTTTACTTTTCACATTTCTATTATCCAATTAGCCGTCTTCTGCATCTGCAAAAGAGCTCTTAAAGGTGACAGCAGTATGACATGTGCTCCAGTGGATTTCCATCTGAAAATATGGAATAATTTCATGCTTCTGCATATAGGCCTTTTGATGAAAATCTATACTAACCTGTTTCAGAAGAAGTATCATAAAGTGGATGGTGGGAATATTGATCTCTTCTCTTTCTAAATTTATTGAAAATATACACAGTGGATCCTAGGATTGTTAGTGCAAGAAGAATGGCAAAACTGATAGTTAAGATGGCTTCTGAATTCTTCAAACGACCACCTCCTGCTGAAATGAAAGAATACAGGCACGTTCCTCACACATAGGTTTGCTAGTCAGGCCCTGAGGTTTCTGCACCAAATTCTAAAACCAAGGACAGCTCCATTAATTTCATTAACTGTGATCTATTAGATAGCACCCATAGCAGCTCACAGTTTAGCATTCAAATTCTGGCCTCATCTACTCTGCCATATAAAACCAGTTTCAGAATGCAGATTTTCTGTGTTGAACTGGATTATATGGCAGTGTAGAGTCAAATAATCCAGTTCAATGCAATTCAGTCTGCATTATATGAGTCTACACTAACTATTATAATGCAGCTCGAATTGAATTATATGGCAGTGTAGATGCCCCCTCCCTCTCTCTCTCACACACATCCTGCCCCCAACTTTCCTGTTTATAAATGAATACAGGAAACTAAAAGGACTGCTCCCAGATTAAATTGAAATAAGAGGATTCTTCCTTCTATGTGAAATGGAATAAGAGATATTGTTGTAGCCTACTCACTTCTCGCCAGAAGGTGAATGGAGAACAGATATGATATTAAGCCCTTGTACTCCATATCTGAGAGAGGTAGAGGAAGCTATCTAAGTAAATGCATAACTTTTAGGATTTGTAAGTTAGCCAACATTTCTGTAAGTGATAACAGGATCAGTGCCTGAAGTCTAGCCACAGGTGTCATTGTAATTGGGATGTGGTAGCCAGTGTTGAGACTATTAAATATACAAGGGTTGAATGAAAAGTAATGCCTCCACCTTCATTACTTGGATTTGGATGGGAATATTTTAATAAATCAAACACAGAAATAATCCTTAGAATGTGCTCTTTAACTCCCATTATTCACTTTTCCACATAATCACCAGACAATTGGATATATTTCTGGCAATGATGAACAAGTTTTCTGAAGCTGTCATGGAAGAAGTCGACACTCTGTTTCCGCAACCGTCTCACAGTACCCATCGTGCACAGATCTTCTGATAGCCAAGCAAAGCAATAATGTGACCCACATGTTCTTGTGAAATGCCGATTATGCTTGAAATTTCTCTCTGAGTGAGTTGAATCAATCTGTCAACCTTTTGCTTGTGAAACTTGGTGGTTGCTGTCACAGGTCATCCAACTCTTTGTTTGTCATGCAAGTCAGATGTTCCCACCTCAACATCTTTAAACTTACTCACCCAATGATGCACAGTAATCACATCAAAACAATCACCATAAACAGTTTGCCTTCTCTGATGAATCTCCTTTGGGGTGACACCTTCTGCTGTCAAGAATTCAGTGAATGCACATTGCTTAAGTCGCATTGACCGACCGTCTGTGCAGGGTTCCATACTTTGCACTTTAACAACACAACCGTTCAATGCTAAGACTTCCCGCCAAATTGAAATGTAGAGGAGAGTCTACTGAACTAGCCAGTACCTGCTGCATACCAGTACTGCCATCTGTTGAGGAGTTGCGGAAGCATTACTTTTCATTCAACCCTCGTAGGGTGTAGTAACTAGGGGTTAGTTTGAAGGTTGATGGATGAAGAATGAAGTTTGTTGTACATACTATACTGGTATTTGTACTGTTTGTACGTTTTCTGCAACTGAAGAAAGAAAAACCTTCCATTTGGAAATAAAAGCTTTGTGTCTGTGTTATTTTTGTTCTAAAGGATACCACTTCATGGCAAACAGACATTTGGCTCCCCCCCCCCCCGCGGTGGCACAGTGTGTTAAAGCGCTGAGCTGCTGAACTTGTGGACCAAAAGGTCACAGGTTCGAATCTGAGGAGCGGAATGAGCGCCTGCTGTCAGCCCCAGCTTCTGCCAACCTAGCAGTTCGAACACATGCAAATGTGAGTAGATCAATAGGTACCGCTCCGGCGGGAAGGTAACAGCACTCCATGCAGTCATGCCAGCCACATGACCTTAGAGGTGTCTACAGACAACGCCGGCTCTTCGGCTTAGAAATGGAGATGAGCACCAACCCCCAGAGTTGGACATGACTGGACTTAACATCAGGGGAAACCTTTACCTTTTCCTTAACTGGAGTGAAGAATTCCTTCAGCTGTGCACCAGAGAATTTCTTGCTTTTTTGAACCCCTAACAATAACCCCATGTAGAATCTATGCAAATAGCAACAACAAAACCTCGGATATGGTTGTTGCTCCCCTAGCTGAGCTGGAAATTTGCAGACAGCCCTGTCATCTGCAAACCGGAATGGTGTAGTGGTTTGGGCACTGAACTACGCCGGGAGACCGGATATCAAATCCCTCCATGGCAATGGAAACCAACTGGCCAAGTCATATTCTCTCAGCTTCAGAGAAAAGTAGAGACAAGCATCCACTGAACAAATCTTGCCAAGAAAACTCTATGGTAAGGCTGCCATAAGTCAGAAATGACTTGAAGGCACAGAACAACAACAACCTTTCCTCTAGTTTGGAACAGTGCCTATCAAAACTGATGAATTTGTAATCTTCCCTCCCACTTGGAGATGACTCATAAAAACTTGTGACTCAAGGCAGACCCTGATATTTGGCAACTTTACTCGTACATCATTTTTAGAAGCTCACTATGCAGAAATGGTTGAAAATGGTAGTAGATATTTTAACCTTAGTCTCATGTTAATGTGGCCCTAATTGTCATGCAATAATGTCCTTAGAGCTCAAGTTCGGACAACAATCAACACCCAAAATTTTAATTCTAACAAATAAATGAAGTGCAGAAAATGAGATTATTTAACTTAAGCAAATTCACATCATTCATCCTCAAACATAACATATTCTTATTAAAAAGCGTTAATGATGTTTTACTTTAGATTTCATGCTAAAATGATCAATAAGCAAAGCCCACTTCTCTTGAACCTCCTTGGTATTTTCATTTATATGGTTATATTAAAAACACAAATGGTCATCTTGATGGGCATATACTTTTTCTGGGCATTGTGGGGTTTGTATTCTCTTCCTCCATTCACAATGCTAAAAAAGGTAACATTTATGACTTAATGAACAATTACTGAAGACCCCTGCACAGCCACCATGTGCTCCAGGAGGAGCAGACAGGATCACAAAAGTATTTGTTTATATCTCCAGAGTCACATGTGCCATTATCCCTGAAATATGTCGGGGTCCAGGTGGAGGTCTAATCATTTCACGTCTGGTACTGGAACTTACTATGCTATGATGAGCCTTACACCATTAGACCACGATCTACCATCCCCTTGGCATAGCATAAATACCCACATGTGAACATAGGCTATGGCAGCATTATGTAACATGCATGCAGAATAGCAACACATCACAACACATGTCAATGAATGCCATTGTGCACCACACTATACACAACACACAACCACAATGCAAAGTATAGGATGCACAACCAAAATACAAAACATAGGATTCACAACCTCAGTGCTTATTGCACAACTTGCAAAGACAAGGCAAAAAAGAACATGTTTCTGTTCAACTCAATCTCTGCCATTATCAGCAGGATACATCCATTATGCAGTGACTTGTTGACCCTACATGCTTAGCATGACTTACGTATGAATTTATGTCCAAATGAATTCAAGCCCTAACATCCACACTTCCATCACTACATTTTGACATAGGAATCTCCAGATTAATTCAGTGTGAGATTTTTTTGCTCCTGAACTGAATTGGGCCAATTTCATTTTAACAGAGACTAGTACTAATTAGTCTAAATTGTCGCAATTTGCTTTAGAATTTGGTAGGATTGGTTGTAATGGCTTATCAAATATATAATTACCTTGAAACTGATTTGATGAAACTGAAGCCAGAAACTTGCTACTGATTAATGGCATACTTGTTGAAACTTGGACTATCAAATTCGATGTTATAGCTGAAGTTGTTGTTTTGGGATCTTCTACAGTGGATTGATACACAGAATTACTAAAGAATGATTCAGCAGGAAATGTTGTCACCTTTTTGGTTTCGGCAATGATATCTGATGAACTGTTACTTTCTGTACTAGGAGAGCGAGTGCTTTGTGATAAATAAGATAACATTGAGGAAACATTGGTAGTGTTTGCAGTTGCGGTATATATATTCCAGTTGGTACTTGTGTTATTCAAGGCAGTGTTGTTGTCTGCTTCTTTAGTGGCTATTGTGGGCATTTTGGTCCATTCAGAGGTAGCAGCATGTCTTGCTTCATGAGTAGTCATGGTGGTTTGCAGATATATATATATATATAGCCTTTAGTAGCAAATAACCTGTAACATAAAGGGGAATCGTCTGTATTATGGCAAAAGCTAAAAAACGTGGACTTTATCACATGATCCCATTACAGTTGTATTATCATTGATAGTTGAAAACTGTTGATATTGAATATGCTTTCATTAGAATAATTGTGCTGATTTGTCAGTTGGTGATCCTATGATCACCCACCCTCATAGCCCCATCTTTCCATGCTCAAAAGTAACAAAATGCAAATTTAAACTAAAAGGAAAATAGCTAGGGGGAGGAGGGGGAGGAGGAGAATGCTGCACCCTGACATCACTTTACTTCTGGTATGCTGTCACAGAAACTGAAAGGACCCATTACACCACATTTTTATTGTGTCAAAAGCAACTTGAGAACTTACTGCAAGTCACTTCTGGTGTAAGAGAATTGGATGTCTACAAAATGTTGTCCAGGGGATACCCAAATGTGTTACTGGGAAGTTTCTTTCATGTCCTCGCAAGCTAGAGCTGACAGATGGAAGCTCACTTCATCTTGTGTATTCAAACCGGCAACCTTCAGGTCAGCAACCCAACCTTCAGGTTAGCAGTTCACAACCTATTGCACTACCGTGGCTCCAAGTAGATGACAGGGACATTGCGGCATTGGAAGCTATTAATGAATTTTACCTGCTAATAGGTAGGGATGGGAGGCAAACATGCAGCATGAAGCACAGGGCATCATGCAATGGGGACCATCACTTTGCCTACCTCATGCAGGAAAATCTAAGCACAGTATCTTTTTTCATCCATTATTACTACTACTTTTTCCCAATCATTTGATCTTTGATTCATTTATTGCCACACATACCTGATTTCAGTTTGGAAAGACACATGGGACCTCCATTACAAAGTCACATTGGTGCAATGAGATGTTTCTCTTGTGTGTACATGTTAGCTGTATCAGTTTATGTCCAGTTACACAGATACAGCAGCTGTGGCCTTGTAAAGTGAAGCCAGTAGAAGAGAGGGAAATGAAATACTGATCTGTGGATGTGTGCAACTATATGCATACAATCACCCCGCCCCACCCCCCACCCCCCGAACATTGCCTTTCCTACCTGCTGATACAAACAAGGGAATTATCCTTCTATGGAAGAAACCACCTAACCTAGATTACCACCCACCAACCTGCCTCCATCCTCCCACCAGGAGAATGCTTTTAGCAGAGGCAGCAGAGAAAGGAAGTAGGACAAACATGAAAGGAAAATGGCAAAGGGGAAGAACTGTGTCAACTTCCAGGAAAAAAAAGGGTGGGGCATCTATGGGGAAAGAAAGCCATACCCTGTAACCACTACTAGTCTGTAGCATTCCTTCAATATCCCCGCTCACTTTTCAGGTGTTGGTGCTATTTATCCACAGGCCTTTGCTGAATGAAAAGTCAGAGACCAGAACAATTATACTACCAGCAAGCTTCCACCCTAGACAGGGGCGGTTCACCCATAAGCATGAGGTTTTTAGACAAATGGATCTAATTTACATATGTTTTAATTGTTATAATGTATTTTAATGATGTATTTTTATAGTTTTAATTGATGATATGTACTGTTTTTGTTTTATTATGTTCTTGGCATTAAATGTTGCCAACTGTTGTAAGCCGCCCTGAGTCCCCCCGGGTGAGAAGGGTGTGGTATAAATGCTGGGAATAAATAAATAAAAATGAATAAGGCAATTTAGGCAGTTGCCTCGGGCACAATCGTTTGGGGGGCACAGTTGAGGCTGCCTCCTGCCAGGTGAAGCGGATGGAGAGCGTGTGCGCCGCCGCTTCCGACGAGGTCTCTTGGAAACTAGGCAAGTGGGGATTATATATATATGGAATGTCAGCCCTTGAGGCAAGTGTGAATGTTGTAAATGGCCACCTTGATTAGCATTGAATGGCTTTGCAAGTTCAAAGCCTGTCTGCTTCCTGTCTGGGGGAATCCATTGTTGGGAGGTGTGCCGTCGCGCCTGGGGCTGTAAACTCTTAGTGAAAGAGGCATGGACGTGACATCTTTCCCCAGGGGATTGCTTCTTGCCCTCCTTTAGGGAAACTGGAACTCCCAAGGACCAAAACACTGTAGTTAACTCAAAAACTGGGTTTATTCTTCACAAAGGGGGTAAAAGAAAATATACATTACAGTCTTTGATTGTTTAAGTCCATGAAGCTTGTCCAGATCCCTCTTTCTCTGGCTGTGAATGCCGGAGCAAACTCAGCCTCAGTCCAATGACCTATATCTGAAGACAAGAGTCTTCCTCTGTTGCCAAAGGACTGATGTGAAGGCGCTTGAGACTCCTCAACGTTGTTCAGGTTGGCCCTGAACATGAAGTGTGAGTCCCAAGGGTAAGAACCTCAGAATTGGTGCTGAGAGGTAACTTTTGAAGGGCTTTTAGTGCCAAGTCTCTCTCTCACGTCCATCCGATAGAGAACTTGCTGATGGAATGAAAAGGAGGAAACACAGTCCTACTCCAGGAAGAGGTGGAGCCAAACAGTTTTGCTGAGTGAGCAATATAACAGGTACAAACAACATTGATTGACAGATATAAATAACCAATCCAACTACATTTACAGGGTAAGGGCAAAATCAGGCATGATACAACAATTCAAATCTTGAAACTTATAGTTCCAACATATAGATGGCGCCACTCGCGCCGTCACAGGAGGTGTTAGCTGGCCCTGATTGTTTCCTGTCTGGAATTCCTCTGTTTTCTGAATGGTGTTCTTTATTTACTGTCTTGTTTTTAGAGTTTTTTAATACTAGATTCTCTTTCGGTGGCCTTTTAATTCCTATGGATTCCTAAGGACCCTCAGGGCTCTTCCACACAGCCATATAACCCAGAATATCAAAGCAGAATAACCCACAATATCTGCTTTGCACTGGGTTATCTGAATCCACACTGCTCTATATCCCAGTTCAATGTTTGGTGCTAAATTCGGAAATATAGTAATTCCTATTTATTTATTTATTTATTTATTACATCACTTCTACCCCACCCTTCTCACCCATCAGGGGACTGAGGGTGACTTACAATATAAACATACACGTCAAAAAACAATTTTCATCAAATTTAAAAATCCATCAAGAATAAAAATTACAATAAAAATAAGAATATACATTAAAATATACATAATTATACATTTAAATATACATTTAAGGCGCTTTCCTACATAACATTACCATGTATTGAACTGCTTTTTCTGTCAATTTGTTGTAAAACATGATGTTTTGGTGCTTAATTTGTAAAATCATAATGTAATTTGATGTTTAATAGGCATTTCCTTAATCCCTCCTTATTATCCAACATTTTTGCTTATCCAACACTTTTATTTTTCAGTGATTGGTTTGGGGGGGGGGGAACGACAAAATTCTGTTCGCTTACACTTGAAAATTACTTAGGGCCAGCCCTGACCCTAGAGTATCATTAGAAATATTTGCCAGAAAGATGAATGGTATAAGCCTAATTTTCCTTGGTCTTCAGGATGACTGGTAGAAAACTAGGAAATTGAGACCTTAGAAAGGTCTTATTCAGAAGGGGAGGACTCTAGCTTTCTAAGCAGGAGAGTGAGACGACACTATTTTCCTTTAAGAGACTTTATTGGTCACTGACAAGAAGTCAGTGTTATACAGCGTTCCCTCACTACTTCGCAGTTCACTTTTCGCAGATTCGCTGTTTCACAGTATTTCAATAAACTCTAAAAGAATATTATAAATCATAAAAATTTACAATTGACAGCCTAAAGAAGGAAGGAAGGAGAAGCTGAAGGGAGAGAAAAGGAGCCCAAGCGGCAACAGGAGGAGGAGGAGATTTATCAACACACAATTGTTTGATAAAGACTTAAAATAGTGTATAACTACTAAAATAATGTATAAATGTTAAAATAAATATAGTGTCCCTACTTTGCGAATTTTCACTTATTGTGGGTGGTCTTGGAACGTAACCCCTGCGATAAGTGAGGGAACATTGTAGGTGTTTCTGTAATAGTAAATAAAAACCCGAATCCAGAAACTAAGAAAGTATTGATCTTAGTATAAGTTTGTTGTTGGATATTATGGTCAGAGGAGGGTGAAATGTATTACTGTTTGGTGACCTTTGGCATACAACCAGAATGGGGAAAGGAAGTAGCCTATCCCATTTTTCACACTGGCCATGCCAACCTTTGGCTTTAAGGGTGCCCAATGTTTTCATATGGACTTGACAGATTACCACCATCCCCTCCCAAGATGCAGACCTCAATAGAAAAAAATTTATATATGCATTTGAATTTCCTAGTGACTTATTATAATGCCATCAATTTGATACACTTTTCTTATGTAAGCAATCATTTGAGGTGTTTTTGTCAGTTATAAGGTAAAATAAAACAAAATCTCTTCCCAGCTGTCTCTTGGTTTCTGGACCTCCATGTGATGGGGTCCTAACAGTTTCTTAGAAATGTCGCATGAAGGGGTGGAGTGGGAAGTTGCTTGTTTCAGTACAGAGAAATATGTCTTTGTGGAAACTGATCAGATGTGATCTGTGGCCACTCTTTCTGCCTTATCTAAATAGTACAGCTCTAATTCTAATATCTAATTTCAAAAGACCAGCTAATACCAAACACAACTTAAAGTAAGGGAGAAATCCGTGAAAGCAACATCCTAATTTTAATTCAATTTATTTCTGCTTCTTAAGAGTATTTTCAATGATTATGTTTCTAAATAGTGCCCTAGAAAATAAACATTATTTCTAATAACAGAAATCTGAATCAGATCTCTTAGAACTCACCAAGGATCGAAGAAGGCAGAGGTGGTTGAACTTACTGGTAGCTACTCCAAGTAACCGATACTTTGCCTTAGCAGGTTTCTGTGTATTTAATAACTGGAGGAACTGTTTGCTGGAGGGCTGGACAAAGCTTAAAGAGATCCCTATGGCAACAGGTGAAACCATAAAAGGGTTCAGAGATTAGTCATGTTGAACAATAACTGGTTGGGTTGAGCTCACCTGTCATTTGATTACAGCTGGGAAACATAACAGGAAATAATACCTTTACCTATTATAAGGTAGAATTTTAGTGCAAGATGAAAGGTGTGTCCAGTAAAAGAGATCCTGTATCTTTACAGAGAAATGTAATTGTAAAAGCACCCCTTTTGTTTTTGAAATAGTTTTCCTCCCAATAATTGTAAGTATTTTAAAAATCTGATTTTGATCAGAGTGCTGACTTTTCTTTAAAAAGAGGGTGGGAGGGGACCATTCAAGACTGGTGCTAGGATCTACACATTAAGGTTTTTTTGGTGCTAAATTTGGCACTACTGCTTTATACAGGATTTTAGATCTTTTCCTTGTTTGTTTTCTTTATGTGGTACTGTTTGGTTTTATTTTATTTTTCTTTCTGTTGGTTTTATTTTCTTTTTTGTTATGGATTTATTTTGTATTATATATATTTTATTTGCACGCTGCCAAAAGAACTGCACCTATTGACATATCTATCTATATCTATCTATATCTATATCCATCTATATCCATCTATATCTATATCTATATCCATAATAAAAGTGAAAACCCATATATGTGTATGTGTTATAGTTAGGCGATCTCTCATCATTCGAGGATGATTGACTTCCATTTCTGTTGTCTTGGGTGTGTGTCCTTAAGTCGCTGAAGAGACCTATTCTTGATCTGCATGTTCTACCACAGTGAAGACATCGGTTTCCAGATGGAAGGCGGTCCTGATCAGGATTGGTTTGATGCTCCTTCCTCTTGGCACGTTTCTCCCTTAAGCTCTCCATTCATGCCTCTTTGAACTCCGCAGCACTGCTGGTCACAGCTGACCTCCAACTAGAGCGCTCAAGGGCCAGGGCTTCCCAGTTCTCAGTGTCTATGCCACAGTTTTTAAGGTTGGCTTTAAGCCCATCTTTAAATCTCTTTTCCTGCCCACTGTGTATGTGGCACAGGTGTCTGCTCACACAGACAGTCTCCGGCCTCCCTAAACAGGCTATAGTTCCCAGTGCTGAGAAGCCAGCAAGTCACTCCCGTCCACTGACATTGAGGTTACAGCGAACTCCATGGACATATAGCCCAACCCCTGCCAATGTCCTCCCCAAACACTACGGCCCACCACCCAATGAATGCTTTCATTTGAGGACCATTTCATCCTAGATTTTGCTTTTTCCACCACAGGCAGTCATCCCAGGGTTCTCTATTGCTGGGAAATGTGCATGACCCCGCCTCCTGCCCTTGCACCATAGGCAGGCATCCCAGGGTTCTCCATTGGTGTGTAATTTGCATGACCCCGCCTACTGCCCTTCCATTTCAAATCTTTCCACAGAACAAACAGAGAGAACTGAGCAACAACTAAACTTACTGGAGGAGTTTGGGGGATTGCAGTTGTAGTTTACCCTGCATCAAGTCAGAGTATTGTGACTCTTACTGGGGAATGTAGAGGAGTTGTAGTTCACCTACACCCAGAATGCTATGAACCCAAACAATGATGGGTCTGGACCAAACTTGCCATGCATCCCCGATATGCCCAGATTTGAATACTGGTGGGTTTGGAGGGGAATTGGCCTGGACATTTGGGAGTAGTAGGTACTGGGATTTATAGTTCACCTGCAATTGAACCCCGCTGATGATAGACCAGGATCAAACTTGGCACCCATAGAGCCCCCATAACCAATACAACATATTGGACAAGTTTGGGGAAAAGGGAGTTATAGTTCACCTGCATCCAGAGAAACACTGACCCCCACCAACAATGGACCAGGACCAAAATTTGCACAGAGAAGCCTCATGACCAATTGAACATACTGCAGGGCTTTGAGGGAATGGGCTTTGCTTTTGGGAGTTGTAGTTCACCTGCATCCAAAGACCACTGAACCCAGCTAATGACGTATCTGGACCAAACTGGGTATACAGACTGAACATTGCCTGCTGTGGATACTGACAGATGTTTCAGAACAATTGCCCCCGGAATCTGGGAGTTGTAGTAGTTCACCCCCATCCAGAGAGCACTGCAGCCAGGTGATGACCAGTCAATGACAGATCTGGACCATGCTTGCTACACAGACCCAAAACGGCCAACTTTGAATACTGGCAGAGTTTGGGGAGGATTGAACCACGATTCTGAGAATTGTAGTTCACCCACTCTAAACTGAGAATACCTAACATTCAAATACAAATAATGCCTTTTTCAAATAACCCAGGCACCACCAGGTCCCCAAGCTAGTAATAAATAAATAACCCATGTCAAACACACAATGCTTGAATAACACTGTGTAACAGAATTTGAAAAATATCTGCTCCTGGTTTGAAAGTGTTATTCCTGTTTACTTGTGCAGTGCTTACTTTGAAAGTAGTTGTTATACTCCAAAAACTTTGTTTTGTGGCTACCACAAACTGTTGAATTGGTTTAGACTCTACGAGATATTCATTGAAAAACTATAGCAAAGTGTGCTGCAGGATGTCCTGCAAAAACAATTTTTTTGCAGTTTAATAAACCTTTTCATGTTTTAATGATAAAACCAATTAGGAAATGACATTTATAACCCAGGTACAAAAAGCGTGTTACATAGTGCAATAGAAAGGTTCAAAACAAAATTAAATCAATGATCTGGACATCTCTATTTCAGAATTCTAAATATTCCTCCCTAAAATGCCATTTGAGTACCATAAGTTGTTGCCTTGGACTCATGAAAGGCATTATAGTTTGATTGATGGTCAATATAATTATCTCAGAATATACGTACTTCCATTATGCAATTGTTATTTTCATGGACTAGAGAAGCTAGTTCAGCCCATTCTGTTCTTTTGTGCATATGGTCACAAAATCTATACTTAGTATTAAGAAATCACTTCCACAATTCTATCTCTGCCCTATTAATGTTTTCTGTGACAATTGTTCAAAAACCAGTAGATTTTATGGTTAAAATCTTCCAAGTTACTGAAACACCTTAAGCATATAAGAACTCAACACATTTTCTGAAATTACCAACAGGCTAAAGCTGTAAATACTGTTTTGTGATAAACACAAGTGAATGATTAATTTGTAATCTAGAAAGCCAGTAGTAGCATACAAAACAGTCCCCCTTTTTGTACAAAACTACTCTTTGTTGAATCTTACGAGCAACACAATTTCAGTCTGAGAATGCAGCAATCCAGCTTTAGAAAAATGAGCAGGCTAGTGTTGAATGGTGAGCTTGACCAGTCCACTGCCATCTGATTCTCATTTTGTACTGTATCCTTTCTTCCTGTTTCATGCTAGAATCAAGAAAGTATTTTTGTGGATCGAATGCTGGTTCTTGAAACAGATCAGACTGTGGATCCCTGCCAGGAACTCTTGCAATCATGACTGGGATATATCAAATTATCTATATTCTAAAGTTTCCAGATAGGTCTAATAGACATGCATAAATAACATTGCCCTTTCTGTTTGTATTGTTTCAGTAATTTACATTTCCTGTTGGTCCCCCTCCTTCTCCTCTTCCTCATTTCCTTGGGGGTGAGGATGACTTCTACAACCAAATAGTAAAAAAAAGAGAGAAAAAAATGAAAAGGAAGAAAAGAAAAAGAAAATGATGAAGATCATTAGTTAATATTAGTAAACAAGTAAAGGATTTTTCTTTATTTACTTGGGAAAGATTTTGGATTGGAAACAACTCTTGTGATGAAGTAGTTCTTGGAATGTTAAAAATAAAGCTAGAAGTTTGGGTTTCTTTCATTCAAAATAGAAGCAAGAAAACATATTTTAGCTGGATTATTTCTCCCATGTGTTCCTGTGTTCTTAGAAACAAGGTTTTAAAAACAGCAACAGGGAGATTTTTGGGTTCCCCCTCCCTCCATCAATGCAGAAATTAGAAAAAACAATTTTCAAATGAAGAAATATTTTCTCATCATTTAGACTAGATTTTTAAAAAACTGTATGACATGCTATGAACATGACATGTCCTACATGCATTGTATTTGAGATTATTACCAGGGCCCAAGCAATTTTAACGAATTTCTTATTGAATGTCAAATTTTCTGTTGAAATTATTCATGAATCAAAACTTTGCTATTACTTAAAACCTATACACTGATACTGAGGCAATCATGATATGAAAAACCAGGAACAATTCTGGGATAAATACAGACTTGCATATGTTGTGTTTCTTCCATTCTAAGTTGCACTCTCCTCCCTCTCCCATAAACATCTCTAAAAAACAGGGTACATCTTAGAATCATGGATGATTTTTTACATGGAGTTTTTTTTTCCTATTGATGGTACTGAAATTATTGTGCATTTTATAGTCAATGGTGTCTTAGAATTGAAGAAATACAGCATATTCACACACAGATAGATTTAGCTTTAGAAGTCAGATCTGGCCACTGTGATACATGCCTTATTTACATCCTGTTTTGACTACTGTTACACGCTCTTCATGGGGCTGCCTTTGAAAAGTGCTCAGAAACTTCAGTTGGTCCAAAAACTAGCAACCAGACTGCTAAGTGTGTCTGGCTACAGGGAGCATACAACTGTTGCAAAAGCTCCACTGGCTGCCAACACGTTTCCAAGTACTATTCGAAGTGCTGGTTTTGACCTACAAACAGGGGCGGTTCAACCACCAAACTAGGCACTTGCCTGTGGCGCCATCTTGTAGGGGGCGCCATTGAGGTGCTCCTGGGTGTGCGCGCATGCATGGGCGCATGCATGTTGAAGTGCACGCAGGAGTGCCTAAACTGTGCCTTCGATAACATGGCACCAGGTTCCAGCTGGCCTGGGCCTTCCGGGTGGCGTTCGCTTTCTCCAGCCACTTCAACTGGTGGGAGGAAGCTTCCTTCCACCGGTTAAAGCAGCTGGAGAGTGCGCACGCTTCCCGGAAGGCGGGCCCACGCTGCCCTGCATGCCGGTGTGGGTCCGCCCTGCGTGCCGGCATGGGCCCACCTTCTGGGCGGTATGCACGCTCTCTAGCTGCTTGAACCGGCAAAAGGAAGCTTCCTTCCGCCGGTTGAAGCGGCTGGAGAGCGCGCACGCCACCCGGAAGGCAGGCCCACGGCGCCCTGCGTGCTGGCATGGGCCCGCCCTGCGTGCTGTCGTGCACCCACCCTGTGTGCCAGCGTGTGCCCGCCCTGCGTGCCGGCGTGCGCGCTCTTCAGGAGGCTGCCGTGGCCTCGGCAATTGCCGCCTCCTCCTCCTCAGAGGTTGTGAACTATGTAGGAAGCAATGCAAGTGGGGTTTATTTATCTGTGGAATAATATCCAGGGTGGGAGAAAGAGATCTTGTCTGTTTGAGGCTAGTGTGAATGTTACAATTGGCCAGCTTGATTAGCATTTAATGGCCTTGCAGATTCAAAGCCTGGCTGCTTCCTCCCTGGGGGCATTCTTGGTTGGGGGGTGTTAGTTGGCCTTGATTGCTTACTGTCTGGATTTACCCTGTTTTCAGAGTGTTGTTCTTTATTTAGGCTTTTCCTTAATCCCTCCTTATTATCCAACATTTTTGCTTATCCAACGCTTTTATTTTTCAGTGATTGGTTTTTTTTGGGGGGGGGCAAAATTTCTGTTCGCCTACACTTGAAAATTACTTTGGACCGGCCCTGCCTACAAATCCCTATATGGCTCCAGTCCAGGTTATCTGAAGAACCGTATCTCTTTCTATGAACCTGGGAGACATCTACGATCTACTAGGGAGGACCTTCTCTGTCCCACCACCTGCTCAAGTGCACTTGGTGGGAACACAGGAGAGGGTCTTTTTGGTGGCTGCTCCCAGACTGTGGAACTCCCTCCCAAGAGAGACCAGAAGGGCCTCATCCATGCTGGCCTTGCACAAGCAGATCAAGACCTTCTTTTGCAAACAGACATTTGGAAAAGGATAAGGGGCAGGCTTTAGGGAGGTGTGGGTGGGACTGGTGGTGGGGGCTGCGAGTTTTAAAGGATATTTTAAGTGTATTTATTGTATTTTAATCTTTTTTTTACCACAATGTTACTATTTAATTGGGTTTTTAAACTTTTTATTGCATTTTTTAAACTTGATCAGGTGTGGGATTGTTAGCCACCTTGGGTTCCCACAGGGAGAAAGATGGGGTATAAATGAAGTCAGTTGTTGTTGTTGTTGTTGTTGTTGTTGTTGTTGTTGTTGTTGTTAGAAAGTGTAGCATCTACTGTCAATTTGTTTTAATAGCTCATTGATTAAATTATACATGTGTCCAAAAGCTATGGCAGGGTGCCTTTTAGAACACACAGCTGTTGCTTGCCAGAGCCTGGTCCAAGAAAGGCCACATGTTGTAACATCATCATGGCCCACCTCGGTGATCTCACTAAGGGCCATCGCTCAGTCTTGACTGTGAAGTCTCAGAGCCTGGGACGCACTGGATTAATGTGGACTAATTGTCAGAGCCAGAACAGAAGCTTGCTTGTACTCTACTGTTTGATTCTCTGTTGCCTTCCTACTTCCTCTAAGTAAGGCTCCTGCCCTCTCTATAAAGGAGATTGCACAGAAATCATGAAGAAGACTAATTATTTCTTTAGGGGGTCATTTGTACAACCACACGACTCGTATGCATTCCCTGCTGAAAATGTTATTCTCTCTGTGCTTTGCACTATCACTTATTTTATATGTCATGGTGGCCGCCACAAATGGAACTAAATTGGAAAGGCTGAAATATGGATGATAAAGGTAATAGGCAAGACCGCCAAAACTCTAATCTTGCTTTAGAACAGTGGTTCTCAACATGGGGTTCTCAGATGTTTTTGGCCTACAACTCCCAGAAATCCCAGTCAGTTTACAAGGTGCTAGGATTTCTGGGAGTTGAAGGCCAAAAACGTCTGGGGACCCCAGGTTGAGAACCACTGCTTTAGAACCATCCTGAATGGGCAACAATTATGGATAAAACAACCTGTCTTTTCAAAGTAATCACTGATATATATTAAAGATTCAATTTCTTGTAATTATTTGTGAAATGTGTTTGATTTTCATAAAGTTTGTACGTATGTACTGAAAGAACATATGTTATACCTTGGATTATACATGGAAGCATAAACCCGTATAATTTCTTTGCTCTGAAAAGAACCTTGAAGCAAAGCTTATACAATCTTGGTCTGCCAGTGTAATGTTGCAGCTAATCCAGGAAGACTGAGATCATTTCAATTAATTATGAGATCAGAACTAAACAATAACATTAACAGGAGATACTCTGGCTGTCTTTTTTATATGGCCTTTGAGATTCATCAAGAGAGGAAAAATAAGCTGTTACAGCTTTTCTTAACCTTATAGGACCAATGGTATCCACCCCAAATCCTGCTTCTACATAATTCTTGTACAATCTCTCATCTCTTTTGCGCCTTGCCATCCCCCCATCTGTTCACAAGGGATGCCAGATGTGTCTCTGTTTCCTTTCAGCCCAACTTGTTTTATATCCCTTTAACAAAATATTATCAATAATATCATATTTGTACAACATGTGTAATGTCATAAACTTTCCACTACTTAAATAGTCATCTTTTGCGTTTTGTGTAACATTACTTATTATTGAGGCACATCCAGTGCCTTGTTATTTGGGTTCCTGAGATTATTTTCTAACAGCAACACAGCAATTGCAGCTTTCATTTCATGAAAGTGTAAATTGCTGATGTCACCGAGCTAGCTGTTTTGGTTAAGAGAAAGGTTAGATATGAATTATTGACATTTAAGCTAGCTAGCCATCATTGAACAAGGCTTTTAGAGTTCAGTGGCAGCTGGGCAAGTCATATAACCAACAAGATAGCTTTAGACAGAACAGATATGAAAATGGACTGTGTTATTTAGATATGGACCCTGGAACAATAGGGTACATGAGATGAAAGAGTAGCTGGGCCACCAAGACATCTGTATCCAGGACCGTAGCCAGAAAAAAATTTCCGGGAGGGGTTTTGAAAATTTCGGGGGGGGGGGGGGTTGAACCCCTAGCACATACCCCTCCCCGCTACAAACCTGTCAATATCTGCTTGAGATAGTGCCTGGAGGGACTCTTAATGTTTTGCATCTCATAGACTTAGCATGGGGATTTGGTTAACCACTTAAAATTCATGAGTAAACGAGATTTTTTTTATAACTTGAAAAATTTCGGGGGGGGGGGGTTGAACCCCTAACCCCCCCCCCCCCTCGCTACAGGCCTGTCTGTATCATTCATCCCCCTCCCAAAGATGATCAATCAGAAGTGTAATAAATAATCAATCCCAAGTTTTAAAAACTAAGACAGGCATGATATTTCAGCCCTCCAAGAATAACAAACACTGCATGCAACCTATCCTACAAGCAACACTCAACTCACGAAGGAGGTTATTAAGCACACATTGTGAGGGTAAGAGACTTCATATTTAATGATGATTTTATGGATGAGAGAAGTTTGCATGTATGGGAGAAATAACCTGCCCCCTCCCTGATTGTTCCCTCAGACATTGTATGATAGATCTTCTGATAGCATAGCTGAAGATTCTAAGTCAAAGCAATATATATTCTAGACTGGCTTGTCTTCAATGAGCCTAGGAAACACCTATGGTCTTATCTATATTCACAGGGCCAATTTCCACTTAATAGAGCCAGTGTTGGTGCAGTGGACTAGAGCCACATTTACAATTACCACTTATCCCAAAGGGTGGGTGAATCAGGAGAACAGGGAATGGAGACAATAAGGGTGACTGCCTGATGCTGCTGAACCAGGTTTGAGTCATGTTGGAAGAAAGGTGCAATTCCTTATTTCTGTATACAGTGTTCCCCCGCTACTTCGCGGTTCGCTTATTGCGGATTCGCTGTTTTGCTGAATTTTTAAAAATGTATTTATTTACCCACCCTATTGCTGCTTTTAATAGTTAGTGGCCTTTCTCCCCCTTTCAAGCCTCGTGGATAGTGAAGCCTTTCCTACCAGCGCCGGCGGGCCCCTTGCTTGGTGCCTGCCATGTTGCTCTGGCTGCCTCTGCTTCTGCAGCTAGGGAAGAAGACACCTCTCTGCCCAGTAAGCGAGCGAGTGAGGGAGGGAGGGTGGTTGAGAGAGTGAGGGCGGCCAGGCTCCTTTTTCTGCCACCAGGGCCGGCCGGAGATATTTTTTAATGGGAAGCGGGGGTGCTGAAAAGCGCCCCCGCCACCGGCCCCGCCTCCCGCGCCCTGGCCCCGCCTCCCACGCTGCGTAGGAGGCGGGGCCAGGGCGATTAGTGAGGGGGGCGGGGCCACAGTTGGCCCCGCCCCCACCCAGCGTGCCCTGGCCCCGCCTCCCACGCAGCGTGGGAGGCGGGGCCAGGGCACGCTGGGCGGGGGGGCGGGGCCAGAGTTGGCCCCGCCTCCCACGCTACTCCCGCTTGCCCGTCTGGCCTTTTCTAGCAGGCCAGAAAGCAGCGGAGGTCCCTCCAGGCCGCAATCGCGGCCTGGAGGGACCTCCGCTGCTTTCTGGCCTGCTAGGAAAGGCCAGACGGGCGAGCGGGAGTAGCGGAGGCGGAGCCAGCTCTGACGCCGCTCCCCCCCCGCCCAGCGTGCCTTGGCCCCGCCTCCCACGCTGCGTGGGAGGCAGGGCCAAGGCACGCTGGGCGGGGGGGGAGCGGCGTCAGAGCTGGCTCCGCCTCCCACGCTACTCCTGCTCGCCCGTCTGGCCTTCCTTGCAGGCCAGAAAGCAGCGGAGGTCCCTCCAGGCCGCAATCGCGATTGCGGCCTGGAGGGACCTCCGCTGCTTTCTGGCCTGCTAGGAAAGGCCAGACGGGCGAGCGGGAGTAGCGGAGGCGGAGCCAGCTCTGACGCCGCTCCCCCCCCCGCCCAGCGTGCCTTGGCCCTGCCTCCCACGCAGCGTGGGAGGCGGGGCCAAGGCACGCTGGGTGGGGGGGGAGCGGCGTCAGAGCTGGCTCCGCCTCCGCTACTCCCGCTCGCCCGTCTGGCCTTTCCTAGCAGGCCAGAAAGCAATCGCGGCCTGGAGGGACCTCCGCTGCTTTCTGGCCTGCTAGGAAGGCCAGACGGGCGAGCGGGAGTAGCGTGGGAGGCGGAGCCAGCTCTGACGCCGCTCCCCCCCCGCCCAGCGTGCCTTGGCCCTGCCTCCCACGCAGCGTGGGAGGCGGGGCCAGGGCACGCTGGGTGGGGGGCGGCGCCAGAGCTGGCCCCGCCTCCCACGCTACTCCTGCTCGCCCGTCTGGCCTTTTCTAGCTGGCCAGACTGCAGCGGAGGTCCCTGTAGGCCGCGATTGCGGCCTGCAGGGACCTCCGCTGCATTCTGGCCAGCTAGAAAAGGCCAGACGGGCCAGGGCGCACTGGGCGGGAGGCGGGGCACCGTCAGGGCGGTGCCCCGCCTCCCGCCCAGCCTGACGGCGCCCCCCCGGGCCTGCGCCCGAGGCGGCGGCGTCAGGGGCCTCAATAGTGGGGCCGGCCCTGTCTGCCACCTGCTCCAGCCGGGTCACGCTGGGAAATGTGGAGGACTCGGAAGAGGGACTTGGAAGTCCTGTCCCCTTTTCCTCCTTCTCTGCTGCCACCCGCCCTCACTCTCTCACCCACCCACCCTCGCTTGCTCACTTACTGGGTGAAGTGGTGTCTTCTTCCCTGGCTGCAGGAACAGAGGCAGCCAGAGCAACATGGCAGGCACCAAGCAAGGGGCCCGCTGGCGCTGGTAAGAAAGGCTTCACTCTCCCCGGGGCTTGCAAGGGGGAGAAGGGCCACTTAACTATTGAAATAATGTTTAGATACTAAAATAAAAATAGTGCCCCTACTTCACAGATTTCCACTTATCACGGGTCCTGGAACTTCACCCCCCGCAATAAGTGAGGGAGCACTGTATATATATTAGGCAGCTATTCTGGTATATTGGTTTGAGTGGTGCACTAGGACTGTGGAAGACTAAAGTTCAAATTCACACAAATACATGGTGGGTGACTTTGACCAAATCATGTTCTCTCAGCCTAAGAGAAAGGCAATGACAAATTCATCTGAATAAACCTTGCCACAAAACCTCATGATATGCTGTAAATCAGAGTTGACTTGAAAACACACAACAATAATGCGTTTGTGTATGAACAAATATTTTTGTTTTTGATAAAATAATGGGCTTTTCAAATTGTCCCAAAGCCCCAGAATTTAGAGATATGACTATACTGATTCTTTAAAAAATCAAATGTCCTTCTAGTCTTAGTCCATCAGTGGTCCATCCCTAGGAGCAGGTACAATTTTTTTAAATCTAGGGTGGGAGAAGTACCGTATGCCTTTTTTAATTGTTGGAGTTTCTGATTTAGGCAGAGTAACGTACCATGTCTGGCTTCATGGTTTCCCATTCTCAGTGACTTCTGACCAGATGCTGTGATGACACCTTGAATTGAGACATTACATTTGAGACGGAGGTTCCTCTAAGCTTTGCTCCCACCAGTGGGTGAAGAAGGAAAAGGGAAAGGGCTGAAGCCTCAGAATGCATCAGGCATGTCTGGATGCAGAAGTTGGACATGGAATGCCTATCCAAATCCTCATACTTTGGGCCAGTTGGGATGAGCCACTAAGAAAATATTTCTTACTCTCCTTTGTGTAAACGCATTTTAAACAAGTGCAATTGTTGTCTACAAAGATTTTAAAATGGCAAGAGAAGTTCTGAAAGACTGAGCCACCTATCAGCTCTTTTAATCTTTTCCCTTAGGAATATGTTTCTAAATATTATCTAAACATTTCCAGCTAGGATGTGTTAGCGGGCATATATAAGGGATTTGCCGATGTAAGCACTGTATGCATAACACATAAACATTTTTATCAAGTAAGTCAGCAGCTCATCCAAATTTAGAGTTAGCTCATCATTGACGCATCAGACAGAACCTCTGGTAGTTGATAAAATTTACACACAAATGAGCTGATTAATATTATAAAGTGTGTTTACAGCTGAGGACTGCACAAAATGTACAATCGTATTTTACTCATAGACAATATTTTGACCTGAAGGATCTGGAAATTTCCTATGTACGTCATATGAGAATGGCCTGTTTTTGACTGTCAAGAATTCTGAGGAGTCCTGGCAGTGTTTTTATAGATGTCACCTTCATCAAGAAGGATGTATTATTGGTTGAGGTCTGTATCTTTCAGCTCTGAATCAGGGAAAGTGCTAAGCAAAATAAAAACAGACAAAATCCCATCTGCTGTATGGTTCCAGTTCCAGAGGTATAATAGTCATCCACTTCTAAATTCCCTCAAAGGAACAAACTTACAATTGAACCCACCTGTGAGGCTGGAGACTTATTAGCTATCATGATAAGAGTAGGGATTTAAGTCCAAGCAAACACCAGAAATGAGGAAGCTAGCCAACCTCAACAGTCCAAAGTCTGTGATTCCAGATACAAGAATCCTTGGAAAACAACAGGAATGTCCAGAAGTCTGCTCCAAAGTCAGAAACACAAAGTACAAGCAAACCAAGATGCCAATGCAGAGTTCCAGAAGTTGAAAGTTCCTTGATAACAAACCAGGAAGCAGCAGAGTTGGGTCCTAGGTCAAGAGCAAACAGGCATTTGATTCAAGCCAGAGAATGATGTTGTCTGCAGTGAGAGTCACACCACTGACGGCTTTATAAGAGTACTTCAAGATCTCAAATGCTGCTTGATGAACAATAATTTTTCAGCTCATCTCCAAGACCCACAGAGACCTAACCTGTTGTTTTATGATTTAATCGATTCTTTATGTTACTATTATTCTGTTAGGTCTTTGTATGTAAGGTGTTTAATTTTGCCATAATTATATTGGAAGTACATGAGTCCCCATCAGAATCATACAATCATAGAATAGTAGAGTTGGAAGAGACCTCATGGGCCATCTAGTCCAACCCTCTGCTAAGAAGCAGGAAATCGCATTCAAAGCACCCCTGACAGATGGCCATCCAGCCTCTGCTTAAAAGCCTCCAAGGAAGGAGCCTAAACCACAGCCCGGGGGAGAGAGTTCCACTGCCAACAGCTCTCATAGTGAGGAAGTTCTTCCTGATGTTCAGGTGGAATCTCCTTTCCTGTAGTTTGAAGCCATTGTTCCGAGTCCTAGTCTGCAGGGCAGCAGAAAAGAAGCTTGCTCCCTCCTCCCTATGACTTCCCCTCATATATTTATACATGGCTATCATGTCTCCTCTCAGCCTTCTCTTTTGCAGGCTAAACATGCCCAGCTCTTTAAGCCGCTCCTCATAGGGCTTGTTCTCCAGACCCTTAATTATTTTAGTTGCCCTCCTCTGGACACTTTCCAGATTGTCAACATCTCCCTTCAACTGCGGTGCTCAAAATTGGACACAGTATTCCAGGTGTGGTCTGACCAAGGCAGAATAGAGGGGGAGCATGACTTCCTTGGATCTAGATGCTATACCCCTATTGATGCAGGCTAGAATGCTGTTGGCTTTTTTAGCTGCCACATCACATTGTTGGCTCATGTTTAACTTGTTGTCCACGAGGACTCCAAGGTCTTTTTCGCACACACTGCTGTCAAGCCAGGCGTCCCCCATTCTGTATCTTTGCATTCCATTTTTTCTGCTAAAGTGAAGTATCTTGCATTTGTCCCTGTTGAACTTCATTTTGTTAGTTTCGGCCCATCTCTCTAGTCTGCCAAGATCGTTTTGAATTCTGCTCCTGTCTTCTGGAGTGTTAGCTATCCCTCCCAGTTTGGTGTCGTCTGCAAACTTGATGATCGTGCCTTCTAACCCTTCATCTAAGTCGTTAATAAAGATGTTGAACAGAACCGGGCCCAGGACGGAGCCCTGCGGCACTCCACTTGTCACTTCTTTCCATGATGAAGATGACGCATTGGTGAGCACCCTTTGGGTTCGTTCGCTTAGCCAATTACAGATCCACCTAACTGTAGTTTTGTTTAGCCCACATTTTACTAGTTTGTTTGCCAGAAGGTCGTGGGGGCTTTGTCGAAGGCCTTACTGAAATCTAGGTACGCTACATCACGGCATTCCCTGTATCGACCCAACTCGTAACTCTATTGAAAAAAGAGATCAGATTAGTCTGTCATGACTTCTTTTTGGTAAATCTGTGTTGACTATTAGCAATGACCGCATTTCTTTCTAAGTGTTCGCAGACCACTTCCTTAATGATCTTTTCCAAAATCTTGCCTGGTATCGACTTGAGGCTGACCGGACGGTAATTGTTTGGGTCGTTCTTTTTTCCCTTCTTGAAGATAGGGACCACATTCGCCCTCCTCCAATCTGGTGGGACTTCTCCCGTTCTCCAAGAACTCTCGAAGATAATTGCCAGTGGTTCTGAAATAACTTAGGGGGAGATAAGCAGTATACAAATGAAGTAAGTAAGTAAATAAATAAATAAATAAATAACCACTCTAACCAATGCTCTAAAGATGTGGGTATGTTTAACTCTTTTGTAGTTTGCTGAGATGTTCTTTCTTCGGTTCCCTCTACAGGGGCTTCTACAGACTGCTGTGGCATGTTTGTTTCAGTTGAGAGCCCATCTCTAGCAATGGCTTAGGCATGGTTGACTGTGGGGAGCTGTAGCTCTCTATCTCTTCTGCTGGCCCTCATTCTTGCTATATGAGCTGGCCATGACACTAGCCTCACTGCCCTACAGTACCAATTTGCACCCCTCCAAGACAGAAATAGTATGTCCATTATTATCTATGCTTGGTAACCCCTTCATTGGGCCAGTGCATAACATATCTGTCATGATAGTTTCAAAGCAGTTCACTCCAAAGCTTTTGGGAAACCCTGGGGTGACTCATGGTGTTTTTGATATGCGGACAGCTGGATTCAGCTGGATCTGGGCTGATTAGTGTCCACATGTCAAAGACTTACCACTGTTTCACCACTCAGAAATGGCTTCCTGGCAGAGACTTACTGGTAATGTTGCTTCTAGTCATCACATCTCTGGGCACCCTGTTGTGACCTCACCAGAAGCAATGTCACCAGCAAGGCTCTTTTGGGGAGTTGCTGTGACTAACAAAGCAGAGGTGGCAGACAGGACATCAGAGCAGATGCGCAGTTGGCCTGGCCAGTTGTGTGGACTACAAAACAGCTCCAGGAAATTTCCTTGTCAGTTTATGTGGACTCCCCATTGTGTATCTGAGGCAGCTGTGAAGCAGAATACACATGGTATATAAATTGATTTCTCCAGTTTTAAAGGAATTTTATTAATTGTCCATCATTGTCTGAGGCCATTTCCAAAGCTCATGTTTTGCTACCTTGGGAGTCAGATATAATCTAGAAAATAATCTACTTTCATTTCAACTTGCCTGTGCTATACGTTCAACTCTTGATAATTTTTGTGTGTTTCTTCTTTGCTTAAAATATAGCAGGAGGCGAATTAGGAGGACTTTCTCTGCATTAGTGACTGGTTATGGCATGGAATTCACTGACAAGTTTATTTGGTGCCAGTCTAGCTTTTCTCTCTTCCCACATAAGAATATATAATTCTGGATGGGCTCTGAGACCAACAGACACTAAAGTGCCTTTACTATGATATAATTAGTGACCGAAATATTAACAGAATGAAGACTGAAAACTGTTTCTTTCACTGTCAGCAACATGTGACGAAATCAGTAGTTAATGCATAGTTGGGAATCTGTATATAGATTTTTTTTTAGTTTGATTGTACTGTCCTTGATGTTGCTATTTACCCCTATCATGACATTCAACTTTCTTGCCCTGTCCATGCACTCAAGGCATGTTGGTGCCAAAAGCATAACAGAACCTATGCACCCTATGTTATAATAGGCTCTGTGAGCCCTTATACAAAAAGTACCTACAATGCATGGAGGTTGGGTATAATAAACATGCAACTAGCATAGCTCCCAGTGAGACAATATGGCCAGAATTACCCATAAAGCATGTCATTTCCCCCCCTCAAATTGGCTGCTCTTTGTCTTGCTTGGTTGCCGCACAACAACCCACATGCAGGTTATTCTACTTCACCAAACATCATTCAGAAATACACTCATTGGTTTTTCTAGTAGCTTTGATTTGTATCCATTCTTGTTTCCTGACATGTATTTTCTGAACTATATCAATAAGGGTGCTTCTTCAATCCACATATACATATTTTATTTGGTAGAGAATGAAGAATTAGCATGAATTTAATTAGCATTGAGGTCCAGCTGCTAGGCAGAGATATTATATTCTGCTTATTCCAATCTCATTTCCTTAGTGGTCAAGTATGAATCTTCAGTAGATATTGCAGAGATTAAGAGAAGCAATTAATACAATTATATAAACAGGTAGATCAGCCAAGAGGATATAAATGCACTCTGAGCTTGTATTAGGCTTCTTGCCTCTGCAATAAACTCAATACATACTCAGGTTCCTGCATGAAGGGAAAGAGCTGGCTGCCAAGAGGTTGGTCTGTCTTTCCAAGATCCAGCTTTACTGCCAGGCTAATAAGTGAGTAACTGTCTATAGTCCCAGATTTTTTGTATATTTGTGACTGCATATGTCCAGCTTTTACCAAATTGTGCTCTAAATTTCATATCAGGCTTATTATGAATTTTTCTCAGGGAACATAATGTGTTTGGGTAGGTGAGTGTTTCAGACAGAGGAGATCTGGACATTATTAGTGCTTTGTGATGTAACCGAATTTGATTTGCCAATCTTAGTAAGATGCCTCTTTTCTTAAACATTGGTGTTACTAGATCGCAAGTTCCAGATCTTGAACATTTCTTTGATCTAGAATACCTCTTTTTGCAGCATGTTATATTGAGAGCGTTAGCTAACACTACAAAAGATAAAATCAAGATCAAAACAAAAGAGGCTAGGACAAGAGAAAATTCAGTAGAAATGCATACAAAGTTCTATGATTCTAAGTCCTATATTTAGGTGCAAAACCTCAAAGATAGATTTAGAGAATTGGAGAGCCTTCATTTGGGAGCAGTACGTGAGAAAAGGATCCAGGCATCAGGAGCAGAAGTATGAAGCATGAGAGCAATGGGGTTGTTTAAAAAAATTATGGTGTTATGTTCTGAGTGCAACATTTGAAGAAAGACATTGATCAACTGGCACACATTCAGAGGAAGTCAGACAGAATGGTGAGAGATCTTGATATTAAATTCTATATAGTCTTCATACAGCAGATAGTTGGATCAAATGACCTCCAAGGTTATTTCTAACTCCACAATTCTTTGACTACATGAAAGTGTAGGTTTCTTTGTACAGTATAAAGAAAAGCTTGCACATCTTTTGTTGCTTCTTTGTTTAAAAAAAAAAGAAAGAAAGCCTTCTATCTCGATAGCTTGAATTTTGAGGATCAGGTGCAGTTTTTCAGCACTGCTGATGTGCAGACTCATGGAAACAGAAAGAGAAAGAAAGAGTACTGACTTAGAGATTCTTTGTATTATGAGAAGTTAAACAGAGAAGCATCCCAAAAGAAAAACACACGTAGCTTACCCATAGAGATTTTCACCTTCAGTGATGTATGTGTTCGGAAGGTTACCTGAAGGAAGTTAAACATCCTGACATCCTGTCTTTATGATTAACGCCAAAGCAGAGCCAGCCCTAGGTATTTTTCAAGTGTAGGCGAACAGAATTTTGGCACCCCCCCCCCAAACCAATCACTGAAAAATAAAAGCGTTGGATAAGCGAAAATATTGGATAATAAGGAGGGATTAAGGAAAAGCCTATTAAATATCAAATTACATTAAGATTTTACAAATTAAGCACCAAAACATCATGTTTTACAACAAATCAACAGAAAAAGCAGTCTCAACTGCACCCCCGTATGTTTTGCGCCAGAAGCGACTGCTTAATTCACCTCATTGTTGGACCGGCTCTGTGCCAAAGGTCCTATTTTTGGATTGACCAGCAAAAGCCACTAGCCAGAGAGGGGGGGAAGGATACTAGAAGGAGGACTTTCTTAATGGTGGCCCCACATCTATGGGACATCTTTGTCACCAATGGAGATTGGTATACCTTCATTGCTTCTGTTTTGTAAAAAATCTATAAAATACACAGTTACTGTATTTCTTCAATTTTAATACACTATCAATTGTAAGATGCACACTAATTTCAGTACCACCAACAGAAAACAACTTTATGCATATCTAAAACTCCCAGGATTCTAAAATGCACCCCATTTTTAGAATATATAGGAAAAAGTGCATCAAGTCAGTTTACATTTGATGATTTAATATTATTCGCTGCTTGCATCTCTCTGTGTGTTTAAACTGTAATTGTACTTTAATGTTTTATAAGTTCAATGTCCTTGTGAGTGGGGTGTGACCTAGACGATGGTCTAAAAACCTTTGAATAGAAAAGTAGGGATGGCAAACATTGGCATTTTGAATGATCAGTATTTGGGGGATGGAGACAGGAAAGCCATGTCATGAATGTACAAATCACTATATAGGGAGCAATATCTCTACCCATAATCACAATAACTAATTCATATTTGCTTTGTCTTTATATCTAGCATGAATCCTGCCCTTTTAATCTCTCTTCCCTTCTTCTTGGCCCTCACTTTGGGGCAGAGCATGTCCTTTTGCATCCCTGTTGACTATGTCATCCATGTGGAGAAGAGGGAGTGTGCCTACTGTCTGGCTATCAACACGACCATCTGTGAAGGATTCTGCATGACCTGGGTACATAATTGCAATATGCTTCTTAGTTATTTCCAACAACATTTACTTTGTCTCCTGTTGTGAACTGATTCTTTTTCTTTAATAAGCATAATGGGGAGGAGGGGAATCAAAAATATGACACCATGGGAAAATTTTTGTAATCACACAATGTTTATAAGAATCACAATCATTACCCATACATGACAAAATAAGAACCATACCTGTTGCCTATGTAGAGCAATAACTATGGTTCTTATTTTATCAAGCAGCACCTAAAGATGTAGTCCCAGATGTAACCAAAGTACAGCCAGCTCCTTCTGTCTGGCTCCCAAAGAAAGCAAGGTCAAATTCAAAAGAGATCACAGGGGATCCAGAGGGAGAAGAGAGGGAAACTAAATCCACGAGAAATCATTATATGAGTCACTCTAGAACAGCTTTGAAAAAGAAATTAAGGAGTCATTGTGCACATCAGAAAGAAGTAAATGCCATTAACAGGGAGTTACAACAGAAAGTAAAGAGGAAAGAAGTACGGTAAGAAGTAACCCAGGAGCTGTAAAGTGATGTGTTATGAGACAGTTATAGAGTAAATAGATGAATTAAGTACTATAAAGAACCAGAAACTAAACGTCAGTTAAATCCAGTGTAGGGAATACAAAAGATGTGGCATCAAGTCTGTGATTTGGCAACAACTTTTTAGAAATTTGAAATTGGTCCTGGAAGATCATTTATTGTAAGACTTTCACACCCAGTTCACAATGGTCTTTCCCTTTAAATTCCAAAAATCCATTTTTGTCACAACATAATACTGTAGTTCTCAGTATTTTCTTCTTGTTATTTCACATCTCATTTACTCCATATTTATTTATTTGTGCTAGATCAACCATTTCTCACATTTATGCCTTATTAATTCTGTAACTTGCTTTGTTTTTTTCTGAGCCACAGTTCAATCCCATCTCACCTCCTTTATGTGCCAGTTCAGCAGTGACTGTTTTTAGACCAGTAACAACAACCTACATATTCATTCTCCTATGTGATGAAACTCTTACCTGCATTAGCTGCTTCACAACTGTACCAAAAAAATCCCACATAATCCAATGCAGTGATAAAATTGATTAGCTGGATTGAAAGTGACTCCAGCTCTCATTAATTTCATGAAAGAAGGATGTGGACTCTTGGAATACATTGTAAACAGATGAATTAAGTACTATAAAGAACCAGAAACTAAACGCCAGTTAAATCCAGTGTAGGGAATACAAAAGATGTGGCATCAATGTCTGTGATTTGGCAACAACTTTTTAGAGATTTGAAATTGGTCCTGGAAGATCATTTATTGTAAGACTTTCACACCCAGTTCACAATGGTGTTTCCCTTTAAATTCCAAAAATCCATTTTTGTTGATCACAATGTATTCCAAGAGTAAAGTATGTCTTGTACATAGCTAGGCCCCAAATGGTATTTGCAGGAAATGTCCTCTTGAAATTCTAGAAAGTTTCTGTCAGTCATTGCAGACAATTCTGATACAAAAACAAGCACGGTACTGACCTCTTTCGTGCAGGCCCCCTTTAGCAATGGAAGTGTATTTTATGCTTTAAGGTGAATGTTCCTGAACTCACATCTTGCTCCTTAGTTTCCTCAAAAATGCATTTTTGCCAGGATTCATTGACCAATTCCCCCTCATTGCTGATTTTAGGTCTTCCACTGCTGCATGCCTAGCAAAGCATCCACTGGCTTTGGTGTTGGCTAGCTGTGGCATCAGAACAGGGAGCCCAGCCATATGTGATCAGCAATGGGTCAGGGTGCTCCTAGAGAGACGACACTGTGCAACTACTGCATCTTTCCCTCCTTAAAAAGTAAAACAATATAGAAATACTAGTGGAAAAGTGTGGGAGTGTTACCAGTGGAAGATTATCTATGTCCCTTATTCCCCTACCCCATGAGAGAGCCAGTGCTATTGCATGATAAAAATCCTCTTGTGACAAAAAAATAATAATCCTGGTGATAAATGGCCTTTCTTGCATCAGATCTACAATAATTAAAATGTGAGCCATGTTAGGAGATGTGTAATTGAGAAATTGCTTTCTGTGCATTAAAGGAATGATTTAGATTCAAACAAACTTAGGTTTAAAGAACCAGAATGGTATAGTGGTTTCAGGACTGGACTAGGAGAGCAGGGTCCAAAGCCCCTCTAAACCCACTGCGACACTTAGCTTCAGAGGAAATCAATGACAATCAATCAATGACAATCCTCCTCCCAATATATCTTGTCAAGGAAACTAGAGACAGGACTGCCAAGCTGTACTTGGCAGCAACAGGTTTAAATGAAAGCTATGAGAGCTGGAATGTATTTTGCATTCTCTTACAGGATAGCAATGGTAAGAAGCTGCTGCCCAGAAGTGCTCTGTCCCAGGACGTGTGTACCTACAAGGACATGGTGTACAGGACCGTGATGATCCCTGGCTGTCAGCACCATGCTGTTTCTTACTATACCTATCCTGTGGCATTGAGCTGCAAGTGTGGGAAATGCAATACTGACTATACTGACTGCATCCAGGAGGCAGGCCACACTGAGTACTGCACTGTCTCCCAGCAGTTATATAACCCATGAAGCCCTGGAAAGTCCTCTCCTCTGTCTTACACTCTGTGACACAATGAAAATTATTGTCAGCCAAGAATAATAAAAATTTGAATATTGTTCTGTCGAATTTTCAAAAATGAAACAAAATTGGCTTTTTTTTTTCTTTTTGGGGGGAATACATCTGCAAATATTGCAAATTCCCATATTGTTGTCCTTTATGCCATTGCTTGGTTATAAACACCTGCACTACCACATCAGACAGAAATGCTGACGGCCGCCAAGACAGCTGAGATACCATGATTACATTGTGACCATTGGTAACCAATAGAATGTTTCCACTAAATGCAACATACCAGTTAAATCTCATGTTATGTAATACATTGGGTCAAAATGTCACAATACACTTAGTTTTCTTTGATACAAAGAAGGATGAAGTATATTCTAATAAAAAGCTAACATTTGCTTAAAGCATATTACTTGCGTTCATTTGTAAGTTGTGTTTATACTAGATTAAACTGCATTGAGCTGAGGGGAAAAAGGGGAAAAACTTTCTTCCTCAGAAAACATTGCTACGAGTCAAATTGGAAAGAGTTCTTCATGGCTTTTGAGTTCTAGCCCATTTTGCTTTCATTTAGGTTGTGTACTTTTGCCAACAGAATCTACTTTGCTAGCAAGTTTTCAAAACCTTAACATGGACTAATGGGGTGGAGAAAATCACAGTTGTAATCACGTTATGCCATTTCCCAGAATTCTTCCGAACAGTATGTTTGCAGATTGGATGGCGTACTGTAAAGTGACATACAGAGGTGAAAGTGTCCCTATTTTGGGCCTTGTGGAGGTTGGAATTCTTGACCAAAGCCTATAACCACTGCAGCCACATCCTCTCCATTATTTCATGGTTGCTGAAGAATGACATGTCTATGTTCCAGTAGCCAGATATAGAGTGATTACAATTACTTGGTGGGGTATTTCAGAAATCTGTCTTTATTTGAATTAATCAAACAAGTTACAAATGTATTTTGCAGGATGTGAATGTGGATAGAGATAGCCAGCATGGTGTAGTGGTCTGACAGTTGGACTAGGATGCTGGAGACCAGCATTCAAATCCCCCCTCAACATGAGAACTACCATATTGGACATGTCACACTCTCAGAGAAAGTTTGCAAACTTTCTCCGAATAAATCTTGTCAGGGATGCCTCCTGTGTGTGTCACCATACTTCGGAGTCACTTTGACGGCATGTGGTAATAAGGATAAAAGGGAAAAGATACTGAAATAACCTCACCTACATCCAATCTAGTCCTAGTCCTGCCAAAGAATATTTCACGAAGGAACAATAAAGACAAAACACTCAGATAATTATATTGGTCTGAGCCTTTTTATTATGCCAGGGTAAGGGCAGAAATATGATAATCCTTGAACTGTTTACATAAACGTGAGTGTTCCGAAATCAGCTTAGAATTCTTCACAAAAGACCACATTGACACTCTCCCTTGAAGATGGTCTCTTAGATGAGCCCAATAACAGAGAAATTCTGTAGTTCATTATGAACAATAAGAGCAGTAATAAAGTTACCTAAACACATAGATGTAACAGCTAACAAAGGAAAACTGTGTAGCAGTGTGGCCGAACAGTATCTATAATGAGATAAACCCTTCAATACTCAGGAGAACTATAATGTTCTGAAGAGCATTTTTGAGAACCTTGGCACTCATTTGCATATACAAAACTTTGGGGTAGCTACCTAGTTGTCTTTTCATACAACACATGTGTTGTTCTCAAGTTACTTTGCAGTCACCACAGGAACCAATTTTTAAAATATATCAGTATAAAGTCATAAAAATGGATGTATAAAAAGTTACAAACATTGTTCCCTAATTTACCTTTGGTAAATGAAACAGCAGAGAAAATTTTATTAAATAATATTACTAGTTATGTGATATAGCTGAGAAGTCTGCATGCAGGATGGATTGACAGCATTTATATAACCCCAAACATAATTGCTCAGTTTGTTTATCATTAAGTTCAAAAGATTTGGCCCACAATAACTGGGTAGCATTTCTCTTCTTCCATTTATACATTTAAAAAAGATTAATTCTCCTCATCCTCATGGCTAGGCTAAATAAAAGAAGCCACCAATGTTTCCTTCTCAGAGACTTCAGTCTCTCAGCTCCAAAACTACTTACACTTACAGATGTCCACCCTACCACCACAATTCTGGTTTTAAAATCCCAATGTTACTGCTAGGAAACAACCTAGCATAGGCACATTGCCTGAAAAATCTGGCAATACTTAAGGAGGTCTGCATGATTCACCTTTGTGTCCAAATTTCCCCAAGGGAAAAAAAAACCTGAGCTGCCATAGTTTTCTCCTGGTTATTCTTGTGGACCTATGCATTGAAATTCAATGAATGAGAGTAGTTTAGGGAGAAAGTCTTCTGTATTGATATAGATCTATAAGAAACTCTCCAAGGCCAATGAAGTAAATAACTTGGGCTATACCGAAGAGAGGTGCAATGACCAGCGCTCTGCAACCAGCCCCCTTCAGAAAGGCGGAGGGACCCTCCTTCATCCATATCTTCCTGTAAGATTGAGACAAAGAGATAAAGAACAATTTTGAATTACAAAACTCTGCAACAAATTTACTACAAATAATTCCAACATTACTGTGTCCATATTTCAAATATTTTTCTAGATATCTCAAATGCATGCCCTGGCCAAGAGAATAAACAAACAATTCCCTCCTGCAGCTGTAATTCATTTATCTCATCCAATAAAAACGAATCTTTCAGAAATTGCAGCAATTTTAATAGGTTTACAGCCATTTAAGATTTTAATTACATCATGTAAACGCTGATGAAAATTGTTTGTATATGACAACACTTTAGCTCATGACTGTTTGGCAACTATTTTATATGCTATTTGCCTTGACTATGATATGTTAAATTGTTAAGTAATACAATATAATTATGTTGAATGCTCAAGTAATACACAGTGCTAAGATTTTTATGCTTTACCTTGCACAATCAATAATTCCATTATAGCTTTCCTCATTTCTTCCCTTGCCCATTGATTGGAGACGAGTCTTTATTACTGCAAAACACAAGTATTAATTGATAATTAAGACTAATGCAAGAAACTTTTAGAACATACCGTATATACTCAAGTATAAGCCAACCCAAATATAAGCTGAGGCACCTAATTTTACCACAAAAACTGGGAAAACTTATTGACTTGAGTATAAGACGAGGGTGGGAAATGCAGCAGCTATGGGTCAAATTCAAAAATAAAAATAGATATTAATAAAATTGCATTATTTGAGGCATCAGTAGGTTAAATGTTTTTGAATATTTATATCAAACTGTAATTTAAGATAATAATAAGATAAGACTGCCTAACTCTGAATACCTATATATTCAAGTATAAGCCAGCCTGAATAGAAGCCGGCCAGGACCCTCACTCGAATGTAAGCTGAGGGGAGCTTTTTCAGCCCTAAAAAAGGGCTGAAAAACTAGGCTTATATTTGAGTATATACAATATGTCTGCAACACATTGGACTTCTTTTTTAACTACTGAACTGTTTTGTTATGCTACAACCTTTTCTGCAGAAAAGCCCACAAAGATAACAGTAGATGCCAAAAAGGTTATACTTCCCTATTATTTAATGTTACTACTGTACAGAAAAGGGCAAACTACTGTGAACTGTGGATAGATTTAAAACATCTCTTACCATCACAAGGATTAACAGAAACAGCTGCCACTGAGCCAGCCATGCAACCAGCAAGAAAAGAACAGATGAAAGGCGCCCTTTCCTCCATGGAATCCTGTTCTGCTTTGTTCAGATGGGCAAACAGAGGGAAATAGATGATAGAGAATGGGACATCCCTAGAAGACAGGAGTAATTCCATTTTTTAAAAGCTGCATGAAAAATTGTCTCTAGAAATGAGAAAGTCAATGAAGATGCACCACCCTTACCTCAGCAAGGTGGCTCCAAGGCCCTTGTAGAGTCCTTTAATACCCTGAGTGTGCAGAAGCTCAGCTGCAATCTGGGTGGCAGATATCCTTCTTGGAAACACTGCAGGTCCTACATTGTACGCTCTCGTCTGAACAGGGCTGACAGCGACAAGCTTGCATCCGGGAACTGAACAAGGAACCCTGCTCACAAGCTGCTGAGATGCTGAAATAAAATTAGAGAATGTGTCAAGGTCACAGAACTTCTGAAAATTCTGGTTTGGCTCTCCTTCATCCTGCAGCACAGACAAGTCCTAGATGCATTTTAAAGCAGAGTATCTGAAGGTATGATGTCTGGAAATCCATTTATCTCAAGCATACAGATTTCTCTAAAATATAAAATCTCTCTGGACATTCTAAGATTACTCTCTTATGAACCAAGAGAGTAAAACACACCTGTTTACTGTTGTCTATGCACTAGGTCATATGTATCAAACTCAAGGCCTGTGGGTCAAATCAGGAATGCCATGTCATTTTATATGACCCTCCAGAGGTTGGACTACAACTCCTATGTTAGACATTGTCATTAGACATAATTAGAGCTGATACAGTGACATCTGGAAGGCTGCAGTCTTTTCTGTTTAGTCAGGATAGTGGGGTTTGGATTTAGATACAAGGCTTGTGGATATGTTGTCTGACTTTAACACATTCTTTAACTTTTCCCTAATTTCTGAGCCACAAGTGCTGTTTGGTTGTAATTCTCATTATCCCCAGGCCAGAAGGTGAATAGTCAAAAGTGATTGGAGCTGTCATTTAATAATATCTGGGTACTCAAACTGGGACCCAAAATTAAAGAGCACCAACTATTATGTAAAAAAAATTATAATTGACCCTCTGTATCCATGAATTCAATGGCCCACTGAAGGCAATCATAAGGCTGATGTGGCCCTTGATGAAAATGAGTTTGACAACCCTGTACTAAGTGGAGGCAAGAACTAAAGAGGTCTGTGAAACAGGCTTGCCTGTGATTTGGAAGCATGGGCAATCAGAATTCTAAAAAATAGGGAGAACTAAGTAGGTGTCCTCTTTTTAGTGGGGGAAGAGTTGGCAAAGTGGACCAACAGTAGCAAGTGGGCTCTACTACCCCCAATTCCTATTACTGTAAGTGGTTGTGCTTCACGTTATTTTCTGTCACCACAACCTGTAACAAAATAGCTAGAGATGACGGTGGGAGAATATACTACCAACATCCATAGCCACTATCTGATGCAGACAATATCAGAAACCAATTTCTCATTTTTTTTGTCTTAAGCAGACTTTCCTCATAGAGGATATATAACAAATTTGCTAACTAGCCAACTAAATTAAGCATTGTGTATTCTGGGCCAGGACACAATTAACCCATCACTAAATTGTCCTAAACCTAAGCCAAAATGAACATTTTTCTTCAGTTCATGAAATGCACTATATTATGCATGAGTATGATGTATAAAAACTCAAGACCTATTTTCAGTGAGGAGTGTGGAAAAATGCAGAAAGTATAGTTACCTAGTCTCCCAGCATCTTGTAACTGGATTTTCAGCATTTCCATAGGAGTAGTGACAATGACCTGGCAAAAACCAGCACCACAACCTGCCATCATCTCCTTCGATAAGGACAGTGATACACTGTTAAAAAGACAGAAGATATGTTTCACATATTACATTAATATGAATGTTATAACCATATTTTCAGAAATATCCAAAGCAAGTAAATAGATCTTAAGGTTTTCAGCTTACAAACTATTCATATTATAACCCGCCCCCCCCCCCCCCCCAAATCACATATATTACATTAACTGAAAAACTAAAATACTCCAACAGAATAAAGAAGGGTTGTATAGAGAAAATCTGTAAGTTATATCAAGACCGGCTTTTAAGAAATGAATGAAACAAAACTGAATGAATTATGGGCATAAAAGGCAAAAGACTCCTAACCGATATCTCAATTTAATCTAAGTGTTACAGTGCGTGTGAGTACAGAAATGGTAGTATGATTTTGCCCCTCCCTATTCTGTATGTCTTTTTTCTCCTGTTTCCCATTCCAATGAATTTGATAGATTTGTGACTGATGCAGATATCTAAAGGCAAAGATGACATTCTCTCAAACTGTCCCAATTTAGCAGGGAAACTCCTGATTAATCCTCTGTTGTCCCCCCTTTCCAATTATTTTTGAAATGCCCCAGTTTCTTTCTCTTTCTCCACTTTTCCCCTTTATCTTTGGATCAGGGTATGCAAGCTGAGTTCATAGCTCAGGAGTTTCTTGCCACTAATTCCTGCAGTACAAGATGACTGCCATTTTACAAAGAGGTTTTAATGCAAGTGGGTGTGAATACATACTGCAGTATTGAATTTCTGCAACTATCTGAAATGAACTTTGATAGTAGTGAAGGTTTGTACTGTTTGTTGTATGCTGAGGATTTTATTTTTCATTTGTAGCTTTATCTACAAATGGTGTGCAAGAATAAATCAAATACACAAAATATTAAAATAAGGCTTTAAACAAGTATGAAGTCTGAACTTTTAACTTACATAAGGTATAAATGAGACAGTTCTAGCATCTCAAGTAACATACCCTTCCTTGGCAAGAAGGTGCCTAAAATAGTCATTAGCAGCCAGTTTGATAGCCTTCTCGGGTGTTACAAGGGTCAGATTTACTGCTGCACCTAGAAAAAAAAACAGACTTACACTTAACAGAAATGAAAATGTCTTTGTTTTAAAATATGGAACATAATTAACACTTCAGTAACAAACTAGGTGTTGATCAGCTATAAGGACTGATAGAAAGAAGGATACTACTGATACACTTCCAATGAGAGGGAAACCTCAGTGTTACTTTAGAAATATACTGATTATGTTCACATAGGCCCCTTCTACAATGCCCTATAATTCAGATTATGAAATCAGATAATCCATGTTATCTGCTTTGAACTAGATTAATTCTACAGTGTAGGTGCAACCTTAGTTATAAACAGGAAAGGGATGGCAGCCAGGCAGTGTACCTGAACATCAATGTTGCAGTCATGAGATGGGATCCAAAAAATGTCAGCAAAACCAAAACAAAGGTTCAATATATCTAATTCTAATATTTCTTTTTTAAATTGCTGAGCTATGAACAGGACACTTCTAGGGATATTTGATGAGAAATAAGTGGGGGAAATAGACTGGTTTGCTAACCAGGAAATAGATTTAGGACTATTTTCTGGAATCCCTGTTCCTGACTTTTCGAAATGTAAGGTGTTACAGTCAAAATGAATGCAATCACAGTCATATTATTGAGTTACTTATAGCCAAATAAGAAGCATTACATAAAAAGACTTACCTCTATACATGCCAAAATAGCCTTCTGAACGTAACGTTTTGATTAGACAGTCAAACCTGAAGATGGCACAATTGACATACTATTAATTTCTGGACACATCTATTAGTTTATTATTTACCTAGCTAATCAACAATATTACATTCACATTACAGTATATATTTGTTCAAATATTACATCATTAAAGCAACTGAAACATAGCATATGTTTGCACATTATCCTGAATTTTATCACTGCCAGATATCAAAAGTCTCATTTTTAATAAATCTGTTATTTGCTTGCCTTCCTACCATCCATGCTGAATATTTTTAATTATAGCTATAATGTCTTATGATTTTACAAAAGCATTTCATTATGATGGAATACTGAATCTCTATTTCCCAAACTTCTACAGCTCTTTATAACTATTTACAGAAGGTAAAAAAGCCATTCAAACATGTCACTACATGTAGCCAACTGAGTGTCGAAGAGCCACACAATTATAAAATCTGAACTAGATCTGTGTGGAAAAAAAATACACAAAATTATAAAGGGGCTTTAGGAAATAATTTCTGCCACATGCTTTTTATCAGTTTGGACTTTTTAAACTTCCAAACCCACTTACATGCTTTTGTAAACTTGGTGTCCACTTCTCTGATTCTGTAGCCTGGTTTTAACCAGATCAATTGGAAAGATACAAGTAACTCCAATGATCCCTGCAGCTCCTCCATTGATGAGTTTAGCTGGCAAGCTAAAAAAAAGAGCAAAATTTATTTAATAGTATCAAACCAAGAAAAATTCTTTCCATACCTCACAACCTCTGAGGATGCCTGCCATAGATGTGGGCGAAACGTCAGGAGAGAATACTTCTGGAACATGGCCGCACAGCCCGAAAGACATACAACAACCCTGTGATCCCGGCCATGAAAGCCTTCGACAACACTTTCAAAGGTATTCTGTATCAAAGAGAGCTTCGACTTTGTCACATGACAAATTCCCATTCCCTTGAGAACTGATCACTGTCTCCTTGCTCCTTTCAGCATCGCTGACATTCAGGCATCACATCCAGAGCTAAGAATTATAGATTTTATTCATTAAGACATTGTAAAACCTTCCTTCACATTCATGGATAGCCGGTCAATTCACAAGTATAATTAGATATGTGAAATGATACTTGTTTAACATATATACCTCACAAAATGCCCTTCTAATTGTTGTTAATTAAAATTAGTGGCACAACTCACTGCACCATATGCACAATGCTTACCTAACATTTACAGCTTCATTTTTGTGGTATCTCTTGTTTGGTTTCCTTCACTGAATCTATATGGAATCAAGCTATTAACTTACTATGATCTCTCAACCCATAAATATGCAAAACATGGTTTGACTAAAGAAGAAATGTGATTTTAAATCTCAATAAGAGCAGGCTTTTGTACTTTGTTATTGCTCTCTGCTTCCATTTCAAGGCTGAAATAAGAACTAACATCCTTATTCTTAATTTATTTTTCTTTGCTTCTGCAAATACACTTTCTTTCCTACTTTGAATCCTTTCTCAGAATCTGTTATTCCTTTCTTCCCCAAAAAAACAGTTTTGGCCCATCAAAGAGCCACAGATTAAAATACTGAAAGCTACTTGTTATTTTTTCCCCAGCCTTCAAATTCGTAATTAGTTCAACATTAATTTTCTTCCTTCACTTTTTACTCTTTTGGTTTTTCTAAAATAATTATGACAACATAAGCTGAAATGTTAAAGAAAACCTACAGACTTTAATGTTGTTTAAATTGTTCTCCAAATGTAATGTATGAATCTCACTCTTGGAATTGATGCTCCCTATAGACTAAATCTGGTGTTATTCCACTAGTAAGGACTTTCCAGAATCAATGGTACTTACACAAATGGTGATGATCAAAACCCATTCATTCGGGTTGTTGTGTGTTTTCCGGGCTCTATGGCCGTGTTCCAGAAGCATTCTCTCCAGAGAATGCTTCTGGATCATGACCATACAGCCCGGAAAACATACAAATCCCTGTAATTCCGGCCATGAAAGCCTTCGACAACCCATTCATTTCATTGCATCTAATCTTATTGCTATTCGTATGAGCTCTAACCCCTATACTTCAATAATTTTGCACTTGACACATACCTAATTTGTTTATCAGCCATCTTCTTTGGGATCACAAGGAGAAAAGTGCTCCAAACTCTTTTTGGTCAGAAAATATAGCAAGCTGCCAATGGTGGGAATTTGGTTCTTTGACGAGACAGTTCTGTCTAATCTCTGTGGAGTGAAACTATGCTTTAATATTCATCAACTCTTCTATAAATAACCCACAACTCTCTCATTGGCTGTTTGAATATACAAGAATTCCAAACAGTTGACAGCTTCTCAAATTCAGTATGACAAATCAGAATACCCTCTTAGCACTACTGTTACACTAAGTGTCATCATCTGTTAATAATAACTAAATGATTAATTTATGCCAAAAGTAAAAAAAATCAACTGAAATTGATTACTTTTGATAATGGATCAGAATGCTCAATAAACTGTGAAATTATACAGAAGATGGCACATATTTGTGAGACACCAAGAAGGACAACACTGCATGCTCGATGGTGGATTCAGAATTTGACTTCTGTTGCTCATGGAAGATGGTTCTGCCCAATTTGGGGAATACTGTTTATTTTCACAATATTCAACTGTCTTTTCAGGAGGCTGAAGATGCACAGAGCAGGAAATTATTTCTGCCTGCCCAGCTCTACAAGTCTAAACTCTTATCCAACTTTATATTTTCCATCAGCACACAGATTGCAGACAGACTTACTAGGGCCATTTGCTATACCCACTCAGGTGAAATGGAAGACATCTTGAATAAACACATTTAGGATTGCATTTTATGGCTTCAGTGTTTCCCTTTTCCATTGTAACAAATATGGAAAAAATGGCAGCACCAACTGGTTGCATTACTTGCCAATGGAGATAAATTAATGCCTTCTTGTAGGTCTATTACATCCCAAGATTTCTTTTTTCTAGTCACATTTTCTGTACTCAAAATAGTGGAAAATTATTGGAGATATGGACTACGGGTCTGAATTAGCCTGAATTAATGAATATGTCAGACTGATGCCAAAATCACAGGACTACCAAGCTAATCATTGGGAATTCCCTGTGCCACGATGAGGCATGCGCTCGTGTCGCCACGTAAAGCAGCACACCATCAAGAAATGTAGCTCACTCCTGGGGATAGAGTTTCCACTGCTTGCATCAGAGAAGGGTGCTCTGCACAAAGGATGAGATATTATTAGCTTAACATTTGATGAGACATGAAGAGAGACAAGTATAAAGCACACAGGGAAATTTTAGTGGCAATATTACAAAATATCTAATAACAAAAAAAATCCCCTTTAATCTATCTGTACAGTTGTGTCTCCAGAAGGTGGGTATAATCACCATGAGTTCTTGTGCCAAAGGGAAATGACAAATTGTACGTGTGCATCTTCAAGTCGCTTGTTGACATATAATGACCAGATGAATTTAATAGGGTTTCCTTAGGCAAGGAATACTAAGGATTGGTTTGCCAGTTCCTCCCTGATGAAATATAGTATACAGAACCTGATATTTGCTGACAATCTCCCATCCAAGTACAAGGCATGGCTGATATGGCTTATATTACAATAGCAGATAGGATCTTTAAAGTGGAAAATCCTTATGGCATTGTTTAGAGTTCATTAATCTTAAACTTGAAAGTTTGCTGATATTAAAATTACACTTTTGTTAATTAAATAAATAGAATTCAAATCTGAATCTGTGAAATCCTGAAATGCATGCTTGCTTTGTCTGAATGCTGGTGGGCTTGATCACATGAGTCCCTCTCAAAGAACAAGCAGTCTTAAGATGCATCTACATATTAGAATTAATGCACTTTCATACCACTATAACTGCCATGACTTAATATTGTGGAACCCTGGGCTTTGTAGGTTAGTGAGGCACCAGCACTCTTTGGCAGAGAAAAGCCAAAGACCTTATAAAACTTCAACTCCCATGATTCCATAGCATTGAGCCATGGCAGTTCAAGAGGACAGGATAAGAATTCAAAATGTCCATTAACAGAGAGTTTGGCCAAAAATTAACAAAATAAATTTCAAAAAGGAGAAATGCAAAATACTACACTTCGGCAGAAAAAATGAAATGCAAAGATACAGGATGGGAGATGCCTTGCTCAACAACAGTCCATCTAAAAAAGATCTTGGAGTCTTTGTGGACAACAAGTTGAACACAAACCAACAGTGTGATTCAGCAACTAAAAAAGGCAATGGGATTTTGGGCTGCATCAAAAGGACTATAGGGTCTAGATTGACTCTATTCTGCTTTGGTTAGACGTCACCTGGAATACTGTGTCTAATTCTGGGCACCACTGTTCAAAAGAGATATTGACAAGCTGGAAGGTGTCCAGAGGAGGGCAACTAAAATGATCACAAGTCTGAAGACTATACCCTATGAGGAGCATCCTAAAGAGCTGGGTATGTTTAGCCTGCAGAAGAGAAGGTTGTGAGGAGACAGGATAGTCATGTATAAATACGTGAAAGGATGTCATGAGGGAGAGGGAGCTGGCTTGTTTTCTGCTGTCCTGGAAACTAGGACTTGGAGCAGTGAGTTCAAATTACAGGAAAGGAGATTCCAATTGAACATTAGGAAGAACTTCCTGACTGTAAGAGCTATTCAGCAGTGGAAGTGTTTGCCTCGGAGTGTGGTGGAAGCTCCTTCCTTGGAAGCTTTTAAACAGAGGCTAGATGGCCATTTGTCAAGGGGATTTTGATTGTGCTTTTCCTGCCTGGCAGACGGTTGGACTAGATGGCCCATGTGGTCTTTTCCAACTCTATTATTCTAAGTGCTGTTTCATTGCATTAATTCTACAATGTACATGCACACTTAGTTCTGAGTTGCCAACAACTCCACTCCACAGAAAAAAGGCAATAAAGCCATTAAACATTTAAAATATACACAAAATTTCATTTCTCAAGCAGAAAGAGGGCATAGTTGCACCAAGGGTTAGGGCCGTTGTTATCTTCTAGCAGCAGCCCTTTTTTCTGCAACATTTTATTACTTGGCTTCCTGCTCGGGCTGTAACTGAGAAGGCTGTGGGTAGGGCTGTAGGCAGTAGGGTGGTGCCAGGAGGCAATGAAAATAATGGTATCTTGTTCCAGCTTTCCTCTCTGCTATCTTCAGTATTCCCTTCTACTGGGCTGCAACTGGAGACTCCTGCAAAACCCTGCCTGGCAAGTCCTTATACACTCTGAAGGCCACACTAAAGCCAACACTTCTCTGGCAGATCTCCTGATCTTTAAGAGCAGCATTTCTGGAGATAGTTCTAGATATAAGAGAACTCCCTCCTGGAGAATCTTTATGGCAGGAAAGTTTGCCCAAATTATAATTACAAATCCCTTTTTGGGAGGGGGGAGTATTTAATACCCAGTGAATTCAGTGCTGCATTTTTAAAGCTTCCCTTCCTATTTATATTTTCCTGGAAGTATATCTCAGTCATCTTAATGGAGATTACTTCTGGACCAGGATGGTATCGTGGTCTGAGTGTTGGACTATGACTCAGAGACCAAAGCATGAATCCCTGTTTAGCCAATGCAATAGGCTGAGTGACTTTGGGAACATCACACTCTCTCAGCCTCAGAGGAAGCCAAAGACAAATCCTACCCAAATGCATTTTGCTAAGAAAACCCCAGGATAGAGTTTACCTGGGGGTTGCCAGGAGATGCAAATGACTTGAAGACTCACAACAAAGGTACAGGCATGTAGCGGGGGGGGGGGGGGGGGGGGGGCTTGAGAGGCCTTCAGCCCCCCCCAAAATTCTCAGGGTGGTCCGCGAGAAGGCCTTACATTTATTATTTAAACTGTTATGTTTATTCATATCATGATCTGATCACCATGTTCAATATATCCCATATGCATGGGGTATTGGGATAACAATACAAAAGGTTTGCTAGGGTAGATCCTCTCTCACTCAGACTCAGCCCCCCCTCCCCCCCCGAACCAAAATCCCAGCCTCCTCTGAATCATAATCCTGGCTACGGGCCTGCAAAGGTATATAATTTTTGAACAGATATGGAATGGGCGGCAAAGCAGCTGGGTTGTGAGCAATGGCTCTACCTTTATTATTTTACTCATCACTGTTGCTCTTTATTATCAGTACTGCTGTTCTGTACACCACTAGGATCTTGATTGGTAGCGTATGTATGCCTTCTAGTCACTTGTCAAGTTACATTATGTAACAAAATTTGAAAGGTTTTCTGTTCCTGGTTTGAAAGTGTTATTTCCTGTTTAATTGTGCAATACTTACGCTACTCCAGAAACTTTGTTTTTGTGGCTGCTACAAACCACGTAGAATTGGTTGAGACTCTAGGAGATATTCATTGAAAAATTGTAGCAAAATGTGTTGTTGAAGGCTGGCTTTCATGGCCAGAATCGCTGGGTTGCTGTGAGTTTTCCAGGCTGTGTGGCCATGTTCCAGAAGCATTCTCTTCTGACATTTCACCCACATCTATGGAAGGCATCCTCAGAGGTTGTGAGGTATATTGGAAACTAGGTCAGTGAGATTTATATATCTGGGGAAGGTCCAGGGTGGGAGAAAGAACTCTTGTCTGTTGGAGGCAAGTGTGAATCTTGCAATTAATCACATTAATTGGCACTGAAAAACCTTGCAGCTTCAAAGCCTGGGGGAATCCTTTTTTGGGAGGTCTTAGCTGGCCCTGTTTGTTTCATGTCTGGAATTCCCCTGTTTTCAGAGTGTTGTTCTTCCTGGAATCCAGATTACACAGAGAAGCCATTGAAACCCACAAGCATGTGGACAATTTCAACAGAAAGGAGGAAACCATGAAAATTAACAAAATATGGCTACTAGTATTAAAAACAATTCTAAAATCAGGACAGTAAATAAAGAACAACACTAAAAAAACAGGGGAGAGAATGCTTCTGGAACATGGCTATACTGCCTGGAAAACTCACAGCAACACAGTGGATATGATTTTCACTACAGAACAGCTTCAGCCTCTGTATGTGGCATTCATTGACCTTACAAAGGCATTTGACACAGTGAAGGGCAGTGCTCTCTAGACCAGTGGTTCTCAACCTGTGGGCCGTGTCCCAGCAGTGGGCTGCGAGAACAAAAATCCAGTCTGCAAACCTCCTTCCTCTTTATTAATTTTATTAATTTTATTTCTACTCCTTTCCACAGAGCTGACCATTACATTGGATAGACCACATCAGCTCTAGATTATTAAATATGGTTTTCTGAAGGCAAGCAGATGGCGACTACTGGATGGCATATGTTTTTTATTAGAATCTAGAGCTGATGTGATCTATCCAATGCAATTTTCTGAATCAGCCCTCCAACTAACCAAACCGAATCTAAAGTTGACCAAAAACTGATCTGTTACCTTTTGGTACTAATGTTGGAGAGTGATCCCTGGTCAAAGTGGTCTCTAGTCAAGGTGGTCCATGGTCGAGTGGTCCCTGGTTAAAGTTGTCCCTGGTCAAGTGGTTCCTGGACAAAAAAGGCTGGGAATCACTGCTCTAGACCATCCTCCGAAATGATTAGATGTCCTGACAAATTTGTGAACATCCTGCAGCTCCTCCATGATGACATGATGGCAGCAGTCTTGGACAGCAATGGCTCCCAAAGTGACCCATTTAAAGTGGAATCAGGTGTCAAACAGGGATGTGTTATTGCAGTTTAATAAGCTTTCCCCATGTTTTTATGATAGAAGGAATTAAGAAGTGGCACTTATAACCCAGGAACAAAAACCGTGTTACTAATAACCCTTTTAATAGTAAAAGGTAAAGGTTTCCCCTGACGTTAAGTCCAGTTGTGTCCGACTCTGCGGGTTGGTGCTCATCTCCATTTCTAAGCCGAAGAGCTGGCGTTGTTGGTCGACACCTCCAAGGTCATGTGGCCAGCATGACTGCACGGAATGCAATTACCTTCCCACTGGAGCGGTACCTATTGATCTACTCACATTTGCATGTTTTCGAACTGCTAGGTTGGCAGAAGCTGGAGCTAACAGCGCGTGCTCACTCAGTTCCCCGGATTTGAACCTGGGACCTTTCGGTCTGCAAGTTCAGCAGCTCAGCGCTTTAACACACTGAGCCACCAGAGGCCCTTTTAATATAATGGTATAAATGAAACAGAAAGGGAACAGAGACTTGAGGTGCATCTATGTCTTAGGATTAATGCAGTTTGACACCACTTCATTCACCCTGTCTCAGTGCTATGGAATCTTGGGAGCTATAACACAAGCCAACAAGTATTTTTCATTAGATATAATTTTAGGTCATTCTTACAGTTTTTTTTTTTTACCGAATTCAGGTCTGTGTTTATTTTTTCTCTCTATCACATGGAGTTTTTGCGATTATGCTATTTGAATAATTAATGCAGTTATAAACTGATATCAATTAGATTCTATTGATATCAGTGCATAAATGCATTAATTATTCAATTAGCCTCATTGCCAAAACTACATGTGAGAAAGAAAAAAAAAAACACTGATCTGAATTCAGTGCAAAAAATCTCTACTAGAATGACCTAAAATTATATCTGATGAAAAATACTTGTTGGCTTGTGTTACACGGATGTGGCGTGAAATGTGCAGACTTTACAGTAGTCCGCTATAATGTACCATTCCTCATGTGTTAAAAAGTTGACTTGATGGGGAAAAAATAAAGACATTTAAAATCAGCATAAATATTTGATTTAAACTGTGCTACTCTCATTTCTGATGATTACAAATTTTTTTGATTTTGTTGGCTTGTGTAATTTTACAAGGTATTGAACCTTCTGCCAAAAAGTGTGGCTGCCTCGCCAAACGACAACTGCCAGGATTCCACAGCATTGAGCCCTGGCAGTTGGAGTGGTGCACTGTCAAAGTGCTTCAATTCCACAAGTGCAGATGCACCCTGGGAGAGACGGAACGGCGGCAGCGCCCTCCTTGGGGGCAACTGGCGGCCACCGGTTTTAGATTTCAAATTCCTGTCGACGCAGAGCAGCCCCCCGTTGCTTTTCCATTGACTCACCCGCCGAGCCTCAGCTGAGCCAGGCTTCCATTGACGCACAGCAGCTGCAAGGACGCCTTCAGCCCGGGGATCCCCGCTCCAGACCGCTTTGACCCAAGACGCGTTCCGATTGGTCCGGCCACTAGGGCCCTCAGCCAATGGTAGGAAGGAAATCTCTGGGCGTGCCCCACACTCGCGCTCCCTCCTTCCTATATTCCAGGCCTGGGAAAACTTGGGCTTTGGACTTCAGCGCCCGCCCTGCCCAACAGCCTCAGGCCCCTTCCTTTTCCCCCTCAGCAGCTTAAGCGACCTGGAGGGAAGGCTCAAGTTGGCCCAGGCCTGGACTAAAGCGTGCTAATAGGCAGAATGGAAGAGAAAGAGTGCCCTGACTTGGACATTATCCTCCAGCGCTCCTGTTTTTAATGGGCTCCAGATAAGACATAGCAACTTCAGAGTTGCCCCATCTACACTGGCGTATAATTTTTATTTATTTATTTATTTATTGGACTTGTATACCGCTACTCCCAATTTGGCTCAGAGCGGTTCACAAAATAGATAAAACAATACAGCATTAAATAACAATAAGAACGGACATAGCCCCAAGTTTTCACCCTTTGAAGGCTTGTTGGAAGAGAAAGTTTTTACAGGCTTTCCGAAAGGCAAGTAGGTCTTGGGTAGTTCGAATTTCAACTGGCAAGGCATTCCATAGATAAGGGGCTACAATTGAGAAGGCTCTCTGCCTAGTGGAAGACAAATGATAGGTTCGGGTGTTAGGGACTTCAAGCAAATTTTGGTCTTTAGACCGAACTAATCTCTGGGGTTGGTAAGGGGATAAGCAGGCCCTTAGGTATGCCGGCCCCAGACCATGTAAGGCCTTGAAAGTTAGTACCAACACCTTGAAAGTAATCCGGTACTCAATCGGGAGCCAGTGCAACTGTTGAAGGATTGGGGTGATATGCCACCTCGCCGGCACCCCGGCGAGAAGATGAGCCGCCGCATTCTGCACCAGCTTCAGTTTCCGGATCACTGACAAAGGGAGGCCAATGTAGAGGGCATTACAGTAGTCAAGTAATTCAGTTTCTGAATCCAGATTGTCTCCTTTGAACTGGATTATATGGCAGTCTAGATCAAGCCAGGGAGATCCTGGAATTATCTGCCTGAAGAATAAGGATAGACTGAGGAAGGGCACATTCTTTTTTTAGGACTTTAAAATATATATACAGAAGTGTATGTTTATAGAAAAAGGTGTTGTTAATGTGGCAAGCAGTAATAATAATAGAGTTGTATGTATTCTGGGCTATATGGCCATGTTCCAGAAGTATTCTCTCCTGACGTTTCACCCACATCTATGGCAGGCATCCTCAGAGGTTGTGAGGCATGGAGCAACTAATAATAAATAAATAAATAAATAAAACAGCCACAGCATGCAAGGAAGCCGTATAAAAGATACAATATCCAGGCCGTTAGCCAGGATTTTGATTTTGGGGGGGGGGGGGGGGCTGAGTCTGAATGAGAGGGGGTCTACCCTAGCAAAACTTTTGTATCGTTATCTCAATACACCCATGCATATGGGATATATTGAGCATGGTGATCAGAACATGATATGAATAAACAGAACAGTTTAAATAATACCAGTAAGGCTTTCTCGCGGACCACCCTGAGAATTTCAGAGGGAGGGGGGCTGAAGCCCCTCAAGCCCCTCCCCTGGCTACATCCCTGTAAACAAAACCAACTTGGTGCAGTGGATAAAATGTATCCCATCAAGCAAATGCCTGGTTGAAGGGAGTTGTTTTGCCATACAACCAAACCAGGTAAGAGTCTCAAACAGAGGGGGCATCTACACAGTAGAATTAATGCAGTTTGACATTGTTTTAATTACCTTGGCTCAATGCTGAGGAATCACGGGAGTTGGAGTTGAACAGGGTCTTTACCCTTCTCTGCTCTACCCTTTACCACTGAGTTGCTGTTAGGAATTGTGGGAGTTGGGAGTCTAAAACACCCGGAGAGCCAAAGTTTGCCCATGCCTGGTGTAGATGCACCCTCAGTCTTGGAGGTAGCACTAAACACCTTCAGAAAAATAAAATCAATAAAAGCCAGCAAATTGGAATTGCAGATCAAAATGACGCAAACTTAAGAGCTTTTAGTGCATCTATAGAACTAATACAGTTTGACATCACTTTAACCACCATGGCTCAATGTTATGGAATCATGGGAGTTTGATCCATGTGAAAAAGATCTTGGAGTCTTCATGGACAACAAGCTGAACATGAGACAAGAGTGTGATGCAGCAGCCACCAAAGCTGACCGGTGCCTCCCCAAACTACAAATCCCAGTAATCCCTAAGCTCCTCAAGTCAGAGAAGTTGCTGGAAGTGCAGATTTGGCCTAGAGCAGTGGTTCTCAACCTGTGGGTCCCCAGATGTTTTGGCCATCAACTCTCAGAAATCCTAAAAGTTGGTAAACTGGCTGGGAATTCTGGGAGTTGTAGGCCAAAACACCTGGAGACCCACAGGTTGAGAACCATTGGCCTAGAACCACCCTGGAGCCATGTCAGATAGGCTGTGCTAACATATCTGTTTTGCCTTTCCAACCAGTCACTGGTTTTGAGAGAGACTGCTTGAAAACATTCTTCTGCCTGATGTATTCACTATTCAGACACATGTGAGAGATACTGACTTGTGCAGCTGCTGCAATGTACAAAATTAAGACTTGGGATGCTGTCAGACTGGTGTCGCTTAGATCTAGCAGTCAAGAGGCAGATCTTTTGCCCTTTCTTTTGGCAGTTTTACAAGGCCTTTAGCCTTCCCTGCCAAAGAGGACTGCTGCCCCATCAAACGACACATCCCAGGCTTCTGTAGTAATGGCAGTTACAGTTTGGGGGCTATGATGTTCAGTATTGCAGGGGACCGGGCTGCCTGCTGGTTCAATTTATGTGTGTGATTCAGGCTTCCCCTAATATAAATGACTTGGTCATAATAATATCTTCTCTGGTAACTTGCTGTTTTGACTACTGCAGTGTACTATAATTGGGCTATCCTTGAAGACAGCTACAACAACTGCTATATGCAGCAACTACATTGCTGGTAAAATCATGTGACAAGAACCATGCAACATTAGCTTGAAAGGACTTCAACTCACTGACAGTGCACTGCTGGTCAGTTCAAGATGCTGATGATGTTGTTCAAACTGTTAAATGGAGATGGATTTCAGTACTTGGATTCAAGCAGTACATTATGTAGGGATATGGGTTTTCTCTACTGCTCCATTCTAGCTATGGAATACCTTCTTGCTATTGCTGGCAGTGTCTATTAACATTACACTAAATTAATAGCCCAGATTATGCCTGTGGATTACGTGATTAACTGTGATTGTATGGTTTTTAATTGTCTCTGATTGTTTTAATTGTATTTTATTCTATTTTAAATGTCCATTTTAATTTTGTAATTTTAAGGCATCAAATAGCTGCCTATTTGTAAAGCCGCCTTGAGTCCCCTTTGGGGTAGAAAAAGCTAGGATAGAAATATCGTAAATAAATAAACTTGGTCTTTACTAAAAATTTTGTACTCCAGGGTTAATGACTTTGTTTTTAATATTATTTTCATATTTGAAAGTTTACCTTTGTTTTCAACTTTTTCCTCCATGTTCTTTTTCAGGGGCCCATCTTTTTGTCCCTATTTTTTTATTTATTTACAGTATTTGTATTCCGCCCTTCTCACCCCAAAGGGGACTCAGGGTAGATCACATTATATACATATAGGGCAAACATTCAATGCCCATATACACATAGAACCAAGACAGAGACAGAAGCAGAGGCAATTTAACCTTCTCCTGAGGGAATGTTCGATTCTGACCACAGGGGGGTGCAGCTGCTTCATCATCCACTGTGACGGCACTTCTTCATTCCAACGTCGTAAATTAGTTCAATTTGCCTCCCCACTTTATAAGTGGTACCTTATTTCCTACTTGATAAATGCAACTATCTTTCGGGTTGCTAGGTCAGCAACGAGCAGGGGCTATTTTTAATTTTTTTTAATTGATGGGTGCTCACCATCAATTTTAATTGATGGGTGCTCACGGGCTGGCCTCGAACTCATGACCTCATGGTCAGAGTGATTTATTGCAGCAGGCTGCTCACCAGCCTGTGCCACAGCCCGGCCCCTTTTTAGTTTACCCTACCTCATTTTGGTTCTTTGTTGATTTTTCATTGTTTCTTACAGCTTGATACTTTTACTAATATATGGTGCCTTCCTCTGTCAGTGATCCGGAAACTGAAGCTGGTGCAAAACGTGGCGGCTCGTCTTCTCGCCGGGGTGCCGGCGAGGTGGCGTATCACCCCAATTCTACAACAGCTGCACTGGCTACCGATTGAGTACCGGATTACTTTCAAGATACTGGTACTAACTTTCAAGGCCTTACATGGTCTGGGGCCAGCGTACCTGAGGGCCCGCTTATCCCCCTACCAACCCCAGAGATTACTTCGGTCCGAAGACCAAAATTTGCTTGAAGTCCCTAACATACGGACTTATCATTTGTCTTCTACTAGGCAGAGAGCCTTCTCGATTGTAGCCCCTCAGTTATGGAATGCCTTGCCAGTTGAAACTCGAACTATCTGAGACATACTTGCCTTTTGGAAAGCCTGCAAAACCTTTCTCCTCCGACAGGCTTTCGATGGGTGAAAAACTTGGGGCTATGTTTGTTTTTATTGTTGTTTTTATTGTTATTTTAAAACTAATTGTATTGTTTTAATCTATTTCTGTAAACTGCTCCGAGCCAAACTGGGAGTAGCGGTATACAAGTCTAATAAATAAACTAACTAACTAAATAAATAAATAAAATGTTATTGGAAAGGCCACCCAATTTTCTTTTTAATATTTGACAATGTAAATAGCGTGCGACATGTTGGCTAACAGAAAGAAACACCCCATCGTTTTTACTTCTGGTTATTTTTATTAGATTTTTTGCATCAACTTCAGTAAACAAAGGCTGATAAAAAATGCATCCAGAAAGCAGGCCACGCTAGAACATGTTTCAGTAATGGAACAACTACTAACAACATTTACAGCCAGGGAAAATACCTAGATGATAGTGAACATAGTTGATTTGCCATAATAAAAATGTGACGCTATCAGATGCCAGGCACACTAGGATGGACTATCTTTATTTACATTATCATGGACGTACGAAGAAGTAATGGGTCTTTCTCCACAAACTCTACAATGTAAGTTTTATGGTGTTGAAATAATAGTTTAGCACATACCCTTCAACAGAAAACAATAAATTTTTAAAAATAAAACATTATTTTCCCAAGGTGAAGAAGAGGGTTTATATCCACAATAAACCAAGGTTGTTTATTGGTAGTCACAATGCTTCCTATCAGCATCATTACTGGTCTAGTAAACCTGGAGGTGAACTGTTCTGATTATTTGGACACGTTGTGAATCACTTTCAGCAAAGCCTGGCACGATCATTTAGATATGCCAACTCATGTGTCATAAAGTAAGACATTTAGAAAAAAAGTAAAAAGAATAATAGCATATTAACTGCACACAGTTAGCAGAACATTATAGAAAAATGCACATTTTAAGAAAGAATAAACAGTCCCAGTAAGGACTGCAATTCCTTGGGACTGCAAATGTACTTATTATTTATTTATTAGCGACATTTATATCCCGCCCTTCTCACCCTGAAGGGGACTCAGGGCGGCTTAAAATATACTTCAAATATAACTCAAGAGTCAAGGGACTCTTCACTAATATGGCATTACTGGAAACTATTTTTGATACAGTGAGATGGAAAGGCTACAGCTGTGGAAGTTTTTTCAAGGCACTGATAGACAGTATATGTATAGTGAATTTTCAGACACACAATGCGGAGATGTAAACACATGGTGCGATTGCATTTATGACCTGCAGTTCCAAACACATCCTTTAATTATTTCTGAAAAGTAGATGATTCGAGGACAGGTATATTAATTGCATGCATAGAAATAAACACAACAAGATTTAGGACAGTTTGAATTCACTAGAAAATAATGCAGTTCAAGTTTGAGTTTAATAAAAAAAATCTATTTGTAGAACTGGCTCTCAGTCCTGTTTTAATATTTTAAAAAGGCACTTAGAGGTAAAGAAGTAACTAAGAAATAGCAGAGGACATTTGGAAAAGCAAATGTGATTTCTCCAAGCTTAGGAGCCAGGGATGAAAGACGACAAGGCCAACATAATGTCATTACTCTGATGCCACTTACATAAAATAATGGCATGTGTGCGTATGTGTATGTTTCTGTGTCTCCAATTCCAATAACAGTGGGTGTGGACATAGCCCCATCTGTCAATATGGATACTCCATCCCCACCCTTGGTTTGCAACCCACAGCTTAGTTATCAGCACTGTTCACCAGGCCAGGGTGAGGTCTGCAAAGGGCACAGTCATTTCATAGAAATGTCCTACTGAAAGCTAATCAGAAGCCAACCTGAAGCCATTTCTATCCTGGCATTGACCATGTCTTTGCTCTGGCATTAACTTTTTTCAAGTTAGTGTATGTATGTGTGTGAAGTGAATCTATTTCTTTCATTGACTGAGAAAAGTAACTGCCAGAACAGAACAGATTACATCTCACCTGTCTCATTGCCTAAAATCAGGCAAGAAAAGACAGCATAGGATAGACAGGCAAAAGAAATGCACAGAAAAATAGAATTATTCAAAATAGAGGTCCCTCTGCTTCTGGCCTGGGCATGTACCATAACATGGGGGGGGGGGGGGGAACACGGCTTACACTGGCCCTTATCTATGTAGAAAAGGATCGGCATCATTTGAAAGCATATGGGGAAGCTGAATCTTGTAGATTAGAACTCTGCAAAATGGATGGGCCTTTGCTAATTTGAAAGGTCAGAATAGAGTAATAGGGGAGGCAGGGACTGAAGCAAAGCTTAGGATGGTATTATTGGATAATTTGTAGAAAGTGCTCAGAAGCTGCTGATTTTGTCAATATCTTGCTGTTTTTACTTTTAGGAAAGCTTGGTTTCATTTGAAAGCTACTAGAGGAGATAATCTGTTTCTTAGGGCAAATTCTGGACACTAGAATAGAAAAGCAAGGTAAATACTTTTGAAATTTAACAATGTAATGTTTACCCCAATCTTATTTAAAATGGGCCCCTTTGTTCTCCTGATTTTCCTCCAAAATTAAAATTTCAAATCCATATATTTTCAAGTGGAAAACTGATTGAACTTCCAGCAGAAATCAAAGTCTTCATTTTAATATATAACCATACTGCTAATGACTTTTTAACAATAACAGCCCTCTTACTCACAGATTTTATCCAGCTGTTTCTGAGCCTTTTTCATCAGCAAATTTCAACTATTTATGTAATATAGAAAAGTCCACTTCCTGAATAAACTAAGTCATGTTTCAGTGATTCAGGTACACAGTAATATCTTTGGCATACCACAAACTCAGTCTCGGTATAAGAAGTTGTGGACACCAAATATTCCTCTCGTTGAAACAGGGTGAATTGATCACAAGACTGTGGCCAGCTTCTGTGGTTTGAAATATATTACTGAGAGTCTAGATATCTGATGGAGGTTGAGCTACAGAATCAGATAATGTGTACACAGGGCCGGCCGGAGATATTTTTTGATGTGAAGCGGGGGTGCTGAAAAGCGCCCCCGCCACCGGCGCCCTGGCCCCGCCCAGCGTGGGAGGCGCAACGTGGGAGGCGGGGCCAGGGCACGCTGGGCGGGGGAGCGGCGTCAGAGCTGGCCCCGCCTCCCACGCTACCCCCGCTCGCCCGTCTGGCCTTTTCTAGCAGGCCAGACGGGCCAGGGTGCACTGGGCGGGAGGCGGGGCACCGTCAGGGCGGTGCCCCGCCTCCCGCCCAGCCTGACGGCGCCCCCCCGGGCCTGCGCCCGAGGCGGCGGCGTCAGGTGCCTCAATAGTGGGGCCGGCCCTGTGTGTACAACCAAAGTCACGGTGTCTTTATGTCTGGAAAGAGGGAAAGAATAGACTGCATGCAGTTGGGAGCTTTTGTGTCTCTAAACACACAGACACGCACACACACGGATATACACAAGCATACTTGGGTGTTCATTGCACTTCAAATTAAGGCCCTTCTATAGCAAACTTTCCCTGAGGTCTCATATGCTTAGATTTTAATGGAACAGGTGCATGGACTGCAGTATTTGTTAGGAAACTAGTATGGTTTGCTGAAATATTCTTTTAGATGGCCTGCTCCCATTTGAAACATAGCACTGGACCAGAAGAAGACAGAACAGAGGTCCCCACTCTGAACATGTTATCCTATCAGAGAAATGACAGGGTTTTTTTTACAGGTCTCAAGGATGTATCTCCCATAGAAATTAATGGAAAGATCCTCCTGATTGTAATGTATTAGGACTGCACCATAAATGACTTCCTTCTGGCCAGCTGCATTGATTCAATCAGGTTATTTTCCCACTAGGAACATTTTAGTATAAATAAATAGAAACACTACAAAGCACAGATGCTAACTGTAAACTCACTCTTGAGGTATTTCAAGCATACAGTGTAATTTCTACAGTTTTACCCACAACGCACCTGGAGCAGTAATAGCTTGACATGATAATAGTATAACCATCCTAGATGAAATGCCCTGCAGTAGCTCTAGCTTCTATTCTTTGTGCAGGCCAGAGGGCTCACCGGAGACCCCTTATATTGCCTCCTTTCTCAAAAAATAGAATGTGCCAAAGAAATTAACATATTCCAAGAAGTAGACTTGTTTAGGACTACAGGCTTGTTTCTAGCAAATTTACTTTCAGGCTAATTAATTATATCTAGTTTGCTTTGGACGTTGCAGACTCTGAATAGAAGCCAGATGGGGCATTTTGTTTGTTGAAAAAGATTTGCTTCTCCATAAATTATCAGCCAAGAGGAGCCCATTTCGAAATGGTTTGAGTTTGGGTATGATGTGCCCAAGTGAATATATATATATATATATATATTGTTGAAATATGCATGCAAATATGGTTCACCCACAAAACATACCTACAGTCATACTGAGTACTGTATATACAGATGTTTGTGCAGCCGCACCATATGCAACTGTGTGCCAAAACATGCACACATGTACTTGAATGTAGAGATACAGGCACGGTTCACTCACACACATGTGCAAAGTCTTATTTCAAAGAAATTTTAGTTTCAGGTGCTGCCACTGCCTTCAGCAATGCCTTGTTAAGCTTGTCCTACTTGCTCACTTCAGATTTCATGGTCTTAATTTTTTAGAATGCAAATGACGCAAATTCTCAGGCTAACTATACGTCCCCTTTTCTCTGTCAGTTGGTTAACACCGCTAATTAAAAATGGATTACAGTTGTTAAGCTGAGCAAGCAAGCGCCTTTTGCAGGTTCCGCCAGGAAGCCTTCCAATCCCTGGGATGAAAGCAATGTTATGCAGTGACAGTTCTAGAGCATGTCTCTTGTGTTACGGATTGCACAGCAAAGAACCATACTGAAGACCATGCCAAAGATCTAAAAGAGAAGAAACAAACAGTTAAAATAGCTGCTCAGAAATGGATGCAATTTTTGTTCTGTATGTCTGCCATACCTACCATCTTGATAACCACATTTGTGCAACAAAATTAAAGCTGCACTTCACAATCAAAGATGGGAATCATGCAGGCTACAGGATGCTTTGAGTTATTAGTCTACTTTGGTCACCTTTATCTTAGTTCTTCCCCCTGTCCCAGGGAGGATTAATCCTCCATGGCAATTATATGGAGGGACTTGAAGGTTCTTGGTCTGGAAAAATGATTCCCAGTCCCCTAGAACTTTCTTAACCATGCACTAAAGTCTTAATTCAGATGTCTGCCAGATTATTTTGGCTGATGCACAACATTCTACTTGGATTCTGCTCCTCTCTGTTACAAGTCTGTCCTGCAGCCTGTGTCTTCAGCCATCGAGGCATTGCATAATGTGTAATATGAAGCAAGACACAAGGGATATAATTTTTATGGGGGAAGGAATTATATGTTCAGGCATCTGACCTTGGGATGGTCCAACTTAAATGTACAATTACATATATGTAATCAGTGAACATGCACATGCTTCTAATACAAATGGCTTCCTGAAAGAAGAAACAGAACTGCAGCCATAATGTGTCAAGAGAGTGAAGCCCCTTGCCCAGCTGTTGCTGAAAGTATCAGGTTGCAAGGAAAATATTCCCCACCATTCCAAAACTGTTAGTTGAGCCCCATAGCCTACTTCCCCAGCTAGAGGGAAGTAACATCTTCCACAAAGGCATGGCTTACTGTGTATGTTCTGTGTTCATCATTATGGGAAGCATTTTGCTAATTCGCAAAAATACATTTCTTCATTACAAATATGTGACCTGAGACCTGATTTTCAACAGATTTTCAACAAGGAGTGAATTGAGATTTTAACATACAGATAGTTACAGTCACTCGTTATGCCTTTTCAGTAGTGTCCTCCCATGTGAAAGTCTTAGAAAGCTGTGGGGTTTCTCAATAAACAAAATAGGAACAATAACAACGATGACACTGTGATCATCAGTACTATTACAGGTCAAGTATCCCTTATCTGAAATGCTTGGGACCAGAAGCTTTTTTGATTTGTTTGGATTTTTGAATACCTGTATTTGCATATACATAAATAATTAGATACCTTGATGATGGGAACCAAGTCTAACTCAAAATTTACTTATGTTTCATATACAATTTATACACATTGCCTGAAGGTAAGTTCATATAATATTTTTTTTAATTTTTGAGCATGATGAACCACCAGAAAGCAAAGCTATTACTATCTTAGCCACCCCTGTGGACAATTTCAGATCTTGCAGTATTCCAGATTTTGGAATCAGGATAAGGGATGCTCAACCTATACTATCATCAGACAATGGCTTACTGTGATTCCAGCAATTCCAATCCCAACAATGCCAAGCAAATGAAGCTTTGAGTCGATGAGAGCCTCAATTTCAACCAGACAGTTCTGTTAAAGAAATAAGGACAATATAGTAAGTTCTGAACAGTCATTTCTATTTCTCCTAAGCATCAGTCTTTACAAACACTTCAGCTTGTGACAATCATGAAGAAAAAAAAATCAATTCTGTGTAGCTCTTTTGCATTTTCTTACACACCAGGCCTGGCTCTCTAAACATTCTTATCCCCAAAGCTATTGCTTCAGTGAAAATACAGCCTTTGGCTATGCTCAGACTGTGTGGTGGGATCCAATTGAAAGAGGTTAAGATCTTCTGGGGAGGCCCTGCTCTCAGTCCTGCCTGCTTTGCAGGTGAGGCTGGTGGGGACAAGAGACAGGGACTTCTCAGTGGTGTCCCTTCAGCTCTGGAACTCCCTCACCAGTGAAATTAGATTAGTACCCTCCCTCCTGGACTTCAGAAAGAATGGAAAGACATGGCTATGGGACCAAACCTTCGGGCAGTAAAGCAATGCAGTTCAAGAATTGAATAGGAAATATGTGCAATTGACAATTGGAAAGGCTTTGGATTATGATACTGGATTATGTGATTGTAATGTTAATATTAAGATGTTTTAACTCTATTTTAATTATCTAAATGTTTGTTTATGTTTTATGTTAATATGATTTTAATGGTTTTAATTTATAGATTGTTGTGGATACCATGCTTTGGTGTAGTATGTATATTGGCATTGAATCTTGCCATTATTTGATGTACACCGCTTTGAGTCCCCCATGGGTGAGAAAAGAAGTACAGTATATAAATGCAGCAAATAAATAATAAAGATGTGGGGCCCACCTAGTACATACCCCCATCATCACACTGCCTTGAAGTTCTGTGGCTCCTTATGTTGGTACAATTATCCAAAATTTATGGAATCTATATCCAAACACGCCTGAATTCTCTACCCAACAAATCTGAGTATCCAAGTTTCAGTTTCTCATCACTAACTAGAGTTGCTGGGAGCTGCCCTACAAAAACATCTGTAAAGTCATAGCATTCCTATGTTTAATTTTAAACAAAAATAATGCAATGTGTGTTCAGCGCTGGTCTTTTCATCATTTCTTCTGTGAGATTTAAATAAAAATCTCTTGGCTACCAAACAAATTTGTATCATCCAGGTAATTCTGTTCTATTCATAGTATTATTTTTTTTTGCAGCTGACTTGAACAAGAAAGACAATTGTGGATGGCTAGGGCTCTGCATTAGCCCACCAAGAGATCTCGGAGGGATGATATGAATGATGGGATGCCACTGAATTTCACTTAAGATCATATTAGACTAAGGATTCACAGAGTATGAAAGTGCCATAAATGTTTGGGCTTCCATACTGTATTAAGTCCTAGGTTGATTACACAAAAATGAACCATCAACATGACACACAAAATGTTATACTTTATACACAAATTATACACAGGCTAGGTGTATAAGGTATATATGACACAATTCCTTGTTTAAAACATAAATAGCAGTGGTGGACAAAACTGCACTATTTGAATTCAAGTTTTTCCTTCTATGTTGCAGTCTTCATGAAACCCATAAACCACCAACTAGATTGAATGCCCTCACCCTATTAATCAGGTTGTAGAGAAATTTGCTGGATGTACGAAGCATCCATTTCTGGTTGGCAGAAAAAAATGATGCTTAAAAGTCATTCCTCTTGGCAACACCTCAATGACATCTCAAATAACTAATGGCAAGAAGAAGAAAAATTGTGCCAAGTGGCCCTTGTCCAAACCATATTATCTGGCTGTATATGCCTACCTCCTACCAGTTTCTCTAACTCACATTGCTTATCCCATTCCACAGCTATTTTCTGCTACAGCATCAGAGTTACATGTCTGTTTTAGAGGCACTTACTTTGGGAAGTTCAATATCTTTTGGACAAGTAGGTTTCACTAGAAGAACTTCAGTGCTTTTCCCACAGCATTGAAGCTGCAAAGAAAAAAAAGAAAAAGAAAGCAAACTCTTAAAGTTACTACTTTCAAATGCATGTCAAAATACTGTCCCTTGATAACAAAGAAAAACCACACACACAACAGTACAAAGTATAAATGTAAACGCTAAAGGCACCTGTCTAAAATCAAAGATCAGAGGAGGTAGATACCAGATATACTTAAACTAACCACAAGTTTCAGGAAAGAGAAGATGAAAATCTCTGTGGCTGTAAAAGTCAAGAAGATTGCTATCTGGAACAATGAGATTACAACCCTCTTCGCTCTCAGCATGGCATTGGGAGTGATAGGAGTTGTAATTCTGCATGACTGGAAGGAATCAGGTTAGGTTGCAGTGGTTCTCAACCTGTGGGTCCCTAGATGTTTTGACCTTCAACTCCCAGAAATCTTAACAGCTGGTAATCTGGTTGGGATTTCTGGGAGTTGTAGGCCAAAACACCTGGGGACTCACAGGTTGTGAACCACTGCTCTAGGGAGTAGTATTATCCAAAGCACTAAAATATATGAGAAATGACTTAAGCAACACCAAATCATAGGATTTGCTGTCTATTCTAGACTGCCTGCATTTTAAAATAGGAGAGATCATAACATTTTGGAAAATTAATATTTTGAAAACTAATGTTTCTACACCAAAGAGCTGCATTTGCAAATGGTTACTCACTGCTTTGTGCATCTGGATAAGTGATTGGTTCTTCCCTGGATCAATGATATATTCTTCATAAGCTTCGTCATAGATAGCCTGGACCTCTTCGATAGCCTGTGGGAAATCAGATACACCTTAATAAGATAACAATACAAGGAGGGCAGGGAACCTGTGGAGGTTCTGTAGTATGCAGCTTCTTTACTTTCAGTATGCTTTCAGACTATGATGGCTAGGATTGACTGCACTTGTAGTTCTACAATGTGGGAAGGATGTGCTCCAGAATAAACTATCACGTCAGAATAAACTAACAGAAAAGAAGGCAAAGGAACAGAAAAGACTACAGTTCCAGCAGGAGAGGACCAAAACTTTAGCTGTAGACTTGCAGCTTTAAAAAGGTGACAGCCCAAATGAGCCCAAGTGGTTTTTTTGGAACACAGTCTGAAACATTAAGTGCAAAAGGAGGAAGTGGACAGGATTTAGCTCAAAACCTGGATTAGGATTTGTTAATAGCATGCTCACCACAGAGCAGACCTGAGGAGTCCCCATCCAGTCGAGAAACTTCTCTGTCAAGCTCTGTCCCATCTCCCAGTAGGAAGAAGTTCTTACCTCCATTCACCAACTGATATGAGATATGGGTTTTTCCCCATAAATACTTTTAAAAGACTTAATTTATCAGCATCCTCCTGAATAAATAAAAAGTTTTGTTTCAGGTTTTAGTTCTCAACAGATATGAAGAAGCTTCCCCAACTACTTGTCATGAGGTCAGGTCTGATATTCCCTCATTTACTCTCACCACTGCTGTTCCTTCCCTATATATTTCCTTAATTGTGTTTATGGATGTTTCCCCTAGTCCCAATTTCTTCATTACTTCCCATAAGAATTCTCAGTTTATTGTGTCGAAAGCTTTATATACATCTAATTTCAGTACTGCTAGTTTTTCATTTTGTCTATGTCCCAATATGCTTACAATATTGTGACCAAAATATGCATATATGATATGTGGTATGAATGGAAGAATGAGTGAGTTAGTAAATTTGAAGACACCAGTCTGCAAACCATTAACTACTTGCTCAGGAATTGTAATTAAAACCTGCTGAGACCTGAAATAGTTGACCTGCCTGGCAAACTGTGATAAGAACTGCGACTGATAAGAGAAATGTTTACATCTGTTAACATCTGTCAACATTTGCTGACTTGATGAACTTTTGGGGCAGAGCTGCTTGTGTTTGCTAACACCAATCAAGAGGAATCAACATCTGGCCCAGGAAACTGAGGATATTCCAGGATGGAAGACGTCTATCACTCATTTACAACTTTGGGGCAACATCATCAGCAAAATATTGCTATATAAGTGACCTTATGACAGTCCAGAAGGTGTGACAGACAGCGACGCTGTTCACCCGCCATGCTCAATGGAGATGGTATACTTGGGAGTGGCAGATCTGCTATGGGAAAGCAGGATTCTGTTCACTTTTTGGGGCCTCTTTTTCTCATGGGAAGAGAAAAGAGTGCGTTTTGAAGTCATGGTCTTTTTGAAGTTTTGGCGTTTTGGAACTATGTCTTGGCAGGCAGCAGTGGAAGCTGGGTCTGGCCTAAGCAGGTGCTTCTCCAAGGAGGGAGAAAGAATATGGTAATATTTGTGTGCATGAAGATGGATGCATGTTGTGTGTGAATGATGAATGAAAATGTAACCCTCCCCCTTGTTTGTTTCTTAGCCAATGTAACTGTAGGTTGTTTGTGAATCTAATGTAGTTGCATAGAATCTGTATGTTTGTATGTCTAAATGTTGTTCTTTGTTGTTCTGTAAAAGTTCTGCTATACCTCTCAGACTGAAACTGCAATAAAAAAAACCTATGCTTTAAAGTTATTGAAAAGTTATTCATAACAATATTCCTGATTGGGTGTCTTCTACTACTACTGTGCTGCTTCTGAGCAAACCTACATTCCGTAATAACCCAATTTTTGCCCCTTCCACTTTTATTTTTGACTCTGTCCAGAACTGGAATGTTCCCTGAGATCTTTGTCACTTAGGAATCAGTACTTGGACTGAAGAAGGTTCTTTACCACTGATGTAGAGGAATGTAAAATGGGGACATGTAGGCAAAATCTGGAAGATTTCTGCAATTCTGGATTTGGCGAAATACGATACTTAGCACACATTACAAATGGGGCGTCTGTGTAGGAAAAGGAAATCTCTTTCCACCCTGGGGTTTTAAGATCACCAGGCTATCTTCACAAAATAAAAACCAAACCTGACAGCAAATCTGCTTTTGGCATCAAACAAAAGAGACTGACAAAAGTGGTTAAATTCACACTTTGAGGCTCGAATCCTTCTAGAGCAGGCATGGGCAAATTTTAGCCCTCCAGATGTTTTGGACTTCAACTCCCACAATTCCTAACAGTTGAAGTCCGAAACACCTGGCAGACCAAGGTTTGCCCATGCCTGTTCTAGAATGCTTCTCTCTGACAAACATCTCACTTACCGTTTTCTTGCCAAGGAAAGCAAAAACTCCTGCAGTGACTTCAGCAGCAAAAATAACCAGTAAACACGTGAAGAACTATTTCAAAAATAAATAAATAAAAGGACAGAGAATAAAAGTTTTAGTTTGTCTCGCGTATCTAATGTTCCCCTAAATATGGTTATAAACACATTAAGCAGTTCAAAGTAAAGGAGGCAAAGGACAGTTCCAGTTTAAAGTCAAGGATAGTACAAATAATTAATGTTGTGATTCATACAATTGAGAAATAGGAGCCAAACAATATAAAAGTCTGAATCTGTTTGAGCATATCATTGCAGTTTTCAATAGATATACTAGACATGTACTTTCAGTTGCTTGCAATCTTGAATAGCTGCTTTTTGTGGAATTTTTTTTGTAATTTTTTGTGGAAATTTTGTTTTTGTAAAATATCAGATAAAATAACTGGATTTCAAGAAACCATAATGGTTTTCTTTTCATGTATTTTGCTTTTGTGCAAACAAACCCCAAATTACCAAAAATGCCAAATGGTCTCATAATCTTCTCCATAAGAAAGAAAGAAAAAACCCTTTTGATCTCTTATATAAGAGAACAAAATAACTAAAGATTTACAATTACTTTTGAACCTTTAACATTTGAATTTCCTACTATGTTCAAAACAGGAATTTTAGTTTCAAGGTGGTTCACTCACCAGGATATTAAAATGTGACTAGAAAGCGTGGTTAGTAAAATAACACCGACAAATCTTGGTTTGGAAATAATGGAAACTCTGGTTTAAAAAAAGAACAGAACTGAAGGGTCAAAACTGAAGTGTGAAGAGAGGAAGAAAAGGGAGAAGTACAAGTTCAGCAGCCAGAATTCCAAAATACTGTACTCCCAAATTGTTCCTATGACTGTCTGTGGTAGATACACTTTTACTTCCTGATGGTTCAATCTACTTGTTTTTTCTGCATGCACAAAATTATTACATTATTTATGCACATAGCCTAAGCATTACCTTCTACACAAAATTATTTAAAATTTTGTGTAGAAGGTAACGCTTAGGCTATACACGTAAGGTGTATATGAAATATAAATGAATTTCATGCTTAGATTTGAGTTCCAGCTTCAATATATCTTATTTTATAGATGCAAGTATTCTAAAATCCCCCAGAAACATATACTCAGAAATATGGGCTAATTCTGGCATCAGAAATGATTTTTTTAAATGACAATATTATTTCTGGGGGGAAAACCCCACAATATTCCATTTAGGTGTATTACTCACTGCTCCAAGTAGACATTGAGATTCCCGTGCAGCTCCACAGCACCCAAAAAATCCTACTGTCATCATCAAGGCACCTGCTCCCACCAGCACATAGAGTCCTGCAGAAAAGAACCAAGTTATAGAGTCAAAATGAAAGAGTGTAGCATACTATACAGTTATTTTCCAGGCTTTGAGGCCCCATCTATGCTGATATATAATGCAGTTTGAGAAAGCAGGTTTACTGCAATGAACTGCATTATATGGCAGTGTAGACTCATATACAAGCAGTCCCCAAGTTATGAACAAGATAGGTTCTGTAGGTTTGTTCTTAAGTTGAATTTGTTTGTAAATCGGAACAGGTACATTATTTAAGTGTAACTCCAACTACACGTGCGCGCGCACACACATACACACACACTTTGGATAGCATATGGAAGGGTTAACACCCCCGTGGTGTTTGTTTTCTGTGTCCCTATTCACAAGATTTTACCTCACTTTCTGTGATAATTGAATTTTGAAAAATTTGGCTTATTGTGGAAACAAGGGTTGGTGATAATGCTTCCGTGGAGACCCTTTTTCCCAATGATAACTCTTCCAGCTTTGAGTTTCCCTTTTGAGGGGTAGTTTTCTCCCACTTCCTGTTGTCTCATTTATGTTCTTATCTCTGAGTCATTGTAAGTCAGATGTTTGTAACCTGTGGACTGTCTGTAATGCAGTTCAATGTAGTTAAACTGCATTATGAAACTGCATATGGCAGTGTAGATGTGGCTATTCATCCCCACAACAGACTAGTCCATATAAATCCCTTTTGTTAATAGCTAGATTAGAACTAAATTTCACATGAAATCCAAGTTCTTAAGGAAACCAGTAATAGCAACTATACTCTTGTACATATAAACATAGTTAGGAAGAGGGGAAATGATGCCTAGCCTGTTCCTTCTATAGGCTTGCTTAGGTATGGAAACATGCTCTTGTCAATGATGTGCACTAGGTCAAGATCTTTCACAATCAAGCTGAGGATACATTCTACATTGATCATTTAATGCAGTTTAAAGCTAGCTAGCTTCAAATTGTGGCAGATATATCGTGCAGGAAAGAAAGCCGTTAATGTACATTCAGCACTCTGTGGTTTATGTAATCACCATCTACACCTCACATTTCAGGATTTCCTATGTAATCATCTGTATAGAGAAACTCCTTTCTTCAATATTGGTTTGAAACTGACCTAAATGGTCTGCATAGATGTATCCTTAGTCCTGAGGCAGTAGTCCTACAGAAAGGCTATCTATTGGTCTTTTACAGAGACTAGTTAGGGGATAGGTTTGCAAATACTGCACTTTGAGGCACAGGGAGATTTCCTTACAGGTCAATGGACATTTGAGATGCAAGACTATGCTACTGTGGATTAGACAGCAAGAATTCTGATGCTTTATGAGAGAGAAATCTCAGCTCTAAGTGCCAAGAATGGGTCAGGGAGAACCTTGGAAGATGATCCAGTACCGTGTCATATACCACCATGGATCCAAATTAAGGCCTCTTGAGAACAAGCACTAGTATTACCAGAATGTTGGCTCTGCTCCCAGGAAGTCACTATGAGAAACAGGCAGCTCTGGAGGTGGGACTACTGTTCCTCCCCATCTCCAGCCCTCCCCAAAATATTGCTCTCAACCAGTCTGTGGATTGGCTGAAGTATAGCGGGGACCCTTTGCACTCCTGTCCTTAACAGTAAAACTGGACATTTGAAAACTAGTCTCAGTTTTAAGGTCCAAATTGTCCTTAAAAAGTTTCATGGCCTATGAAAAGTTGCCTCCTGCTGTTCTAAATGAAGCCATAAAAAGGATTGCTCTGCATCAAATACCAAACATAAATGGATAATTCCATAGTATTTACCTCTGTAATTCTTTTCCCAGGCAAGGAGGTACTAGTAGTTTCATGCCTGTTCAGTAACAAAGATTTAACTACATTTTGACAAAATATATTTTCACTCCTTTTGTTGTGCAACTATTACTAAAGTTTCTTTTTTAATTAATGGTGGTCATGATGAATGGCATTGGAGAAAAATCATACATTTCAAATTTTGGTTTGAACTTCCCATTTTATTGTAACATAAGGAAACTGCCAAAGAAATAGTGCATTAAAATATTATAGTAAATATTATGATGCAGATTGGAAATAAAAATACATTAAAATTAGTTACAATACAACTAGAAGTCAAACAAAACTCATCAAAACGGTATATATGAAAAGTAGTCTTAAACATTCTGCAATATATTTATTCCTCAATTAGTTTTCATAATAATTCAGATACACAATGACTGGTCTCAGGGCGCTTAAAGATAGCTTGAAAATGCATTAAAAATAAGGGGAGTAAAAGATCATAGGACATGACAGTAAGTCCATGTGCAGACCTGTCAGTCCTGGTAAATGGTCCCTTGCCGTCCTGACACTTTCGTTTGTAGTGGATTTTAGAAATCCGCAGGATGTACGAGGGGGTGGGAGGGGAGAGAGGACACAGACGGATGGACTGATGGATGTGGGATGGAAGGACACATCAGGCGGAAGTTTACCTTATTTTTTTATTGACGCTCCGAGATGTGCTGGAATGGTTGCAGAGAGTTTTGATGGCAGTTGCTTTCCTATTGTGCTTCTATTTAGCCACATGTGTGTCCATAGCTCCATTTATCCATAGCCCTGATCAGCTGTTTTGGGATTTTAAAATGTGGACATGCACTGGAGGAGTCCACACCAACATGTAGGAATGAAGTCACATGTTTTCCTTGACTGCAGGGATATACAGTCATGCGAATATGCACATTTTTCAATCCGGATCAGCACACATTTTCCTTAAACATCATTTACCCATCCCCCTTTATCCCGGTTTCTTGTGCATTTTAGGGCCTGTGTAGAAGAGCCCTTAGTGAGTATACAGGTGTCTCACTCTCCCCAATTGTTCTTATTTGTCAGGGACAGTCCCAATTAATTTTTCTCATCCCACTATTTCAACTGCTTTTCAAATGTTCCAGCTTTTCTCTCTTCCTCCCACTTTCTCCTTTGTTTTCAACTTATTTCAACTGCTGAAAATTGAGTTTAAAGTAAAAAAAAAGTTGCTTGCACACATTTAACTCAGGGAGGGAAGAAAGGAGGGGTGAAACTTACCCTTTCCAGTAGACTCAGGCAAAAAACCCCAAAAAACAAAACTGCAGACACCTTTCTTAGCTTATGTGTTATTTTTCATTAATAGTTTTCATCATCTTTTCAAAATGTTTATTATTAAAGACACAGGTAGAATAATGTCAATTTCAATAATTATTTCGTAGTACAAACAACTTAATTTTCTTAACATTACTGATTCCGCATTTATCTTCCACAAGTGTTCTAACAGTATTACTCCCCTCACTCCCCCCCCCACCCTCTGACAGCAGTATTTTTCTTCATTCTAATTTTATTTTAATTGATCAATTGTGGAGAGAGTGTGGTTCAGTTCTTTGTATTTTCTTTTCTTTTTACTCTGTCTATCAATGTTACCCATTTCAGATCCCACTCCTTCTTCATTTGACCTGATGTATATTTAGTTTAGAGCCTCGGTGGCGAAGTGTGTTAAAGCACTGAGCTGCTGAACTTGCAGACCGAAAGGTCCCAGGTTCAAGTCCCGGGAGCGGAGTGAGCACTCACTGTTGCTTCAGCTTCTGCCAACTTAGCAGTTCGAAAACATGCCAATGTGAGTAGATCAATAGGTACCGCTCAGGCGGGAAGGTAACGGCGCTCCATGCAGTTATGCCGGCCACATGACCTTGGAGGTGTCTACGGACAACACCAGCTCTTCAGCTTAGAAATGGAGATGAGCACCAACCCCCAGAGTCAGACATGACTGGACTTAACGTCAGGGAAAACCTTCTTTGGAGGCTTTTAAGCAGAGGCTGGATGGCCATCTGTCGGGGGTGCTTTGAATGCGATTTCCTGCTTCTTAGCAGGGGGTTGGACTGGATGGCCCATGAGGTCTCTTCCAACTCTACTATTCTATGATTCTATGATTTTATGATTTACCTTACCTTATATTTAGTTCTCCTTTCAAGAATGTAATCCTGAAGCATAAAATCTGCTAAATATTTGAAACATTTTATAAATCCTCACTTCATATGTTCTTTCCAACCCAACACCACAGTTGCTTGGGCGGCGACTGTCATATATTTTATAATTTTGGCCTAATGTTTAATGTTGTCCTTCTCTCTACTTTCTGAGTGAAAAATTCTTTTTTATTCAGCTCCAATTTAGGGCACAAATAGTTTTCATCATCAAAGTGACACAGTAATGTGGGTTGGCCATATGTGTTTGTTTTCATCTGTCACATGTTTGAATGTTTGTTGTATCTCCCTTGCCAAAGATTGACAAAGAATGGCATAAGAGGCCAAAACAACAAGATTTAAATTTAATTGTAAACTTCAAGACATTTCTAAATAAAAAGTTCCTATTACAGCTGGACCACCGGTTTATGTATTAACAGATTTAATCATCCATGGCTTGAAAATATTTTAATCCAAAAAGCAAATCTTGATTTTGCTGTTTTATATAAGGGGGAATTTATATCAAACTACTGTATATAATGGGACTTGAGCATCCATATATATTAGTATCTAGGAGAGTTCCACAACCGAACCCCAGCGAATACCAATGGCCCACTGTATCTTGCTGCTAGTCATGCTCAATGGGATTCTGAAGACATACAGCAGAAGGGTAGATCCTGCCAGTTGAAAGGTTAACTGCTGTCTGGACATGACCTTTGGCATGATGAAATGCAAAGCCAAGGCTGTTCCACAAGAGGGCAGAACAGACCCATGAATCACCACAACATGAACGCCTGTGAAGACTTTACTTTCATGCGTTTTTATATGGGAACATTTTTCATTTCTTCCGTGTTAAAAACTATCAGAAGAAACAAAGAAAGAGAAAAAGAAAAGAAAGACTAAAGCAGCTGCCATAAATCACCCAATTTCTGTTCCTTTAAAATGTACACAGGAAAGCACATGGAATAGATGTACCTGTCCGTAACTGTCTTATACAGAATCTGTCTCATTGGTTCATCTTCCCTGAGTTATAACTGCTTTTTAAATTTTCAAGAGGCAGTAAGATCTTTGCCAGCCATATTCCTCTTCCTACATGGGCTTTGCATTCAAATTTCTAAAAGCTTATGCTTTACTACTGGCTGAGCTAGACATGTCTTACAATAGAAACCTTTCCATTTTTACATCACGTTTGGCTAGTTATTCATTCAATAAGCCCATCCATGGCAAACCAGGATCCCAAGTACTGTTCAACTCCTATTCTGTGATCTTAATTTATTAGCTGAAACTTGCAGAAGGCAGACAATATAGGGGCCTTCTACACATGCCTAAAAACCCAGAAGTAACTGAGATAAAAAGGGGTGGGGTGGGTGGCAAAACAACATTTAGTGAAAGTGCGGGCAGCATCGAGTTAAAAGTTGAAAAGCACGTGTTAAAAAGATGCATGTAAAACCCAGTTCTGCCCCAAAAATGCACACCTTCACATGACTGTATATCTCTGCAGTCATGCAAAACACGTGATTTCTTTCCCTTCCCCTCCCTTCCGTCCCTGCCCCCCGAAAGAGCTGATCAGGCTCTAAAAACGAAGCAATGGAAACACAGGTGGCTAAAGGGAAGCACAATGGGAAAAAATTAGAACTCTCTGCAACCATTCCTTTATGTAGATCTTTAAAATATTAAACAGAGCTTGAATTAACAGTTGGGCAAAGAGAGAGAATAGGAAATCTGTTTGTGTTTACATTTGGATCTCCACGTGTGTGCCTATGAGGTCCAGCACATCTTAGAGCGATTATTTAAACTTCTGCCAGATGTCCCCTGTCCGTCCTTCATTTTGATCCACTTCAAAGGAAGGTGTGAGGACAGTGGGGGACCAGTTCCAGGGACTGACAGGTCTGTGTGTGAACTTTTTGTGAGGTCCCCGGATTTTTCGCCCCACTTTTAAAACCCCAATTTTGGCGCTGTCTGGAAGCACCTGTAGATTGCCTGTTTGGACCACATGGCAAACTATGGCTTGCTGCAAACAAGGGTTGGAAGTTACACACAGACAGAACAGTGTGTATGTGAAAGAAACATTTAGTCAGCTTGATTTTGCCTGAAAATTCTAATGATCTGGTATTATCTTGCAGAGTTTGTAATTTTCATATAAAGAATGCAATTGTTGTGAATGTCATTAGTGTACCAGAGGGAGTGGCTGCAACTTTGGGGGTTTTCAGAGTAGGATCAATGATTTCATCTGTCAGAGCACAAGGGGAATGGATGGATATCTAGGAGGTTCTGGATCTGTCTAATGTTATAGCATTCCAGAAAGTAAGAGGTTGTGGATCCAATCTGTGTTTGAATGAAATCCGTTGAAAGTCCCATCTGAGATTTCTAAAAGATGAAGAGGTTGCAAGCAATTAACCATATCTTTTCTTTCACTTTAGTATCAAGCCTTTAAGACCACCCAGTATATGCCTTGGCTGATCACATTCACTCTGTTGAAGGAGTGGGTCATTTTGTCCAACCTTCTGCTCAGCTTGCTGTCTAAAGAACAACATGGTCTCTGAGAATGGAGCATTTGGCCATCCCTGGCTTAAAAATACAAGACTTATAAAAACATTTCTGGACCAAAATGACCTTATCTTGTTTGAGTAATGTTGGGTGGATATGTGTGTCAATGAGTGCCTTTAAATCTTTCTCATTCATATTTTCCAGTTGAAGTCAGCATCAAGGGGAGGGGGGAATGTTGTACCAGGCTCTGCTAGATCTTTGCAAGGCAGGGCCCAACCCTCTTGAACAGGAATGTGACAAGGAAGACTTTTCACCCTCCACAGCTTACATAGTACTCACTCTTCCACATGATTATGTGTTCAGCAAGGGAGGTGAAACGTGCTTCCTATTAACATGCCTTAAAGGGAAGCTTTTCCTGAAAATGACAGTTTAGTTCAATGAATTAGTCAAATGAAATGGCAAAGGTTACTGAAACAAGAGCCAATTGCCTGGCAGTGAGGGCTTCTTGGAGTGGCCAGGACATCATGGCATACTTAGTTAAAGAGAGTAGATAACAGTGTACTGAAACTGAAGGCTGGGATGATGGCAGAGATGAGACAGATGTTTCTGTGATAAGGGATGCAGCTTTTCCAGCCAAGGAATAGGATTGGCAGCAAACACCAATTCTGCATGCTAATCTCACAGTGCAGTTCTAATTAAAGAAATAATTATTTCCAAGAAAGCTCTGCTCTGGCTCTGAATCATACACAGTCAAGGCACTGTCCCCTCTTCCCTGTACTTCATGTCTCATGAAGAACCTCCTGACCCTAAGATCTGTTCAACAGTGGAACTTCTGCCTCAGAGTGTGGTGGAAAGTCCTTCTTTGGAGACTTTTAAACAGAGGCTGGATGACCATTTCTCAGGGGTACTTTGTGCTTTTCCTGCATGGCAGGGGGTTGGACTCAGGGCTGTAGCCAAAGGGGGGGAGGGGGTTAGGGGCTCAACCCCCTTGAAATTTTTCAGGTTTTAAAAAAAACTGGTTTATTTATGATTTTTAACTGATTAACCAAATCATCTGAGGATGCCTGCCATAGATGTGGGCGAAACGTCAGGAGATAATACTTCTGGAACATGGCCATATAGCCCAGAAAACATACAACAACTCTCTAACCAAATCCCCATGAGTGTCCACTGAAGTTTATCTGTCTTGTGTGTCCTCTGAAGTTTATCGATGGAGCCTGATTTCTAAATAATTTTGCATTATACAACTACTCTTAATGATTCACTAAAAAAGTTTCAACCCCCCCCTCCACCCCCGATTTTTTTTTTTTGGTTGGGGCCCTGGTTGGACTAGATGGCCCTTGTGGTCTCTCCCAACACTGTGATTCTATGATTGATGGTTGGAGGCAATGCTTGAATCCCACTAGCTCCCAAGCCTATTCCTGTCTCCCATTCCTCAATCTAATTACTATGAGATCTAGGATGGCTGGATGATCCACCACTGTGGGAATATGGTCCAGCACTAGGTGAGCGCCATCTCAATTTGGAGTGGCAGTTCTCCTCCAACTACTACAGAAGCAAACAAAGAGTAACATAATTCCTTATGAGCTTGGTGGATGTGGCAACAACACCCTCTCAAGACGACTTTGCACCTGGTAACAAGGAAAATTGGTATTTTGTGTGATGGCCATGGATGTACAGGGTCATTGTCTCAAGTGGTGAATGCTTATAGAATGATAGGAGAGGCTTTTGCAGCTGCAAAGTGGGCAGGGCGTTGTTGCACTTGGGAATAAGACCTGGCTCTGCTCCATCAAGCTTATATCTGAAGCACAGAGCTCTCTTTCGTAGCTGACATGCAAACCTTAAGCTAGGATCTTGCTCATAATTAACCTCAGAGGAGGTTGTTTCTGCAGCCTGCCGTGTAACATGCTAGAAACTCCGCAGCACTAACATCACACTCCATAATGATGTAACTCCTTTCCAGCACAGCTGTTGACTGCTACTATTGTAAAAGAGCTCAAGTTGGGAAGAGACAAAACTCTGCTACAGAGAGAGCTTGTGGCCAGAGCCTGGCACATTCAGACCTCTCTCTCACACACAAACCACATTCATTCTCTCTAGCATATAGTATCATCTTTATGCATTTTTGGAGGGAAATTCTCACAAAAACCTCTAATGGAATTCTAAGGCTTATGTTTCCATTAACAGAAGAGAAAATGGGAGTATGGTCCATGCCAGAAAGCATCCTTCATTTCAATTCATTAGGCTTATTAATATTACTTTCATATGTCACAATTTCCCCATTGAAGTAACAAACATTTTTTATTTTTTATTTATTTTGTATTTATTACAATACTTATATCCTGCCCTTCTTACCCATAGGGGACTCAGGGCGGCTTACAATAAAACACAATATAAAAATATTACAAAAATTCAATCAAAATTAAATACATTAAACATTGATAAAAATATACATTTAAATATACAATGACAATTGAAATTGCCATTTATGTATTATGTTTTATTTTTGCTTTGGTTTTTGTACTGTGTTTTATTTTCTGTAAGCCGACCCGAGTCCTGTTTGGAGAGGGGGTGGGATATAAATAAAGTTAATAATAATAATAATAATAATAATAATAATAATAATAATAATTTGAACAGAACTAGTCTGTGAAAGTATGAGCAGAGAATTAATGCAGTTTGATACCATGCTGTCGCATTGCATGTGGAGCTGCAAGGGCATTGGGAGAAATGGGCAGGTACCCAGTAATTAAAAATAGCATTCCAAAAGTTACTGATACAAGCTAGATATTTCCAAATTCAGGGAATCCTTCACCTTGATCAGATATAATGTTATGTCATTAACACTACTTCAGGGTAGGTTTGTAGGTATCCCCTACCATGAGTGAGTATGTCCATGTGGTTTGAAGGAAGTGGAAACTGCCAGGCATGTCCTATTACACTGTTACTTCTCTAGATGTATTTGATCTGCTTTTATTACTCCTATTGTACAAAAGATACCTGGCAGAAATAATGAATATTATTTAAAACATCTAATAGAGGATAGGGAGTCATGGACAACTTTTAGAGTAGCTAAGTTTTGTGCTGCAGCTATAAAATTAAGGGCGCTTCCAGACAGTGCCAAAACCCTTGCTGAAGCGGGTTATTTAAACCTACTTCAGTGTGGGTTCCTGTCCCCACTCCTCCACCCAGGCTTTCTTGGGGGTGGATGGCTACATGCTATCCCAAGGCAAATCAGGATGGTATGAAGCCTCCCTGAAGCCTCAAATTTAGATCGAAAACTTACTAAAAGTGTCCTTGGCTGTCATAACTTCTCTCTGCATGTCCCCCTGGGGACAATGATGTCTGAGGAGATGGGAGGGGCGAGGAGGAAAATTTCTCCTCCTTGTGTGTCATTTTCTCACATGAGGAGAGAAGTTATGGTGATCAGGGACATTTTAAGTAACTTTTCAGAGTAAATCAGAGGCTGAGCACCTTTGGGCTTGAGGAACCCAAAAGATCTGGGATGGCATTGGAGACTGTCCCCCGGGGCATTCGGGAGTGAGTCCCCAAAGGCCCAATACCCCATTAGACCCAGGTCTTTTAGGAAGTCCCGGATATAATGGGGCATTTATTTATTTATTTAATTAAAACCTTGGTTTGTTCTGAATTAATTCATTTTTACTGGAGGTGTCATTTGGATGCCTCCGTTAAAAACTGAGACAGGTCCCGGTTTTGGGACCTTTCTGGATCGGCTCTAAGTAGGCCAATTGCAGATAATTTTAGTGGACAGTGTTTTAACCTATGCACTTAAATATCTATATACACAGATTTTAATTAAGTGTCAAATGAAGTGTCATATATGAAGCTGATTAGGATGGTTGAATTTCCTGGTCTTTCTGCTTTTAATGTTTTGAACTTCTGATTTTAATATTTTAATGTTTTAAACTCCTGGTCTATGACATATAATAAAATTCATTCATTCCTCATGCAGTTAAAATGCAATGTCTCAATGCTATGGAATAATAGGAATCTTAGTTCTTTAGTCTTTGTCAAAGAGTGTTGGTGCTTCAATAAATCTTCAAATCCCAGGATTCCTTAGCATTGAGCCTGGCAGTTAAAGTGGTGGCAACCCAAAATACAACTCTCATGTTATTTATTTATTTGATTCACAATTGCATTTAGGCTGAGAAAAACCATCAAAATTGCATAAAAGCAAAACAAAGAGGGGAAAAGCCAACTGTCTAAAAAGGCATGGAACATCAAGACAGCAGGAATAATTCAGTAGAGCAGCTCAGTGCATGTTTTAACTATCATTTTATGTCTTCTGTTTTCTCATGGCAGTGCTGTGTTTTGCCAGGAGCTGGTTATGCATGGAGAGAAGTGTAATCAGTATCTTAAAAGTTGTAAAACACCAATTTTCCCCCTCTCAAAAAATGCAAGTTTTAATTGTCAGGAATTGAAAATGTAGCTAGCAAGAATGCTGGATGTGTTTAGGGGGGCATAAAGAGGACTCCCTCTGAATTCTACTAAGCCAGAAATTAAGGGAAATTAAGGTGCATCTACTTTGCGTAGCAAGTAATAAAAGCAGAGAGTAAACGATTCAAGATAATTAGAAACGATAATTAGACCAATTTCCTTGCTTCCCCCTTTCTCTCATAACTCTTTGGCAGTAAAAATGAATCCTTTTTTGCAGCAGTGTATGAAAGCTTTTAATGAGATCAGAGCATAATGTTAACAGAATATTGTGCACATATTGTATTGAACATGAGCACTTATTCCTTTCCTGCTGCCTATATACACTAACAATTTACAGTCAATCATCCACATTTGTGAGTTTAACTTTTGCCAATTTGATTACTCGTGGGATTGAGTAATATAGTTTCTCTAGAAATGTCTAGGTCCTCTAATGCAACTCTATGGTCAACTTTGCCAAATGTTGACCATAGAGTTCTGCTGTAGGATCTAAAGATGCATAGAGTACATCTCTCTAGATACTTTGGGCTGCTAAAATGACAAATAAATGGGTCTTAGATCAAATCAAGTTTGAAATGTCACACTTCAGACATTTCAAGAGGGGAAATGACTCATTAGAAAAAAGTAATAATACTTTGTAAGGCTGTAGAAAAAGAGGAAAATCGCACTATAGTCTATCGAAGTCAAGCAAGGAAGCCATGGCACTGAATATGAAAGATCTGGACAGGAATAGCATTAGTGTTAATAGGGTGAGTTGGAGGTTTCTCATTCATAGGGTTGCCATAAATTCCAGTTGACCTGACTGTAATGAACAACAATAGAAGAATTTCAGCATGACAAGCACACCTACTAAAATCTTCTCTGATAACAACTATTAAGATAATAGGAGCCCTGTTCTGTGATTCATTGGGCAACTTTCATCTAAACTCAAGGCTGAATCCAAGAATGCAGCCAGACTGCATGCCACTATCTTTCTAAGCAGTGTAAACACATCCAGAACAGGTTGACTCCCTATTCCTTAGGACAGAAACCTGTATTTTGTCTGAATTGACACTGTCTTTTCCAATCTGTACCTGATAGAAGGAAAGTACTAAACAACTCCTTTGGATTTAGATGGAATAGAGAAAAAGAGTTGGGTATCATCTACATCTCTTAATCATTTAAGTAAATATTAACTATTAGAGCAAGACTGGCAAAGATTAGGAACTTTACAGGCCAGTAATCAGGACTTAAAACAGGAATCCTGCAATAATCAAACAACCAACCAACATATATCCCTCAAAAGTGGGAGTCAACACAGCTTACAAACAAAAAAGAAATACAAGGAAAAAAAATTCTGAACCCATTCTTCCTGGAAGGACGAAAGTCATGCCAAACAATGCTTCCTAGTATCATCTCAAGGTGCTTCACACTAGACTTAAATACGCACTGAAGCGGGCTGGGACAGAAGGGTTGGGTGCCGTCCTGGACCTTTGGGCTCCAGGAACCCAAAAGATATGGGATGGCAAATGGGGACTCACCCTCGGATAGTTTTCAGTTGGTCCTGAACTATCTGGGGATGAGTCCGCACAGGCTCAATACCCCATTAGATCCGGGCCTTTGAGGAAGGCCCAGATCTAATGGGGTATTTAATTAATTCGGAATAACCAAGGTTATTCCAAATTTATTCGTTTTTACAGGGGGTGTCATTTAGAGGCCCCAGTAAAAACCCAGACAGATCCTGGGATATGGACCTCTTTGGATTGGCCTTCAGAGAATTTACCCAGAAGAATACTGTCATTGATAGTGTTGAAAGTTACTTAATAGTTCAGAAGACCTAACAGGGATACTTTTCTCCATCTAGATCTTGAGACAGTTCACTAAAGTGACTATGTCTTGCTCTGCCTCATAATCACAGTGGAAGACAAACAAAAATAGACCTGGATAACCCATTTTCTCCAGGAATCCTTGAACCAGAGAAGCTATCACATACTTGCCTATATATTGAAACAGTCTAGACTTGCAAATAATTACCTCATATTGAAGACTTCAGGGGCTTTTTCTTTTTTGACCATGATATTACATCTGACTCTTTCAGGTATAATGCAAAGCATTCTCTGTCCTCCTTTTAAATAGTGTCATTGATTCTGGGAATGGTGAGGGCAAATCAGAATCTAGGGAAATATATCTCGTCCATGACTTGCATCCGCCCACACCTCAGTTACGGCAGTAAGAGTGTAAAGCTAAATTATGCTGATATGACATGCTCACAACCAAGGCCTTCTCTTAATTGAATTTGGCCCTTTAACTGAAGAAAGTAGTCCACATTTGGGAAGGTATTGCATGAGGTAGGTAAAACAAAAGTGCAGCATGGTAACTAGGGCTGTAGCCAGGGGGGAGGGGTTCAACACCCTCTCCCCCCAAAATTTTTCAGGTTTTTAAAAAACCTGATTTACTCATGAATTTTAACTGGAGCCCTGGTGGCGAAGTGCGTTAAAGCACTGAGCTGGAGACCGAAAGGTCCCAGGTTCACACCCTGGGAGCGGCGTGAGTGGCCGCTGTTAGCTCCAGCTCCTGCCAACCTAGCAGTTCAAAAACATGCCATGGTGAGTAGATCAATAGGTACCGCTCTGGCGGGAAGGTAACGGCGCTCCATGCAGTCATGCCGGCCACATGACCTTGGAGGTGTCTACGGACAACTCCAGCTCTTCGGCTTAGAAATGGAGATGAGCACCAACCCCCAGAGTCAGACATGACTGGACTTAACGTCAGGGGAAACCTTTACCTTTAACTGGTTAACCAAATCCCCATGAGTGTCCACTGAAGTTTATCAATGGAGCCTGATTTCTAAATTATTTTGTGTTATGGAACTACTCTTCATGATTCACTAAAAAAGTTTCACCCCCCCCCCCCCATTTTTCTGGCTTTGGCCCTGATGGTAACAATGTCTCCAGTTGCTGCTGCTTAAAGCATGATATTGTTGCTCTTCACATGTTATCCTTCACGAGATGGTCTCAAAAGTGGCTCTTATTAGCTGGGAAATTCCATTAATGATCTTGTTTCCAGTTTATGCCGCACTATTATATACTTTGCAAAAGTTCAAACGCATTTTTACTCTGCATTTGGGTGTTAAGGGATAGTTGTATAAGTGTGCTTTCAGCAATGGTGGTAGTGCTTAGATCTGAGGCCAGTCCTTTCTTCTTGGGTTAGCACTGATAACTGAGGCTGTGGGGTGGGTGAGTGCATGTTAGGCTCAGATGGTGCTGCAAGTCTTGGAGAGCCTCTACTCCTCAGGTTAAATTTTTGGAAAAGGGCAATGTACAATGATGTAATGCTACAATGCTACGACACCATGGCGTGTTATATTTCAGGGGAGGGCACCCTTGTGTGTGTATGTTTCAAACAATATGAGAAGAAATGGGGATAATGTGTTGGAGGAGATAGTGGGTGGGAAGTCAAAAGTGCTGTGTGTGATACATTGTTAGCACACATGGATGCTGCAATCTTGCAATGGTTCTGAAGCTGAGTTGGAAAGAAAGCAATTCTTTTTGAATATCATTTTTGCAGACATAGAAACTATATTGGAGGCTCTGGCGATAAGGCTCTTGGTGTAGACATTATATCAATGGTTCGAGTCATATAAGGCAGTTTCCTATGTAATCCGTGGAAGTTCTTGCTCTGTCAAATCCAATATGTCCATCAAGAAATAATTAGTGGAGGGATGGAAGGAGCGGGAGAGTAATTGCCATGGTCTGGATTGTGTTTATCAATTATTTTTATGTTACAACCAGGTAGAGTGGCCCAATTTGCTTAAGATTCTGGGCATCAGTCCAAAAAAATAGATTAAAATGTTATATAACAGTCCAACAGCTATATTAGAAATAAGCTTCTAATTGACAGATGTAGTTATATTTGTAAAAAAAACCCAACACAAGACAGATTCAATTGCTATCCCTTCTGTTTGCCTTCACAACAGTACCTTTAGCTACTGCTATTAAATTGAAGTCAAAATGCAAAAAGATAGAAGGCAAAACACACAGACACACACACACACCTGCCAGAAATAATGCAATGAAAATCAAGCAGACCACATAGGCAGGTTGTGGCATCAGCCATTCTGCCCAATTCCCCTTTATCTAAAAAGGTCTGATAACTCTTGATTGTGGAAACAAGATAGGCTATACTTAAGTTAATTAGTATATCTATTCATGGGCAGAAACTTTGGTAGCAGATATATAACATGGAGATGAACAATTTGACATTTTTCAATAAACATTTTATCCAAAGCTAACGATATGCATAGGTGAAGAGAAACAACTAGGTTAGAGAAACCACACAATGAAACCACAACATTTTGAACCTCTCAGAAACTACAGTGTTTGAAATGATCTTCCAAAATGCAACCAATTATCTATTTTTCTTTTACCAGCTTCCACCTTCCTTATGGGTTCTATTTTGATGACCAAACTAACAGGTGTATTCTTTTTTTCAAACATGAGTCAGGACTATCTGCTTTTTCAGTTTATTTATTTTTCTGTTCATGCAAAGGGATTTGGGTGGCAGATGGTGCTTACTTTACCTATTGTAGGCAGGCATATAGAGCTACAGAAATAATAACTATAATCGCTCAAGCTTATTGCATTATTTACTGTAGATATTCCCCTGCAACCCAATTCTGAAAGTCTGTGGTTTCCAGCCCTCATTCATCATGTTCCTAATGCTAATAAATGTCCACATAGACAGAATGATCAAAACAGAGAACAGAGGGATTGGGGGGGGGGGGAGAGAAATAAGGACTTTGTGTAAAAGAGCTTTTCTCAGAGGATTTGTTGACTGAAACCCGCCTTTAACTGATTGCAAACATTTATTTCCATTGTCATTTCGCATTTTAAAAAAATGAAACAAGTAAAGCTTTTCATCAATTTTTCAGGGCATTTTCAGCTGCAGTCTATTTGTACCCTTCTCCTTCCCTAAGTGAACTCTATTTTCAATTAAGAACTTAGTCTCCTTGTGAAAAATTAATAAAAATCCAAGCAAATGGCCAGATTTCAAAAATGTGTGATCTCATCATTGCAGCATAATATCTACCAGGTAATAATAAACGCCCAAGGAACAAAACAACATGATAGCTAAGACATGCAACATAATTATAGCACTGAGTATCATTATGTTTAACATTTAAAGATGGGCCAATATAAAAAGACGATTGATGCTATCTGACCCCATAGAAACCAAAGAAGGGGCATATGATGGCAATCTTTTTAACGACTGGAAATATCAGGATGTTAGAACCACTTCCTTTCTTCTATGTTGTTTGATAAAAGTTCAGAGATATTGCCTGTCTTGAAAAAAATACTTGGCGTTTGACCATATAAGCATTTTTGAGGGGGGGGGGGGGGAGAGAACTAATTAATGGAATATATAGTGTAAAAACTATACTTGAAACAACACAGGTATATTGACCAATGGTATATGTGTAGTTCAACTCTCAAAACTTATATTCTTTTTTTTTCAAAATACACTTATTCTGTACAATACTTTAAAAATAATATTATAGGTTCATCATGTGAATTATCCACCTGTTGCGTAGACTGTTACAAATGTTCATTATTTAATAAGTTTTTGCCATGAGATTCATACTCATACCTTTAAAAATATGAAAAATGAAAACAGCTTTAAGAAGGTGACAAGCCAAGCACTGACTGGAATTCATCAAGGCAGTTACAAATGTGTAACCTTGAATTACACATTCATAACTGGTTCACATTAACAGTCCCTATATATTCATGACTTTAGGCAAGATGTAGTCACCAAGTTTCCTAGTCCCCACTTACTGGGCTGCTGCTGCTGGGAATGACAAGGGTCAGTTCCCCTGTTGATTGGAAAACATCTCTTCTCTTGTTTTGCAATCTGTGTTGTGAGGTGAAATTGTGACAGGGATCCAGCTTCTGTCTGCTGCAATGCATGTGTTTTAGGTTAGGAGACACTACTTAGCTATGTAACTAAGGGCGCATCCAGACAGCCCTTTTAAAGCAGGAGTTCCTGCTCTTTAAAGTGGGACGTACAGATGATGTCACACAGAAAAACGAATTCATTTTCCACAAACCAGGAAGACCCTGGTTTGTTGCAAATTAATTTGTTATGGGTTTATTGCGTTGTATCAAGTGCTGCTTGTGAGGCAGCACTTGATACAACAGATTTCTCAATATTGCAATGTATATAAGCTCATGGAGCCATGACAGATTAAAAAAAGGAAGCCATAAACTAGCCAGCTGTTTCCTTTACTCCTTTTGGAATGTTCCTGCATTATAATACAAGCCATCATTTTGAGTTACAGTATCTGGAAAGCCTGCCTGTAAGAGGCATGTAGGAGGTATAAAGCCAGCAGCACTGATGCAAAAACAACTGAGCACCTGTCCACTAAGTACCATTTGCTTGTAAATTTAGAGCAGCAGTTCTCAAAGTGTGTTCCGTGGAGCCCTTGGGGCTCAGCAAAGCACACTGAGGGATCCGCAGTTCCCTCCTCCCCCTTCCCTGCCCCCCTCCAAGCTTTTCCTCCTCTTTCCTGCTCATCCCCCTCCCCCAGCTCCCTTGCTGCCAAAATCTTTTCCGCCCCTCCCCACTTTCTGCCAAAAGCCTTTTTTCCTCACCTTCCTTGCTGTCAAAAGCCTTTCCACCTTGCCTTGCTTGCTTCCAAAATGCTATTTCCCTCCCACCACTCAGGGGGTGCTTTGATTGTGTTTTTCCTACATGGCAGAAGGGGCTGGATGGCCCCTGGGGTTTAACACTGAAATACTGTTATGTTTTGTTGGTTGTTGGTTAAAATTGTTCTTATTTTAGATATTGTATTGCTCTTTTATTTCCTTTTTTGCACTACAAACAAAATATATGCAGTGTGCATAGAAATTTGTTCATTTTTTTCCATTTAGTTACACAAACACTCTCCATCCATCTGCCAGTCTGTCAAATGTTAAAACACAATGCATAAAAATGTTGCTCATGCTTGATATATATACATCATATATAATATAATATATAATATATAAACCTTTTTCGAGCTCCATGATAAACTTTTGCTTCAAAAAGGGCTCCATGGCTGAAAATGTTTGGGAACCCCTGATTTAGAGGAATACTCTTGAAAGCAGCTGTCAAGCAAGTAATGTCAACTAATGCTAAGATACAGAAAAGTTCAGTGTAGTTTAAGCACTATCCCATCCAAGTTGTCCAACTTCAGTCTTTAATCCATACTCAGAGGCTGCCCCACCATCATTTGACTCTTGGCAGCGTCACAAGCCAGACGTTTGTGGGTTATTCTCATGTCCTTTTCCAGGCCACGAAAATGTTTTTCTTACTGGTTCCCCTAGGTGATGCCTAATATATGTGCTCAGACATGCGTAAGATGGAAGCCATAGATTTCTAGCATAGAGTAATTAAGGTAGCTTGATTATATTACTGTTTGTAGAAGATGAAACACAACCTGAATAATGCCCTCCAACTCACTTAACACAAAAAAACCCATCACCACCAAATTTCCTCCTGCCCATTTTTTTCAGATGCCGAAGTGGACTTTTATCTACATCCCCATTTGTTTTTTGGTTTTTTGGTGGCTTTTGGCATTCTATGTGTGTACTGGGACAGAAAATTGGCCTGGATATCCCAAAGTTGCCTGCCTTTGTTATCTTGAAGAATATGTTAGTGAATGCTCCAAAAACAGGACATTTGTTTAAAGCCCAGGCACATTTCATGTTGTGATACTCCACCACAGTTTTTAGACAGCTTTTCAAACATCCTTTTTATTAATTGAGTATTTTGTGCACGTGTCTTTCTTCTATGCCCGCTCTTATCAGAAATGGCTCTGCATACTGTGAATAGCAGATTTCCCATCCCTCTTTCAATGATTTTGCTGTTTGAAATATTCTCTGCATAGTCATACATGCCTAAGTCCTGGCTTTCTTCCTGTCTTGAAAGCAATTTTTATTTGCTTTTCATGGCTTGTTAAGAAGGGCTTGAGTTAATTTTAAAAACTTAATAGGGAAGAAGAGTTAAAGTGGAACTTATCATGCAGAAACAAGAGGCAAGTTACTCTTGTTATAGCTGGGTTGTTTGTGTAGGCACCCACCTCCACAGTGGATATTTCTCAATATCCTTTTAGGGCAGACATGACTTCATATTCTTAAAGTAGACATTGTCCCTGAAACAAACAGCGGCATTACAGCTTCTACTAAGGAAAGACCTAGTCACTGAGGTTCCGCCCACAGCAACTTTGGCACCCACAAATGGGTGCCAAAGTTGCTATAAATGCTTATCATGAGAGTACTTTTGTTGCATTAACACAACAGCTGGCATAAACAGAGAAAGGACTGAAGCTACCAAGTCTGTAAAGAAGAGATATTTGCATTACAGCCCCCCTCCCTATACTGCAGCTCTAGCAGAAAGTGTTGCATTTGTTAAAGGGAGTCTTGATAATATGTATAGTGTCTTCTCTCTCTTGTTCAATGCCAGGAAATTTCCCTCCTTCCCAGCAAGTCAGACCTCTTGCAAATATGCCAGATGCCAATGAAACTGAATATTCGAACCAATTAGAAACACTGCTGCCAAAGGTTCTGGCAGGCCACACTGGCACTGGCCCTTAAATGACCTCTACAATTGTCAAGATATGGAGAAGTCCACCCATCCCTGGGACCTTTGTCTGCTTCATACACTGTTTTCAATGACTTTCACTGATCAGGCTTTAACTCTCAGATGCTGTTATGGTAGAGTCTCTATAGAAATGCAGTGAGGAAGTGTCTTTTGCCTGTCAAAATGTTCTGAACCAATGCTATTCAAACTCCATGAACAACTGATGTTGACTGGTGACATGGGCATATTTCAGGAAAGAAATAAACAATTGCAGTCAGTGGGAGCAAAAATGATTCTGGTCCCTGGCATACTGAAAAAAGCAACTTGCTGGTCCCCTCAAATATATTAAGAACCATTGTAATAATCCCATAGACACCTATTAGCCCCAGGCAACCATTTCTGAAGTAAATGTCTCTCTACTTGAGCAGCAGGAACACACAATTCTGCACAACAGGAAGCACTGCAGAGTTTCCTGTGTTATTGCAACACTGGGGTGCAGCACTTGCCACAACGATCTTTTCAGTACAGATATTAAAAGCACTGGAGTTCTGTCTTGCAAAGTTAGCAAATTTCACCAGCAGAACCCTGGATTAGAATAATCCCTGGAGAGAGACAGACAATGTCATATGTTGCTGGGGAAGAAGAGTAGGAGAGAATGGTTGCATTTATATCAAGCTTGTGGTTTCTTATATGCCATTTCAAGTATAGGAGCTTTTATCAGTTTTGATTTATGCCACAGTATATAAAAACTGTGAAATAAAACTCAGGTGCTTGAACTTCTGTAGGCTGGCACGAGAACACCCAAGCCGTGGCTATATATAGCCAACTTGACTAGATCTCTCTGGACTACTGCCATTTGCATTTGCATGTTCACACTACCTAAAGATTTGCTCACACCCAGATGTCAGGTGGAGAGATGGTGCTGAGATCAAACAGCTTGGTTTCCATGCTATATGTATTTCCTACCTGCCTGGCTCCTATGTGCTATATATTTAATGCAAAATGATGAGGAATTTCAGCCCACCTGCCAGCGCCCTGCACCTTCTCCCAGTGCAGACGCCTGAACTGTTAGTACAGCTGCCTGCTGTTGTCATGGGGATGGAACCAATGAATGGAAAAGATGAGTTGAGTCCCGGCTTGGAAAGAGGGCAGAGAAGGCTTGCTTACGGGACTGTCTGCACAGCAGGCACAAACCAACTGCATGGAAAGTACAAGACTGTAATTATCAATTATTGCAAAGTCAAAAATACTACGGATCCAGGAAAAATCCCTCCACAAATACGCAAGAGACAAAAAGCAGTGAACAAATCCACAGTTCCAACAAACCACATGAATTCTGGTTGGGCCAACACAAACAGTAGTGGCAACTAGACATGGGCCCAAAATTTGTTTCATCTGTTTCATCCATGTTTTTGTTTTGTGCTGTTCATTCATTTGGCACGATACGGTAGACCCCTCCCCAAATGGAAAAAGCAGTGAAACAAAAGTGAAAACAGCACAAAAGTCATTTGCTTTGCTGCTTTTTGGGCCACTTGGCGCTCTCTGCGAGGCCCTGGGAGCATTTCCTGGTTTTCTCTGAGCCCTGTTTGGGCCAATCAGAAGAACTGAACATAGTGACTTCGCCACGCAAGGCTCTGGGTATTTAATGATGCAAATGTCCCCAAAGAACTCATTGCAGGCCGGGTGCTGCTGCTGCTCTGTCTGCTGTGCTTGTTGCCTGCCTTCCCACTTCAGCCACGGCAGCCAGCTAATTCTAGCTTTTGTTTGGCTGCTTGGCATCTTTTTATTTAAATTTTTTATTATTTTATTTTTATTTAAAGGGAAGGGAGGGACTGGGAGTTTGGAAGGGGTCGGGGTGGGTTGCGCCAGGCTTGGAGCTGCAGCACACACGCTGGGGGGAGGGGGGGAGGGGAACTCTCTTAGCTAGCTGCTCAGATTCTTTCTTTTCTCTTTGCTTTACTGTAAAAATATTTTAAAATCTTTGAGTGGCTCAGAGAATCTTAGTCTGGGAGTTTGATTTTTTCCCCTCCCTTTCTCTCCTATTCAAAGCCCTGAGAAAGATATTACAGTAGAGTCTCACTTATCCAACATAAACGGGCCAGCAGAACGTTGGATAAGCGAATATGTTGGATAATAAGGAGGGATTAAGGAAAAGCTTATTAAACATCACATTAGGTTATGATTTTACAAATTAAGCACCAAAACATCATGTTAAACAACAAATTTGACAGAAAAAGTAGTTCAATACGCAGTAATGCTATGTAGTAATTACTGTATTGACGAATTTAGCACCAAAATATCACGATCTATTGAAAACACTGACTACAAAAATGCGTTGGATAATCCAGAATGTTGGATAAGCGAGTGTTGGATAAGTGAAACTCTACTGTAATAGCAATTGTATTCTTGTAATAGCAATTGAATTTAACTAAAAGGAAAACCCAAAATCCCCTTTCCTTCCCTCCGCCTCTAGTACTATATATTTGCATTCCTTACTTTTACCTAGGATATTTCTCTCTTTGGGCATTCCCTATCTCCTTTTTTAAAAAAATAAATATTTTTCAAAAGAAATGAGTTGTTGCACTTCTGTAGAAAAACTTCTCAACTTTTGGAAACCACGATATCTCTCTATCAAACCTTCAGTCTCTCTCTCTCTCTGGCCTGCCTTGTTCTGCCCTCCTAAAATCACTATCGAATTCTGCCAGTTTTGTAAGCCACCCTGAGTCCCTTCGGGTGAGAAGGGCAGGATAGAAATGATGGAAATAAATAAATAAATAAATAAATAAATTTCTAGTTAAATCACATCTTCTGTAATACTTTATCAGAACAGCAGCCTTTGGCTGGATAGGGTGGAGGGATAAAGGAGATCGTGTTACCCCCGAAGGAGTTTGGCAATGCCTTTTCAGGCTCCCTAAGCTACACAAACGGTACACGCCCCTCTCCATCTCCTTATTGTCTTCCTTGGTTGGTTGTGCCAATTTGTTCTTTTGGGAATCACACCTGTTATAGAACAATAACATCACAACAGCAGCATTTGGCTGGGTGTGATATAGGGGTCCCCATGTCCCCGAAGGAGTCTGGCCATGTCTGGTCTCAAAATCAGTGATACCGTAAGTTCTGTCTTTAACCTTGGGTTTCCTTTGCATATTGAGAGGAAAACCTCTCAGAATCAGTGGTATCATAAGCCCTTAAGTTAAGGGATGGGACCAGCGGGGAAAGAGGGAATGTTTTTAAGGAGATTTATTTAAAGAAAGAAAATAGCCCTAAAATTTGGGGGATGACCCAAACCTTGTAAGAGTTGGAGGGCTAAAAGTGGTAGATATGCCCTCCATTTGTGGTGATTTTCACCCCTTTAGCCCTAAAACTGAGGGGAAGGGGAACTTGGGCAGCCCACCCATTGTTGCCAATGGGACAAATGTAGTTGTACTTTAGGATGGTGGAATGAAAAAGCTCATTCGAATGGGCGCCAGTTTCGGAAGCTGCAGACGGAAACGGAAATAGGGCCATACAAATGGGACAAACAGAAACGGATAGTGATTGCATGAGACTAGTGGCAACTAACCACCACTAAGCCTTTCCCATGTTTGTTTCTCTTCTTATATTCCAGTACTTTCTCTGATGTACTAGAATAATAGAATAATAGAATAATAGAGTTGGAAGAGACCTCATGGGCCATCCAGTCCAACCCCCTGCCAAGAAACAGGAAATCACGTTCAAAGCACCCCCGACAGATAGCCATCCAGCCTCTGCTTAAAAGCCTCCAAAGAAGGAGCCTCCACTACAGTCCGGGGAAGAGAGTTCCACTGCCGAACAGCTCTCACAGTGAGGAAGTTCTTCCTGATGTTCAGGTGGAATCTCCTTTCTGTAGTTTAAAGCCATTGTTCTGTGTCCTAGTCTCCAGGGCAATAGCATAATTGACAATGACCTGAACCCAACTCATGAATCAACTGCTGAAATGCAAGTCCACATTTATATGAATTCCCTTGATTCAAATGCATATCCTCCAACCTTTCAGAGATGAAAATGGGACATTCGTTGTAAAACAACATCAGAGTGTGGCCAAGATGATAGAAGCTATTAATGATTCCATAATACTGAGTTATTAATTGCATCCTGAATTGCAATATTAATTGCATCTACTTTTGTACTTTGAGTTTGGTTTGTACCAATGGAAGTAAGGCAAAGGAAAACCAAAAAATGGGAATAGAATAGAGAAATGGAGGAATTTTAAAAACAGCCGAAAAAATTAGGACAACAGAGGATTAATTGGAACTATTCTCTGTCAAATTGGGAGAACTGAAGGGCATGCGATAGTCTAGCTAATGAGGCACCAACCCACAACTCTCAATGCTGTGCATTCCCTTGCATCTTCAAGGCTCATTTAAAAATAAATAAACCAGATTGCAAAATACAGTTCATAAGTAAAATCAGGGTGTATTTTTACAATGAAATCAAGTTATCACTAAGCGATGAGACTGGGATATATTTTTTATTCAGTCTACCTTTTGGTGAATAAAATATGAAATTGTCCAAATGACATGTGCATATTAGGGGGGGAAATATGCACTACAGGTGAAATAGAAATGTATATGATGCAATTCAGGGGGATGAAACATATGCATTTGAAAAAGTCTGTAGCATATGTGTTTTATGAGTAATACACATGAAAAAATTCATGGATTCTAAAAACTAACATATATGCGATGCAGAAATGGGATGAAATGAACTTCTGGGGGATATCCAACAAAATGAGCAAGGTCAGCTGAGCAAAAGTTTCTAATTCTACTTCATACAATGAAAAAACTCAAAGAACTTAAAGATAGTACTGTCCCAAACTCTGGTATGATTCCTGGTTTTATAGATGAAATCAGAGGTGTAACTATGCAGTTTATAGGTCTTTGTTCATGGCCCTAGTATAGTCATAGCACTATCATGCTAAAGACTGGTTGCTTTTTGGATAAAACCAAATCTCTTGCTGTTTTGGAAAATGGGCCTTCTAGTTCTTTCCCTCTCAGTTGTCCCCAAAAAAACAAACAAAAAAACAAACACACACACACACAAATACAAAGTGCACCTTATTCTAGACTCCGTCTTATTTCTGGGGTCTAGCTCAAGAAAGTCAGCCCCGTATCAGAGATTATTCTGAACAAAAGCGCATTGTTTCTGAAAAGGCTTTGGAAAGTGTTTGCACCTTGAAACCAAGTGTTTAATTACTTGAGCTGTTGCACACCATCCATCCAGAGACAATGCCCAAAGAAGGCAATGGCTTGCTCTCCTTGAAGGAGCCTGGCCGAGCAAAGACAGAAATTATCTGTATCTGTAAGGCTGCCAATGTAAACAACCACAAAGAAGGATACTTAATGTAACTGAACAGATTTACATCTCCCTGTCACATTGATTATCTGATTCCTTCTCTTTCACCAAGCTCCTGAGCAGCTGCCCCAGCAAAGAGAACTAATATAAACCGCAAAAGCCTCTCAGACTGCAAAAGTGCAGCTGTCAGCTACAAGGGGCCACCGAACCCAACACAGAACTCCTCTGCTCTTTTAGAGGAGTATGCCTTTGTGAAGAGTATTAAAAAACCCAGAGCTGAGGAAATGGCTCTGATTGCCACATGCAAACAGTCAGAAGATGGGAAGGTAGAACTCTTTACAGGAAAGTACTTGTGCTGATAAATCTCTTACTCCCCTAGCAGAATTACCCAGTAAACTGCATCTACAGTTTTTATCTTTCAATATAATGTATCCTAGTCTATAGGAACACCCTGCCAGAACGTGATGGTACAGTGTCAAGAAATGTCCAAAGTTACACAGGACATAAAAGATTTGGCTTGCGCATTTCAGCTGAACCTGGATCCATTTCTGCTGGGCACATTTCGGGTAGACCCCCAGATCCATTTTTATGCACCTCCCAAAAATGGGCAGGTAGCCAAATAGTGGTTTGTGGTTAGATCTGGCCCATTGGCAGCAATGGGGGGGGGGGGCTTCCCGGACTCCCCTTCCCATCATTTTTAGGGCTATCGGGATGAAAATGACCACACTTGGAGCACACATCAGCGACTGCTATCCCATCAAGTTTCATAACATTTGGGTCATTCCCTGATTTTTAGGAATTTCTTTTCTTTTTAGAAATAAAAACTCCGTAAAACTTCCCCAAATGGTATTCCCCTGCTAGCCCTGCCCTGTAACTTCTTCAGGAGCAGCAGCAACACATCATTCATTCCTGCCAAATGTCAAAGATGCACTTCCACATCACACAGCCCAGTACCCCTCTATTACACTTTCTTCTTTACTAATTTATTTCGTGTCAAAAGCATTGCATAATAAATAAGTTTAAAAGTGATAAAATAAAGGAATCACAAACAGCTAAGTTTTGGACCCAAAGTGGGCAACAGCAATCACATTGTCCATAGCTTTAAACACCTCCTCTTCCGTGCATGAGGCAGGGCATTGTGGGCAAGCATACATTTGAGGAGTTGTTTGTTCAGCTCCACAGTCACACAAGGTGGAGGATTCCTCCAGGTAGTGCCATCTTGCCAAGTTGTCTTTTGATCTGCCCACCCTGCTTCTGTGTCTTTTTAGGGACTTCCAAGTTGCCCATTCTTGGTTTGCCCCTGGAGGCAAGCCCTCGTGGGGGGGCCATCCAGTTAGATTGCCTGGTTTAGCTGCCCAGAGGGATACTCTTGCTGTTGCTGGAGGAACATCAAGAGGAGTGGTGGTTCTCATGAAGCTTTCCTTGATTCATGAAGCTCTTCCAAATCAAGGAAAAGCTTCTTTACTAATAAAAAACAACAGCAAGCAACTTCTTCCAAAGCTTTTGAATTTCTTGTTCTCACAAAACATACTGGAAGAAGCCAGCAGCAGCAAGCAACCATTGCCCCCTTACTAGAATGAGGCTTTTCTGTTTGTTTGCTGGGATTAATAATAAAAATTATCATTATCTTTAAAAAGTGTTTTCTGAAGGAGAGGAGGGGAGCAGAAAAAGAAGCTAAAGGGTGAGTCAAGGCTCCCAGAGCCACCCAAATATTTTTAAAGAAAAGCACACCAAGAGCAAAGAGATGCTCTTTCTTTCTCCCAAGTCCCCAAATGCATGTGTGAACCCCACCCACCCATTCCACCCATTCCCAACACTTAAGACAGTCCCACTAAAAAAAAATAATCAAGAAAATAAAGGAAAATCAGAAAGATTTAATTCTAGAGAAAGGCCAAGCCAAGCTAAGCCAAAAAATAATGCTGAGAGCGAGTGACAAGGCAATTGGACTGAAGCACCTCTCTAGAGCTAGGACTCAACTGAGAGCAATGGAGGCAGTCACCTCATTAAATAGACACAGCTTGTGTAAGACACATCACTGCATTCTTCTATTCTGATTGGCCCAACAAGCAGGGCTCACAGGGCGAGCACACAGCAGCCTCTTCGCATGCTGTGTAGTGCCAAACGGGGAGGAGGAGTCATGACCAGCTGCCATGTGGCCTGTTCTGAACGAAAAAATGTGGTGGCTGAGCCCTTACCGTTATGGCCAACCAAACAAGCTGAATTGGCTGAAAGGAACCAACCAGACCGAATCTGTGCACAAGCCTACAAGGGATTAAAAACTTCTGAACTTCCAACTGTAGTTAGCCGTCAACTCCCACCAACCCAAGCAACATGACAGGAATAAGGAAAGCCATATCCCAAATACTTGTTGGACTGCAGCATGAGGACTACAACTTTATTTCCCCATGGTTTTCAGCCTATCCCTTGCTAAGCTGCTCTAACACACCAGCTCAAGAAACACTAGACATGATCCATAATCAACATGGACATTTTAATCCAATCTGTCCTCAGGCTCAAGGAGATTTGGACATTACTACAGCAATTATCACTTTACTTGAATCAGACATGTAGTCCAGGAATCTCGATGTGTACAGCTTTGATTATAGTGCAGAAAAGCAAGGGTAAATCTATTTCACTGTTTCCAAGGCAGAAAAAAAGCATGAGATGGAATCTACCTGCAACAATACTTTTTACCAAATGCCCTCTGGTTGACATCCTATTTAACAGCATTTTATGAAACTGTTCATTATTGCATCCCATTGAACATTAAATAGAAACCTCAACAATCATGACACTGAAATCAAAATGGGACACGTAATTATTTTCCTTGTACATGTCTGGACATACAGATGCTTTTTATAGAAATACCAGTCCCAATGTAGGAAAGATATGACTGCCTATTTACCTATTAAGTCCTTTACAGAGGAAGTCAGTCACTCTGCAAATAAAAAACTGCACCTTTTGTTTGAAAATTTCCTGGCTTGCCCACTTTCCATTTAGTTAATGACTTTGTTACCAGAAGTGATAGAAATACTACAAAATTCTAGGCATCTCATTCCCTCCATCCTACCGAGAAATCCTTTTAGTGTTAAATTGGCAAGTCTTTCTTAGTTGCGGGTCTCACCTCGGGAGTTCCCAGCCAATGCATGAGGCATCCATTTTTGCTGTCTTTCATGGAATCTAATCTTATTACTGGATTTTATTGGCACCACCGTAATGAAAACTTGTTTATTATTTATGAATTTGATTTGGTTTTTAATTTTTTATTTTTTTATTTTTATTGCAAGCATTTATAATAATGTGGTTTACAATGACAAGACAAAGGTTCAACAAAAGAAAACAAAAAAAACGAAGTGAATACATTCCCCCTGAAAACCGCATTGGCCAATCTCACAAGAAAGGTAGAAGAAAAGGAAAGAAAAAAAAACAAGAGAAAAATAGACAAAAATACCATAACTTACATAACCAAAACACACATCTGTTAAAATCGACTTCCATCTATTATATGGTGTTCCTTATATTGTTTCTTTGGTACTACCAAAGAAATTTAATTTTTTATCATGGTGTTGTTTATTGTTTAAATATATTGTTATCTACTTCAAGCATCCCTGACAGAAAGCATGAGCAAAAATCTTCTAAAAAATAAGTGTTAACTCTATGAAGTGACCTAAAAGGCTCTCATCTGAGCTTTAAACAGTCAGGCTGCCATTTCTCAATCCTTGCACGCTTAAGAACAAAAAGATTATCAAACAAGATGCCTTCAAGTTCATTTTAATTAGCCTGGGGAATGAGAGGGAAAGTTTTACAGGATCTCTGTCAAAGAGTGTTGGTGCCTCACTACTTTAGAAATCCACGGATTCCATGGCACTGAGTCATGGCAATTAAAGTGGTTACAAACTGCATTAATTTTGCAATATAGATGTAATTTTAGGCAAAAACAAACAAATTGCCTATTTACACTAAAAGACACTGGCTTTACTAACTTTCAATATCAATTTGTTAGCACTGAACATTTGATTCAGTCAACACATGGTTTTGTTTCCACAATATTGTGCTTGATATTATACAGATGTGTAGTTTCTTGACCCTGGGGAGCCAACTCTTCCAAGTCCTCCCTCTCCTGATATTGTTGCTGAAAGAAAGGAGGTGGTATTGAGCAGGCTAAGTTGAGATACTTGTCAGAGAACATCACAAGAGTATTGGGGAATTGTACAGCACTGAGCCATTACAAGCAGGACTTTTTTGGTTGATGTGTGTGTGGGAAGCTTGGTCATTATTTAAACATAACTTACCCATATAAAAGTATTCTGGGGACTTTTCATCAGTTGCTAAATCTCTTACTACATTTCCAAACCGTAGCCACAGCCCAAATGCGACGACAGCTGAACCTGCCAACTGAAAAAACAAAATAAAATCCAGAAGGTTAACAGCTAAATGGAAATAATAGTAGTTCCAGAAAACTTGTAAACAAACAACTCTTTATTACATCCTGGAAACTCCCAAGGTAGATAATGCTGAGGCCCCACCCATGTCCTAAAACAAAAATATTGTTATTGGCATTAACACACTGTGAGCTGTACACAAATCTATTAAAACTACAGTGCTAACAAGGATGTGTACAGACATTTTGACAGGTGTGCTCACTCTGGGAACACTTTTATTTAAGATGTGTACAGTTCTTCTAACAGATTAAACCGATGAAAGCCACTTCCATGCATTAGAACTATAACTCGCTGGACACAGTGCTAACTGGATGAAAACAATGTCACATTCTTTCCTACTCCTGAAACAGTTTTTCTCAATATTTTAAAAACTGATGCATGCGTGTTTTTTTCCTTTAAGAGAGAATAAATTAACTGAATAAATGTGAATGCAGTGTTTTGGGGAAAAAAACCTAACAAGCTATCAGTGAAAGTGGAAATGAAATATATGTTTCTGAATCAGTGTTGAATTTGTTAGCCAATATATCTGTAAAAAGAGGAACCAGTTCTGCATTGCAATTTGAACTAAGCATTTGAGAAAGCAACGTCCGAATGATTTCTCAGCCACGGAAACTCACTGGATACCTTAGGTAAGTCCTAGAATCATAAAGTTGGAAGAGACCCTAAGGAGCCATACAGTCCAACCCCATCCTGCCATGCAAGAGTGCACAGTAAAAGCTTTCCTGATTAATGGTCATTCAGCCTCTGTTAAAGAACTCTGAGGCAGCATATTCCACCATCAAACAGTTCTTATCATCATGATTTTTTCCTCATGTATTTATGGAATCTGTTATCTTCAGAGGAAGGTAATCGCAAACTGTCTCCAAATAAACTTTTCCAAGAATGTTCCATGATTGGTTTCCTTTAAGTTGTCATAAATTGAAAATGATTTGGAAGCACACAGCAACAATTGTCAAATATATTGCAGTAATAGAAGTCTAGGATTGTGGGGGAAAAGAACATGGTGAATTCTGCCACACAGCGACATACAAAATATGCTGAAAATTGCTACAAATAAGCTTATATTGTAACAATATTGTGCATCTAGAGGCTGCATTTTTTAGCACTTGAATTCGAGACCTGTTAAATAAACACACTTTTTGCAATTTCTTCTTTGCATGGTGCTCATGAGCTCTTTACCAAATGTTTAACTCAACCCATGATTTATAAGTAGCCAGTCCTTTTTGCTTTCAATGGAGCCTCTTTCTCAGGCAAGCAACCAAAAGCTATGGTTACCTCTGTTTGTACTAAGAGCAATTACCAAATACTTAAAGTGCTCCAGCCCATCACTAGCACAGCAAGCCTATAAACATGTGACCAAAAGCTATATTAGATTTCTAGATTTTCCATTTCCTAGATTACAATTCACTTCATCTTCAGTCCACAATAAATAGCAGTTTGCTTCCCTAATGATGAGGACTTGAATATGTCTTACAGAACTGTCTGCTTTGAATCCAAAGGCTCATTCTCCCTAATACAGTATTTCACATACGAAAATCAGGGCATGCCTGGACAAGCAATATCAACATTGGGCCAAGATGGCAAAAGTTATTAATGGGAAGAACACACAAGTTAGGAGAAGCTGCTGCAGTTTGCTTTGGCCCGGATCTACTGAAAAGGGCAAATTGTTGTCCCCTTTTGTCCTTACCATCCCCTGAATTAAAGAACCACAAAATTCGGAGAACCTGTTGCTCCATTCCCCACATTACCTGATTTACTTGGACCCCCATCCCATGGGGGGAAGCGTCGCCACCTGGCTTCCCCCATTCTTCCAAAGATAATATGGGAAGCCTCCTGTGTTGCCGCTTCCTGTCCTCTTTCACCACAGAACCTGGTCAGAAGTCCCTGCATGTCATGTAATGTGCTCCATGGCGAAAGGGGAGATGAAGCAGTATACCACGGGTAAATCAGCCCAACTGATGAAGTTGTAAGTCCAACTCTTCTGTCAGATATGTATTTGAATAAAGTAATATGTAGGAGCCTCCGGTGGCCTAGGGGATAAAAGCCTTGTGACTTGAAGGTTGGGTTGCTGACCTGAAGGATGCCAGGTTCGAATCCCACCCGGGAAGAGCGTGGATGAGCTCCCTCTATCAGCTCCAGCTCCATGCAGGGACATGAGAGAAGCCTCCCACAAGGATGGTAAAACATCAAAACATCCGGGCATCCCCTGGGCAACGTCCTTGCAGATGGCCAATTCTCTCACTCCAGAAGCAACTCCGGGTTGCTCCTGACACGAAAAAAAATAAAAATAAAGTAATATCTCAAACAAACAATATGAATGCTCAAAATTAGAGCATATGATTTTCAATAGATGGTCCTAGGTTTGACTAGCAGTGTTTCCAAATGGGACTAGGAAAGGCTCCTGCCTGAAATCCTGGGAACTATTGCCAATCAAAATTGATAATATTGTTCTAGATGAACCAATGATTTAATCCAGAATATAAAAGTATTGAACCATGGCATTTTAAAGTGGTATCAAACTGTATTAATTCTACAGTGTAGGTACACCCCAAGAAAACACAATGAAGAAAAATAACAGCAAGGAAACCCATAACAGCAAGGAAACCCCACTAAACAAGGAGGAAGAAAGTATTAATAACATTCATTTTTTCCCCCTGGGTTGAAGAGGAGTAATTTCTCTTCTAGGAAAGACTAAGCACTTTGACAGTCACAAAGGCCTGATACAGATAATGAGCCTCCTCTAATCAATTTGGAGTGGGGGCGGAGAAGCAAACCATTTTTCTCTTCTGGCAAAGAGCAATTGAACAAGGGACAATAGCCCCTGCTTGCAAGGCCACACAACACAGAGCTTTGTGTTGCTGCAGTTGGGCTCCCAGCTGCAGCTAAGTGGCACCAGCCTCCCAACTCTGTATTCATCTTTATGAGGATTAAAAACATCACCCTCTAGAGGAGGGATAGGTGGGCTTTACTTTGCACATTGGTATCTTTAGGCTTGGGAATTAGATTTTGCATGTTGTGAAAAAGAAGCGACATCAGTTCTTGGGAGATGAACTTGTGGAGTTTGTGATCTTATGTGCTGAAAAAAATTGCTGAAGTTTGGATGCTCTGCACCTTTTCATTAGGCAGGGGGAATGCAAGTGTTGCAACTGTAACTCAGACAGCAAAAAGTCTCTGGGCCCTTCCAGACATGGCAGAAACCTGGGAGGAAGCGGGTTAAAATAAGGTGCTTCCTCCTGGGTTCCTGTCCCCACTCCCAACTCAAACCTCGGCCTTTCCCTTAAGGGGTGGCTAGATGCCATCCTGGGTTAACCATTTCCCCCCCAAAAGCTTACCAGAGGGAAATCCCTCCTCACACCCTGGCCTCCTAATGTACCATGTTTGCGCATCAGCAGTATTGTGCAGAGGGACCACAAATGCTGGCAGGCCCCTCCAGTAAGTTTTTTTTTTGGGGGGGGGGGACTGGAGGGGAGGTGTTGGGCGCCTTCCCACTCTTCAGGCTCCAGGAGCCCAAAGAACCAGGATGGCTGTGGGGATTGGCTCCCAGGACTGTGGAAGTGGTCCTGGGAGTCAATCCCCACAGCCCTGGAACCTGGAATGATTCGGACCTTAGTTTAAAGTCCAGACCTTTCCAGTGCCAAATTAATGTGGAATAAACTGGAAAATCCCAGTTTTCTCCACATTAATTCGCTTTTACCTGAGGTGTCTGGACACTGCAGGTAAAAGCAAGACAGGTCCTGCATTTTGGGCCTGTTGGAAGGGCCCTCAGTCAAGCCCTGTTCATTTGTACTCAAAGTATTGAGCATATACTTAAAATAATAGAAGGAATCATGGGGTCTTCCAGATGTTGTTGGACTCAGTGACTCCCAGGTGTTTGGGACTTCAACTCCCATAAGCACTAGCCAGCTTGGCCAAATGTGAGAAATTTATGAGCTGAAATCCAATAGAGAGGACACAGGGATTGCAGGGTAGGAAGAGGGAGCTCCTAATTTGCTAGATTTCATCTCTTTTTTAGCTGTTCCTTCACCTTGATTAATAAAAAGGGATGTCTTCTCTCCTCCATAATTCTAAGAATGCTGGAGTTGGGAAAGGAAACACAATTTCCTTTTCTGGAAAAGAGCAGATTTGCTCTCCCTCTCTTAGTGGCAAATAATGAAAAAAAAATGTATACTCATAACCACACAGAACTGCTTAACTTTCCTATTCTGCCTCCAAGAAACTAGTCAGAGACATCTGTCACCTCCTGAAAGGACTAGCACCCACAAAACATTTCCTTAGGGAGAAGACCAAATTTCCTCTCTAGGAATCTAGTAGGTGCATCTATACTGTAGAAATAGTAGTCCAATATCACTTCAACTGACATTACTGAATGCTATGGAATCCTGAGACTTGCAGTCTGGTGAGACACCAGTACTCTGGCAGAGAAGTCTGGATGTGTCTGTACATCATGTGAACAGAGAATTGATTAAACTTCTGTTATCTTTTCTGTCACTTCAAGTGGAGACATTGACTATTATGCAATGAAGAAACAGATTACGAAGCTCTCTGGCTCAGCATACCCCCCACCCCCAATTCTCCAATATTTATTTTGTCTGAAAATCCCAGGTTTCGAATATGTTTATTTTGCCTGCAGGGCTGGATTGCCCTGGTGGCCAGATGCCCAAGTATATTCATGGCCTTATTTCAGAAGCAGCAAATGGGCTGCAATAAATTCCTTTAACAGTAATTCCTCACAGGTTGCTATGGTTCTTTCAGGCTCTGTACTGAGACGCTCTTGTACTGCATGAAAAACTACTCCATCTTGAAGATGTAAGGTACACTCTCTGGCCATTGGTCTTTTGGTAATTAGCAATTTCTTTGGGAATCCTTCCCATAGAAAGCTGCAAATGAAATGCAGTAGATATGTTGTTTACAGAATTAGACTTTGTCAAACCACTGAAAATGTTCTCAGACTTGACAGGGGAATGAGTGGCTTATTCAGATGCCCGTCGCTTAACTCCACCAACCAACAAAGGCTCTCACAGGAGCCCAGAAAGGCAAAAACAAACAGTCCTTGTAAATGGCGCTGGCTGTCAAAACCCATAGGCAAGATGCAGCTCCATTGGCTGCAATACATTCCTTCTCTCTCTTTCAGCATGGTCCTTTCCTTGTAAGAGTTCTCAGGCAGAAGGAGGAATCCCCTTGCTTTGAAGAGTCATGTCACCACTGAAATGAAGACTGTCCTGAATAGTTGGAAAGCAGGGAAGGGCTGTATGCATTCAGACACTGCAATTAACTCTGTTGCTTTGCGACCACTGCTTTCAGGTAGGAAGAGAAACAAAATCCCAAACACTGTGCCAATTTGCAAAGTGGCCTTTTGCAACAAAAAACAAGAGCACCTTAAATATTCACTATATTAGTCTTCAGGGCATTTTGCTCATGGCATTTTGTTATTTTTGTCCCTGTTTGACTTTTTATGCAGTTGTTTAGGATGCTTTTACTAAAGTGTTACACATGTGCACAATAATTCTTCAGATTATCTTGCTACTAGATTTCAACTATCTGATGAAGTGACATGCATAATCTTAGATGAACTACAAATGGATATAAATACTTGCACACAGGCACAAAATGTCAGGTTAACTCTGTACTGTATACATGGTTGCTGTCATTGCCTGCCTTCAAAGTATTTCCAACTGATAGGATACACTCTTTATTGTGCTATAAGATTTTCAAGTTTACATTATTATCAATTTTCTCTAGCCTTTCTGAGATAGGTTATTTATTTATTTATTTATTTATTAATGAAATATTTGAATTAAACCAAAGGCTCCACATGGTGCTTTAGAAAGCCAAATGATAAACCAATGAAAAACATTTTAATAAAACAGCACTTTCAAATATTGAAATCAATAGCAATAGTAAACTCCAAAAATAAAATTAGAGGACCCATTCATCTAAAAACAGGTTGAAACATCCCAGTCTCTAAGACCTATTTAAAACCAGGGTAAGAGTTTTTGTTCTCCTTAATTCCCAGTTATCTGTACAATATCCTATCCAACCTAACAATTATTGAGGTTCCAGGAAGCAACCTACTCCAAGGAGACAGAAATTGCCAATGGCAAAGAAATCCCTTTACATCATCACACAGCTGAATAGAAATAAACATTCCCCTTTGACAGTTTCACCTAGCCATGCACTCCCAGAGAGGCTGGGTAGATGGCACAGAGCCGAGAAAGAGAGCCAAGTGCCTTCTCCAGCTGCCAAGAGCAATTTCACGGACCCTGCTGGACTGCTCTACAGTTCTGCAAAGGATAGACTTAGGTGTACACAGCAGGCAAGAGAGTGGAGGCACTTGGAAGATGTCACATCACAAAGAAAAGGTAATTCAGAAGGGGAAAGCATCCTTTCATTAAAAAAACACACCTTGCAATGGTGAGGACTGTGAGCTTTCTTTGCATCCCCAGGCACTGCAGCTGAGCAAGTGACAGAGAGATCATAGGACGGCCACCGAGATAATACTATGTGTTTATATTATGCCTTTCTTCCATAATGCAGGAAACAAAAAGAATTGTAGGTCATAAAGCAAACTGCACCTCTGTTCTCAGTGTCTTTCCTGCGTTCGAATAATCATATACCTTCCTAACTGTAAGACCTATACAGTAGAACAGACTAGATTTTATTTCATTGGGTTCTTTGTAAATAAAAAACAGGTTGGACAGCCATCTGTTCAAGATGTTTCAGCTATCGATTTCCTGCAATTGTAGATGAATTTTGTGGTTTCATTCTACTGTATAAATTAGTGATATCCAGAGCCCTTAAGTGTAGGACAAAATAAAAGAGGTGCAACAGAACTTGTACAATGAGTTGACAAACCCAAACGGCTGTTGATTTTTTTTTAAAATGATCAGTTGATAATTTCACTGTAGGTCTGTCATAGGAGAAAGGGAAGAGACACATGAGAACAATTAACCTAATTGGAAGAACTGATTACATAGGTCACATAGATAACAGGTGAATCCAACCATGCACTTCTGCATATCTGGTGATGTATTTCTAAATAATATGAAATCCAGTCACTTCTAACATTCATATAGACTCTACCAGGATTCAAAGCACTGCACACACATAATGAAGTGAAGTAATTTTGATCAATGTTATTGGGATAGGTTGCTGAGGGGCAAATGTGATTTGTGTAAGACAGCCTAATAGAGTTTTCCCCAGCCTCGCACCTCCTGCTGGTATCAGAACACAATCCCCATTATTTTCCTTTGGTTGAGATGATGGACACTGTAGTCCAACACATCTGGAGGGCATTAGGTCAGAGAAAGCTCCTGCCTCCCCCTCCCCTACTCTTTTCATTAGCAGGCACAGACCATTTAAGCAGACCCTGTATTTTTATCCAATTTACCTGATTTATAAGGTGTAAATTTGTGTGTTTTAATAGGATTACACTGAACATTTTAAACATTTTTATTTGAAACAGTTTTAACTGTATTTTATTACAAGCTATATTGTAAGCTGCTCTGGATCCCATTTTCGGAGAAAGGGAATTGTTGCTGTGATTATGTGCCTTCAGTTTGTTTCTGACTTAGACCCCTTCTACACTGTTTTATAATCCAGATTATCAAAGCAGATAATCTGAATTTTATATGGCAGTGTAGAACACGCCTGAGTAGCAACACTTGGCACATATTATGGGGCTTTCTGGGAGTGAGAGTGTGTGATGTGTCTAGGGTCATCCAGTGGATTTCCGCGGCCAATCAAACCTTGGTCTCCAGTGTCATAGTCCAACACTCAAATCACTGGCTCTCTGGGAAAGGGGGGCATGCTTTAAATAAAATAATGAATAAATAAACTTTGAAGCAGGTGCTTCCTTTCTACTACTGTGTCATTTCATGAAACATTGGAAATAATTATTGTCTCAGTGAGCAAAGCAGAGATGGCAATGATTATCTTATAGGGAGGAATAATAATAATACTAATACTACTACTACTACTACTACTACTAATAATAATAATAATAGTTTTATTTCTTGCCCATCTCTCCTCATGTCTCGAGGCGGGTTACAGCATTACTAAAACACAAACACATAGCTCATTTAAAAATACTCTGTAAAATAAACATATTAAAACATACTTCCATAAAATACGTATCAAAATACACAAAACAAAAACCAGGAATACAGCAGAGTTTAAAATTCACCATTAAAACTGTCTGGGTGGGCCTGTCGGAAGAGATAGGTCTTCACTTGTATCTTAAATTCCAACAGCTGATCCAGCTGGGGGGAGCTCTACCGGCAGGTCACTCCACAGTTGTGGAGTGGCCGATGAAAAGGTCCTCTGGGTGGTGCTTGCCAGTCGGGTTTTGGCTAGTTGGAGTAACTGTCCCGCAGAGGACCTAAGTGTGATGTCTCATGGGCCTTGTAGTCCCGTTCCTAGTGCTATTGTGGCAGATGAGGAGGAAAATTTGGGATTTCCACCGGTTCAGCTTGAATCGGAGCCTCGCCACCTGGAGGATGTTTGTCCTCAGGAAGTTAACCAAACAAGCCTTGGGCAGAATTCTCCCCCGTTTTCCCGAAAGGACAATTATAATAGAGATAGAGGGGCGAGGGAGGCTAATCGCCGGAGCCTCAGAATCGCTGCCAGACAATTAGCTGATTAGGTCTGCTTCCCTTGGGAAATTCTAAGGAGTCATGCATCTGGACACAGTTTGGGTTTCACTTCTTGTTCTCCAGGGAAAGTGTTCTATTGGCAGGAAAACAAGACTCTATATAGGGGTTTTGCCGCAAGGGGAACCTTGCGGAGTCAATTTGTTCAGCTTGAGGAGAGAGATCGTGTGTAGACTTCGTACTCCAGTTCCCTGTTTCCCGGATCAAGTTTCCAGCCTTGCCTTGTTTCATGGACTTCTATGGACTCAGTTCTTGTTTCATGTTTGCCTTGTTTCAAGCTTGATCTTGCCAAGTTTCAAGTCTTGCCTTGCCTTGCGTTTTAACACGGACCTTGCTTCCTAGTTTCAAGCCTTGTTTTCCAGTTCCCTTCGGATTTACCTTAAGCCTCGAAAGACTATGGACAGTTCCCCACACTATTGCTTGGCAAATAGTGTGTGTTTCGGTCAAGTGGATTATAACTTTGAACTCTAATATCTCATATTGGACAATATTTTCCTGGACTATATTTGGCCTTTCCTGAAAGGTCTGCTTCTGAACTATATTCTTCACTTGTTTTTATTGACTTTATATATTTCTTTAATAAAGATATTAGATAGAATCTGGTCTCTGCGCATGGTTATTGGTGCTCTGCAGCCTGGATTGTGACACTAAGTGTGTGGGGCTATCCTTTAGCTAACCTGGACCCAAACCATGTAGAGCTCGAAAGGTCAAAACCAACACCTTGCACTTTGCCTGGAAACTAATTTGCAACCAGTAGAGTGACTTTAAGATAAGTGTAATATGCTCACACCTGGATGTTCCTGTAACCCAGTGGTTCTGAATCTGTGGGTCCTCAGATGTTTTGGCCGTCAACTCCCAGAAATCCTAATAGCTGAGAAACTGGCTGGGATTTCTGGGAGTTGTAGGCCAAAACACCTGGGGACCTATATGTTGAGAACCACTGCTGTAACCAGTCTGGCTGCCATATTTTGAATCACCTGAATTTTCCGAACTTGGTACAAGGTACAAGAGTAGAAAAAAGGCATGTTGTCATGTCATTTCTATAGTGGGTTTTCCTGAAAGAACAACAGACATTAAAAAATAAGGTTTCTTAATTATCCAGGTACACTCTGAGTATTTGTGACTGGAACAGATTTCTGACTAGTAATAAAGATGCCACACAAAGCTCTTTAGTTTACCTAGTTTCCAGTGTCCAGTCTGTGAGGTATGCAAGAAGGACCCATTTCAATGATAATGTGCCAAGGGATTTTGGAGCCACAGTATTGGTGAAACTTATGGCTCTGATTTGGCTGAGCATGTTGAAATGGAAAATCAAGAAAATTTTTAATATCAGTCATCTAACAAAAACCACATCACTGTCCAACAGAAAAGTCATTCTCACCCTTCACAGAACAACTTCACATGCACTAAAAAGTCATCTGACAAAAACCACATCAATGTCCAGTAAAAAAGTCATTTGTTACCTCTCATACGTCACCCTCACATCCATACATTTCAATAACACTGTGTAACAAAATTTGAAAAAAGTTCTGTTCCTGGTTTGAAAGTGTTATTTCCTGTTTAATTGTGCTGTACTTAGTTATACTTTCAGCCAAAGAGTTTGTCATAATCTACATACTGGTCTCCTAGGACCCTTCACATTATTGTAGCACTGTAATTCTACTTTAACTGCCATAGTTCTATCTTAAAGAATCTTGGGTTTGCATTCAGAGAATAGCATGGCAAGCCTCTTCTGAACAAATATTGCCAAGAAAACCCTGTGAAAGAGTTACCTTAAGGTGGCCATAGGTTTGAAATTACTCAAAGGCACACGACAAATAACAATGTAAAATTCTCAGTCAGATTGCTCTAGTGTAATACCTACAGACCCCAGGTTAATGTAGGACAGAGACAGAGCAATTAAAGTGGAATCTTAGGTCCCTTCCACACAGCTGAATAAAATCCCACATTTTCTGCTTTGAACTGGAATATATGACAATGTGAGCCCAAATAACCCAGTTCAAAGAAGACATTGTGGGATTTTCTGACTTAATATTCTGGGTTATATGGCTGTGTTGAAGGGCCCATTATATGATGTGAAAGGCTTTCTGGCTGTTGCAGAGCAGAGTATAACAATGTCAGAGTATAACATGTCATTATTAAAATCTTAGAAAAAGAGTCATTAATGTGCTAGTCTGGGGCTACCTGAAACTTTTCTTAAATGTTTGTTAAACAGTTATTACATGCCATGCAAATGAATGGGAAAGGCAATGGAGGAGGAACAGTGAAAACCTAGGAAAGACTAGTATTGGCTGAGCAGCTGGAAGTATGAGTAGCATGGCTAGGCAGAAACTGTCCCAGATCCTGAGACTTGCAGAGTTGTAGTCGGAAGGGGCTTTGTGCATCACTGAGTCTCAATTTTCTTCTTTCCCATTTATGAAGAAATTTACAAATCCAAGTAAGATGTTTTCTAAAGGAACTGAATAAAGGGCTCACACAGGTGCACTGACCAAATTCAAGAAGTACAGTCATTCTTAGCATAGAAATAGCATCCTGCATCTATTCTCAGTGTAACTAAAGATGAAATACCTGCCAATACAAAAGACAGCAGCACAACTAAATTTGAATGAATACACAGCAATTTACATATAACCATTTAAAAGCTAAACGTTCAGGTCTCTACCTGGATTGAGAAATATGTCAACTTTCCTTTTTCCTATATTTCTTTTTAAATAATCCAGTTGTTTTTGTCCCATTTATGAAGAAATTCACAAATTTTCCTATATTCTTTCCAATATTCCAAACTCAATCAACCCTTTTGTACTCTCTGCAATGCACAATTTGAAGAACAGTGTTGTGTGGCTTGTGCATGAGTCACTGTTTCTACACTGTTTATTGGTATTTAAAGTATCAAATTGACTAAGGATGCGAATCTTCATTAAATTCATTCTCACAGAGAAGAATGAATAATATTACAATTTTTCTCATCACTGAGAGAAAGTCATCTATAAATGCACACTTTTCAAAGACTATTTCAGGTCTGGCATATATTCTGGTAAAAAAATAGTTTTCATGTGCAAAAAAGGGGGCAAATAAGGGATTATCTGCACAGGAAACTTGAGCAAGAAACACTATCACATGCATTTGTCATGAGTTCTGCACTTTGAAGACTCTTGCCGGTGCAAAATTCATGCCAGGATTTCCTGACACTTCAGAAATCCAATTTATCAACCATTTCTAAATGTTTTAAAATCATCTTTCCATCCCTATTGATATACTGATGGCTTGTAGGAATCACATACAACAATATGTCCGAAGCAACATGTATGAAGCTCTGAGACACCAGGGGAAAAAAAGATGCTTATTACAGAATTTCATTATTTTCATATAAACTATATCACAGCAAAATGTAGTTGTTTGAACACTAGGCTATGATTCTGGAGACCAAGATTGAAATCCCAGCGCAGTCAAGGAAACCCAATGGATGACCTTGGGCAAGTGACATGCTCTCAGCCTCTGGGGAAGAAAAAGGCAAATTCCTTGTGATCAAATCTCGCAAAGAAAAACCGCATGACCTTAGGATTGTCAAAGGTGCACAACAACAAATATTAAAAGTTGTACAGATATTTTGTTATCATGATAAATGTCGAGCATTTACACTTACATTTACTGTGAGACAGTAAATGTAACTTGTCAGCTATGAAAACGAAAGACCACAGTACTCAGGATATTGATACTGAAAGATAAGTCATGCAGATTCGCTGTCAGTTTCCTGTGACCTGCTTCAAGTAATGTTCCCCTTTGACAATTGCTTGCTTCAAAGGGTGGTTGCTGGAAACCTTTACTTTGCACAGACATGTGTAAAGCTATCCTCTCTGCCCTTGTGTCCTAAAGCTAGAGGCAGCTTAGCACATTCATTTCTCAGAACAAACACAAGCATAAACAAATTGTGAGCTGGGGGACTTGGCACAGCAGCATTTGCGTAATCATCCGTTCTTTATTCCTAGAAAACCCATTTTATTATTTGGGGCTTAATTTCAGATGTTACAAAGAAATAGTGTAGATAATTTGCTTTGATGAAATACTAGAAGTATTTGAGTCCTAGTTTTAGAGGAAATGCAGAATGGAAATGAAGTGATAGATTAGTTGGAATTGGAAAAATCTCCAAATATCCCCTTATTTCCTGCAGGGAATGGTAGAAATAGATCAAGAATTATACAAGCCCAATATAATAGTAAGTAATTGAATAGGCAGACTATTATATTAAGCTTTTGTTGTTGTTGTTTATTCAGTCGCTTCCGACTCTTCGTGACCTCATGGACCAGCCCATGTCAGAGCTCCCTGTCGGCTGGCCATTTCCGCCCCCAGTTTCTTCAAGGTCAAGCCAGTTACTTCAAGGATAACATCCATCCATCTTGCCCTTAGTCAGGCCCTCTCCCTTTTTCCTTCCATTTTCCCAGCATCATTATCTTCTCCAAGATATCCTGTCTTCTCATTATGTGGCCAAAGTACTTCATCTTTGCCTTTAATATCCTTCCCTACAGTGAGCAGTCAGGCATTATTTCCTGGAGTATGGACTCGTTGGATCTTCTTGCAGTCCAAGGTACTCTCAGAATTTTCCTCCAACACCACAGTTAAAAAGCATCTATCTTCCTTCTCTCAGCCTTCCTTATGGTCCAGCTCTTGTATTCATAGGTTACTACAGGAAATACCATTGCCTTAACTTTGCAGACCTTTGTTACCAGTGTGATGTCTCTATTCTTCACAATTTTATCAAGATTGGTCATTGCTTTCCACAATGTAGCCCAGTTTCCCTGATGAAATTTACTTCTATTCCTAACCATGTATGTCTATAAGATGCTGCAGGACATGCTGTCTGCTGAAATGAATTAACATGGCTACTTCACTGGGGATTTCTCCTAAGGTTTTGCAAAATATTCTTTCCCGAATGCCTTTTTAAAGCTCTCCTTTCTCATGCAACTTGCAAATGAATCCTTGCTTCAGAAGCACCTCATTTTCCTCCTAGTGACAGTCTCCACTGAGATTCAGTCAACACTTAAATGACTTAACTGGATCCAGTCATTGTTCAAGTGATAAAAATGCAATAACACAGTGATGATGCAATAACACAGCTTGTTGGCAGAAGACCATGAGGCAGATCGATTCCAAGGCTCGCTCGCTCGTTCTTTCTTTCTTTCTTTCCTCCTTCCTTCCTTCCTTCCTTCCTTCCTTCCTTCCTTCCTTCCTTCCTTCCTTCCTTCCTTCCTTTCTTCTTACAACCACTCATTACCAACTTGAAATGTGGTCAGACCCAAGACTTCCTGCAGAGACAGGCTACTTCTATGAAGTGCTTAAATGGACTGGTAACAACCTTCTCAGCACTCATTCAGCCAAGGCACATAAACCATAGAAGTTCAATGTTCAGAACTGGCCTCAAAAATTGAACATATATGCAGAGTCTAGGAAAGGATGCCCCATTGTCCTCCTACTCATATACCTCCCATTACATAACTGCTCCCTTGGACTCAAAACATTGTTACTCACCCACCCATTTTCCCAAAGAGCAAAAGGCTCAGAGTCAGAAAGACAGAATATACAATAGAACCCCGGTTATCCGATTTAAACGGGTGGACTGAATCTCGGATACCCGGGTTTATTAGATGACCCGATTTATAGGCCCAGGCGCCTAGCGGAGGGAGGAAATTTCTCCGGCAGGCACTTGGACCCAGGGAAGAGTGAGGTGTGCCGCTGCTTAGCAACACGCTTTACGCTTCTCTAAAGGCCCAAGCGCCTGGCGAAGGGAGAAGTTTCCTCCCTCCGGCAGGCACTTGAGCCCAGGGAAGCGCGAGGCGTGCCACTGCTTAGCAACACGCTTCGCGCTTCTCTAAAAGCCCATGCACCTGCCGAAGGGAGAAAACTTCTCCCTTCAGCAGGAGCCCCAGCCCAGGGAAACAGGCCATGATTGCCGGCCGCTTTCGGGATACTTCCTCCTGCCTCTCCCTCGCCTCTCGCGAGAAGGAGCTCCTTCTCACGAGAGGAGAAGGAGAGGGAGGAGGAAGCGGGCCATGATCGCTGCTGCAGTGGTGATTGCAGCCTACTTCCCTGGGCCGAGCCCTCGCCCCTTGGGAAACAGCCCACAGGCACTGCTAGGCAGTGGTGCTCATGGGCTCCTTTCAAGGGGTGAGGGCTCCTCTTAGATACTTCAGAGTTTGAAAACATGTTTACATTTGCACTAAAATTCCCAGATTGCCCCAAAAATCATGCCCAATGTCCATGCTAAGTATAGTAGTACAGGAATTGTTAAAAAAATGTTTGCAAATTCTGCTCTTGAGTATGAACTGGAATATGCACATCAAATCAAGCATCTCAAACACCTAGCAACACTTGACCCAGGTATAAAGATAGTCTCTGTGATAAACACGGAGCATTAAAAATTCCTCTCAAACTCTTCCTGGATGATAGAGGAACTTTAGAATATAACATAGGAAGCAAATGAGTAACCTATTATTACTCCTAAAGTGACTTTTATTGCTCTGTTTGACAAAAAGACTTCAGTCAAGGCTACACTTGCCATTACAAAGAGTGATGCAGTTGTCTCAGAGACTAAATTTAGGATGTCATAAAAAGACAGTTGGTTATTCAGTTTGCAACTAGCGCTGATGGGTGTGTCATCAGAATATGGGGAAATCAAACAAAAGTCAGGAGAGGTTGCACAATACTTACTGAGCTCTAGAGTAGGGCCCGAATCCTGTTTCTTCTGTTTCTTTCGTGGTTTTGTACTGTTCCGTCCATCCGGATGGCATGGAACGGTACAACCCCCTGAGAACTAATGAAGCAGTGAAACTAAAGAAAAAGGAGAACGGTAGCCGTTTGGTCGGCTGATTTTCAGTGCTTGGCTGTAGGCTGTGACTGGCAAGGCCTATGAGCATCGAGCACTCGGCGCTCAACTGTAGGCCCTGCGAGCTGGGCCTACAAGCCATCAAGCGTACAATGCTCGTAGGCCCTACCTGCTGGGCTTACAGTCAAGCGCTCGACTATAGGCCCTGCAAGCCGGGCCTACAAAGCATCAAGCAGAGTTTCCAACATCACACAGATGATGGTTTTAGTAGTAGATTCACCATGAATCCTAGTGGTTTTTCTTATATATTGTGGCCATGACTATATTTCATCGCATAATAGGAAATATTCCCCCCCCCCACCATTATTATGAAATTAAAAAAAACCTCTTTGAGGACTTTTTCACAGTATAATCATCCTTTTAAGGGTGCCACTGTGGAGGAGACAGAAAGGGGGTGAATTCACTCCCCGGCCACCTACTGTGATGCTCTAGGCTGCGTGAGCACTGGAAACCAGACACCAAAGCCAATAAACAATCTAATATCTTTATTTTTGTATCAACTGGAAACACTGAACAAGAAAATTGATCATCTTTTCAAGGGAATTTCCCTGATTGCGAAAAACCCTTCTCCTATAGACATTATAACAACTGTACCAACCAGTTCTACTAACATCAATGAGGAACTAAACGCTCCGGAAGACCATGGAAAAATAAAGCTAGAGGAGCAGAAAGTAGTTAATTGGTCAGATTTGGAAGTGGCCAAGGATGGGGATGGGCTATTATCTGGGAAAGAGGGTCAGGAGAGGGTGGCCTGGAAGGAAATTAATAGAGTCTCCCGAAGGACAAACAACACACTGTCCCCAGAACTGTTTGGACAATCTCGAGATACTTCCTGCAACCTGTTGCGAACCAACAAGGTGGCAGTGGAAGTCTCAGACTCTATGCTAAATAGAGGCAGATGGTCATCAAAGCGAGCTGTCCAGATATCTCTCTCTCAAATCCTTTCTTTGAGCCGGTCGGAAGTGAAGATCAAGACCATTGACTGGCTTCGCAGAGACTATCAATCTTGGAATCGCTCCTTATGTCTTCTCATTGGGCTGGAGGATAGAATGTTACTGGAAGAACTGTTTTTGTACGGGCCTAAACTCCAACAATGGGGTATCATTCTTAAGAGGGTATTAGTAGACCCAGTGATCCGCCCCCTAGACATTGGGCTGTCTCGCGAAATACAAGAGTCTCTAATTTCAAGCCATGTCTGTTCTACCCCCCAGCCCTGTCATCAGTCATTAGCTGTGCCTAGTCCCCCTCCCTCATTAGATGATGTTATCATATTAGATGACTCCTCCCCTCTCATACCAGCGGAGATAAGCCTCTCTTTTAAACAATCAAATACACTTGGAGGCCTTTCATCCCAGGATAGCTGACTATCCCCTTCAAATGGCAATCTCAACAAGCCAATCCCTCAGGAGGAAGAGGGTTCTCATGGGTGGGGCCCTGTCAGCTCACCACAGCCGCTCCTGAATGAACACACAAGACTCTCTGTGATATCACCAGAAACTTTTACTGTAGGAAACATGAACATCAGAAAAGCCAAGAATGGGATACTACGGCCAACCCTCCTTTATATACCCTCCCCCTCATTTGAACAGTCTCTTCCCGCTCAGTAAAACCCCGCGCAAATTCCCCGCCAAGTCCAGCAGCCGTTTCTTCTCCAAGTCCTGAGCCGCAGGTGTCTTATCAATGTCAGTGACCCTGAAACTCAGAGCCACATCCAGGCTCTAGTAGCAGGGTTCTGACATGGCGTCCTCCTCCCCTTCATCCTGGAAGGAAAAGATTAAACACAACTATTGTTCTCCGCCGTCCAGAGTTCCTTTATACTTTTTTAACAGGCTGCAATGGAATACCGGGTGTACCTTTCCTAGGTCCTTGGGTAGCCTCAGCTCATAGGTCACTTCGTTTATTCTTTTTGCTACCCTGAATGGTCCTATATAGCGTGGAGCCAATTTCTTGGATGGGAATCCCAATTTTAGGTTTTTTGTGCTCAGCCAAACCAGATCTCCTTCGCCCAATTTGTCCCCCTCTCGGCGCCTACGATCCGCAAAGAGCTTGTACTTCTTTTGTGTTTCCCGCAATGCCTCTACCACGGTTTGCCACCCTTGCTTGATTTTGGCCGGCCATTCCTCGTCGGTCTGGCCCTCCCCTTCCTTCCACTCGGGTAGCCTGGGGAAAGGTGCCACCTCCTGTCCGTATACTATTTCGAATGGGGCACGACCTGTGGCCGAATGTACGGCCCCGTTAAAAGCCATCTCAGCAAACGGTAGAAGGTCCGCCCAATCATCCTGTCTATAATTGGTGTACATCCTTAAGAATTGGCACAGTGTCTGTTGGGTACGTTCGACCCCCCCGTTGGTCGCGGGATGAAAGGCCGAGCTCAGGTTCCTTTCTGCTCCTAACAGCTGTAAGAATTTTCCCCAAAATTTTGCAGTAAATTGGACTCCCCGGTCGCTAATTATTTTGTCGGGACACCCATGTAGGCGATATACATGCTTCACATACAAATCAGCAAGTTTTTCAGCTGAAGGGAGTTTTGGCAGGGCCACAAAGTGTGCCTGTTTTGAGAATAGGTCCAATATTGTCCAAATGTATCTGTGGCCTCTGCTGGGGGGTAGTTCGCCTACAAAATCCATGGCTACGCATTCCCATGGCCTCATGGGCTCCACCACCTTCTGCAATAGCCCCTGGGGCTTCCCCGGTGGTGTTTTTCCCTCTGCACATAATTCACACTGCGTGACGTACCCCCTGGCGTCTTTCCTCATTCCGGGCCACCAGCATTGTTTGGCCAACAGTTTAATAGTCCTGGTGGGGCCTAGATGACCCGCACCTTTGTTATCATGGTACTTCCTTAACATTTCTCGTCTTAAACATTCAGGGATATACAATTTCTTATTTACAAACACCAAATCCCCACACAATTCTCCCTTTTCTTTGTTAGTTTGTAACCATTTGTCCATTCCATACGCTCGCTTCAACTCTTCCTCCCATATTTCTCCTCCCCCCGTGGAAATGGCAGTACGTTTGTTTTCTTTGGCCGCTTGTGCTCGAGTTAGTACTGCCAGGCCCCATTGCTTATCTAGGAATAGGCTCCCTTCAGATTCCTGAATTCCTCCCCCGTGCTGAGGCATCCGAGAGAGAGCGTCAGCGAGTATGTTATGTTTCCCCTGGAAGAATCTGAGTCTGAAATCAAAACGGCTGAAATATTGGGCCCATCTAATTTGCTTCGCCGATAGTTTACGAGGGGATCTTAGATACTGTAAATTTCTATGATCAGTCCACACCTCAAACGGTGTTCCACTTCCTTCCAGAAAGTGTCTCCAGCACTCTAGTGCTTTTAGAATAGCTAAGGCTTCTCTCTCCCAAATTGGCCAGTTTTTTTCTGTATCGCTAAACTTTTTTGACAGATAGCCACATGGCTTCAGGTTCCCCCCCTCGTCTTTCTGTAGCAGAACTGCCCCATATGCCCGGTCTGACGCATCGCAATGTAATACAAAGGCTTTAGACATATCAGGGTGCTGTAGGACAGGCTCCTCAGTAAAACGCTTTTTAAGGGCTTCGAAAGCTTCCTGGCATTCTATTGTCCAGGTCAGTTTGGCCCCTGGGGCCTTCACTTTGGCTGTTTCTCCCCTGCCTTTAGTCTTTAACAAATCCGTTAATGGCAAAGTGAGGCGCGCAAAGTCCTTGATAAATGTTCTATAGAAGTTTGCGAACCCTAGGAAAGATTGCAGCTGCTTCCGTGTTTTGGGGGCTTCCCACCCCCTCACGTCTTCTACCTTCGCAGGGTCCATCGCCACTCCCTGGGAGGAAATCCTATACCCCAGAAAGTCTATCTGGTCTTTATTGAACTCGCACTTGGCAAGCTTCGCATACAGTTTTGCTTCTCTCAACTTTTGCAGGACTTCCCTGACTAGTTCTATGTGTTGCTCCTTAGTCCGAGATATTATCAATATGTCATCTAAAAAAACAAAGACTCCCTTGTACAACAATGGATGCAACACTTCGTTGATTAATTGCATGAACGCGGCACCTCCGCCGCACAACCCGAAGGGGAGCACACGATAATTGAATAATCCGAATGCACAGGAGAAGGCCGTCTTCCACCTGTCCTCTGGTTTGATCTGCAATTTATGGTACGCTTCAATTAAGTCCAATTTAGTGAATATCTGTCCCTCCGATAACTGGGCGATCAAGTCCTTCACTAAGGGTAGGGGGTATTTATTTACAGAACTGATTGCATTCAGGCCCCTGTAGTCGATGCAGAGCCTCAGCGTTTGGTCCTTTTTCCGCCTGAACAACACAGGCGCCCCTAAAGGGGAATTTGAAGGCTCTATGAAACCCCTCGCTAGGTTTTTATCAATGTATTTTCTCAGTTCCTCCTTTTCCCTAGCCGACATTGGGTATATTTTTGCCTTGGGAAGCTCTGCTCCTGGGACTAGCTCTATCTTCACTTCAACTCTCCGCTTCGGTGGGAAACTGTCTGCTTCCTTCTCATCAAATACGTCCACAAAATCCCGATACTCTGGGGGTAATTTATCTGCCAGTTCTGCTATCCTGATAGAGTCTTCCTCCCCCCTTTTCCCCGGCTCCCTCTCCACTTCCTGGCTCCCTTCTTCCAACTTCATCCTGAAGATCATGCTCTTATCCTCCCAGTTGATTTGCGGGTTGGCCTGCCCCAGCCATGGCATGCCTAGTATAACATTATAGCTGGCTATTTGTGATATCACAAATGATACCTTTCCTTCCCAACTCCCTATCTTACACTTTACATCTTCGGCACTGTACTTAGCTAATGATCCCGATGCTGTGGATCCGTCCAACTGCGAAAAAGCTATTGGGGATTCTAGGTTCGTTCTTTCGCATCCCAATCCCTCGGCTAATTCAGGGGAGATGATGTTCCTGGAACATCCACAATCCACAAATGCTTTGCAGGTTGCTTGTTTGCTGCCACTTTCAAGCTGAATGGGGACCACTATCATGGCTTTGTCCTGACTTACCAACCCCCCCGAGTGGTGCCTCATCGGTGGTTCTTCCTCGGCGCGTTTCCCTGCCACGGCTCTTGGTTTGGGCGGGCCTCCGCCTTCCCCTTTTCTCTGCCAGCACTCGGCAGCCCTGTGGCCCAAACGGCCGCACACGAAGCAGCCCCTCCTGCTGGTGCTCACGTTCCCTGTCGGCTCCGTTCTCCTCCCGGCTGGGGTTGATCCCTCCTTCCGGCTCCCCTCTTTCATCTGCGGCCGCTGCTGTAGCCCTCCTCGGTGCCTCCTCGCCTGGGCCAGCGATGTCTCGATGCGCCCCGCCAGCTGAATCCATCCGCGCAGTGTGTCAGGCTCATCACGATGCACCGCCCAGGAGAGGATCTCCCGCCTGAGCCCCTCTTTGAAGAGTTCTATCTTTGTCACTGCAGACCATTCCGGCACCTTTTCAGCGAGGCATTGGAACTCCTCCGCATACTCAGATACCGACCTCTGCCCCTGGGAGACGGTCTTCAACTTCTCCCTCGCCCGGATCTGCTCCAGTGGATCTCGGAAACGGGTCTCCAGGGCCCCCATAAAGCGTCGGAGTGACCCCAGACATGGGTCGCGCCGCGCGTGCAGTTGAACGTACCAGCTAGCCGCTCCCCTCTTCAACACTGCACCAATGGCCCGTACCCGGCTGGATTCCGTTCTAAAAGTGTGAGCATTGTCCTCCATATAGCCCCTCACTGTGGTCAGGAAAAAATCCAGTTCAGAGGACTCTCCCCCAAACTCGATCCTTAGTTCCTCTCGTCTCGGTAGGGGTCCCTGTGGTGGCAATCCCCAATTCTCCGCCCGTCGCAAGCCCCCTTGCGGACCAGTGGGCCCCGCTGCTGCTTCTCTTGGCCCTGTGCCACGCCCGGCATTCGCCAGGGGCACCAGGGTCTCAGCTGGGAGCGTAGCCGGGATTCTCGGAGGCTTTTCCCCTTCGTCGTCACTCTCCTCCACCCGCGTCAGGCTTGTTTGGATCTTGGGCCGGGCGCCGGGCTCCTTTCGCATTTCCCTTCCCTTCGGTGCTGGGAGGTCTGCAAAGCCCTGGCTGCTTCCCATGCTCACGTCCCACATTGAGCTAGCCCGAAGTTCCCTTCCTCTCTCCGGCTCCGCCAAAACTGCCAGGCGCTCCATCGCCCTCGACATCACTGCCAGGGTGGTCTCCATCGCCGACATCCTCTCCTCCAGAAACACCATCCTCTGTGGGCCTGGGGAAGGTGAACCTTCCTCTCCTCCGGTGCTATCTCCCCGCACCACTCCGCGCCTCTGGGTTACCCCATTTGGCTGGGCATAAGCGGTGGATGACGCCAGGGCCGCCAGCTGGTGGAACTCAGCGTCCGGCTCGGGAGTGGCCCTTTCCGACCTTCCTCCTCCTGCGCCCAAGAGCTCTTCATCCTCCACTTGCATGTTACACCTCACCGCTACAGCGGGATGGTGTCCGTATTCTTGGCTTAGTGTCAGCTCACCACAGCCGCTCCTGAATGAACACACAAGACTCTCTGTGATATCACCAGAAACTTTTACTGTAGGAAACATGAACATCAGAAAAGCCAAGAATGGGATACTACGGCCAACCCTCCTTTATATACCCTCCCCCTCATTTGAACAGTCTCTTCCCGCTCAGTAAAACCCCGCGCAAATTCCCCGCCAAGTCCAGCAGCCGTTTCTTCTCCAAGTCCTGAGCCGCAGGTGTCTTATCAATGTCAGTGACCCTGAAACTCAGAGCCACATCCAGGCTCTAGTAGCAGGGTTCTGACAGGGCCCCATTGAGGTGGTGTGGGGGAGAAGGAAGAACGGTCACCAACAACCCAGGGAGAAGCGCAACAGAGTTATTGCGACCCTGGAGAGGAATAGGTGTGGTAGTCTTCAGGACAGACCCCTCAACCTTAAGGTCCTGCTTCTGAATGCCAGATCCGTCAATGGTAAGACAGCTATCATCCAGGATTTGATCCTGGAGGAGGGGGCGGATCTGGCATGTATTACCGAGACATGGTTGGATGAACCGGGTGGGGTGAATCTCACCCAGCTGTGTCCACCGGGTTTCGGGGTCCATCAGCAGGCCAGGGTTGAGGGGCGGGGAGGAGGAGTTGCGGTGATCTTCCGGCAGTCCATCGCCCTGATCAGATGCACCGTTCCACAATCTATGAGGTTTGAATGTGTTCTGCTGAAGGTGGGAGCCCGAGACAGCTTGGGGATTCTGTTGGTGTACCGTCCACCCCGCGACCCAGCAGTCTCCCTGTCTGAGCTAGCAGAAGTGGTCTCTAATGCGGCCTTGGTCTCCCAACAACTCATAGTTTTGGGAGACTTTAACATTCATGCCGAGACCACATTAACAGGTGCAGCTCAGGATTTCATGGTTGCCATGACGACCATGGGGCTGACTCAAGTTATATCTAGGCCCACACATCAGGCGGGACACACGTTGGACCTTGTCTTCATTGTGGACGGTGGGACAGTCAGAGTGGAAGAACAAAACATCCTTCCATTGTCATGGTCTGACCATCATCTGATCTGTTTAAGTTTCGCCGTGTCTTCTAACCTCCGCAGGGGTGGTGGACCCATTAAGATGGTCCGCCCCAGGAGGCTGATGGATCCAGATGGACTCCTGAGGTCTCTTGGGGATCTTCCTGTTCTGGAGACTGGCGATCCTGTCGATGTCCTGGCTGATCGCTATAATAGTGAGCTGGCTAGGGCACTTGACACGATCGCTCCCGAACGTCCCCTCTCGCTGCGTAGAGTCACGTCAACCCCTTCGTTCACTGAGGAGCTGGCCGTGATGAAGCGTACGAGGAGGGGACTAGAGTGCATCTGGAGAAAATCTCAGGATGTGTCCGACCAAGCACGGGCTAAAGCCGCTATTAAGGCTTACTCCGTGGCTCTGCGAGCAGCCAGGAAAGCTTTCACGACTGCCCGCATAGCGTCTGCAGCCAATAGGCCATCGGAGTTGTTCCGAGTTGTTGGAGAGCTCCTGCGGCCTCCTGAGGCCCAGGAGCTTCCCGATGACTTGGCGACTCGGTGTAGCGATTTCGCACACCACTTCGCAGGCAAAGTTGCTCAGATACGTCATGAGTTGGACTCCAGCTTGACTGTGGTTTCAGCGGAGGTAACCGAGGCACCTGTCGGTTCCATCTTATGGGATTCTTTCCGGCTTGTTCTTCCTGATGACGTGGAGGGGATTCTTGGGTCTGTGAGGGCGACCACGTGTGCTCTGGATCCTTGTCCCTCTTGGCTGGTTAAACTGGCCAAAGATGGGTTGTTGGAGTGGTTTGTGGCTATAATAAATGCCTCCTTGGGTCAGGGGTCATTTCCATCCTGTTTTAAGCAAGCGGTGGTAAAACCGTTACTAAAAAAGACCTCGCTAGACCCATCGGTTTGCGACAATTACAGACCAATCTCCAACCTTCCATTTTTGGGCAAGGTTCTGGAGCGGGTGGTTGCCACGCAGCTCCAGGAGTTCCTCGATGACACTGATTTTCTGGACCGCTCGCAGTCTGGTTTCAGGCCTGGGCACAGTACTGAGACGGCTTTGGTCGCCTTGGTGGATGACCTCCGCAGGGAGCTGGACAGGGGGAGTGTGACCCTGCTGGTTCTCCTGGATATCTCAGCGGCTTTCGATACCATCGACCATGGTATCCTTCTGGGGAGGCTCTCCGGGATGGGGCTCGGGGGCACGGTTCTGCTGTGGCTCCAGTCCTTCCTGGAGGGTCGTTCCCAGATGGTGAAGCTGGGGGACACCTGCTCGGACCCCTGGCCATTGACCTGTGGGGTTCCGCAGGGGTCTATTTTATCCCCCATGCTATTTAACATCTACATGAAACCGCTGGGAGAGGTCATCCGGAGTTTTGGAGGGCGTTGCCATCTCTACGCAGATGACACGCAAATCCACTATTCCTTTCCACCTGACTCCAAGGAAGCCCCTCGGGTGCTGAATCAGTGCCTGGCCGCTGTGGCGGACTGGATGAGGAGGAACAAGCTGAGGATCAATCCTGACAAGACAGAGGCCCTCCTGGTCAATCGTGCGTCGGGTCGGGGTATTGGGTGGCAACCTGTGCTGGACGGGGTTGCACTCCCCCTGAAACCACAGGTCCGCAGTTTGGGGGTCCTCCTGGATTCAGCGTTGACGCTTGAAGCACAGGTGTCGGCGGTGGCCGGGAGGGCTTTCGCACAACTCAAACTTGTGCGCCAACTGCGACCATACCTCGTGAAGTCTGATTTGACCACGGTGGTCCATGCCTTAGTTGCCTCTAGACTGGACTACTGTAATGCACTCTACGTGGGGCTTCCCTTGAAGACGGCCCGGAAATTACAATTGGTCCAACGCTCGGCAGCAAGATTAATAACGGGGGCAAATTACAGGGAGAGATCCACTCCCTTGTTTAAGGAGCTCCACTGGCTGCCGTTCATCTTCCGGTCCCAATTCAAGGTGCAGACCATCATCTATAAAGCCCTGAACGGTTTGGGACCCACCTACCTCCGTGACCGTATCTCCTTCCATAAACCTGCCCGTTCTTTGCGATCATCCGGGGAGGCCCTGTTATCACCATTGCCTATATCCCAGGCACGCCTTGTAAGTACAAGGGAGAGGGCCTTCTCTGCTGTGGCCCCCCGACTGTGGAACTCACTACCTACTGAAATAAGGCAAGCTCCCACTCTGTTAGCTTTTAGGAGAGAATTGAAAACATGGCTCTTCCGTTGTGCTTTCGGTGAGTAATTTCTGTCATATATCTCCGTATTACTCCCCTCCGAACATCTATCCTCTAGATTACCCCTTCCAAATGTCCCTGCCCATAGTGGAGTACTCCTCTGTCCCTCTCACTCCGGGTTTTATCTCTGTGTTCAAGCGGCCTGCCCTTGCTTTATTGTTTTTTGATTTTTTGATGTTCTGTTTATTATTATTTATTGTATTTTAAATGGTGTTATGATATGTTGTTTTTATATTTTATTATGTTGTATTGCTCTGGGCATGGCCCCATGTTAGCCGCCCCGAGTCCCCATTGGGGAGATGGTGGCGGGGTATAAATAAAGTTTTATTATTATTATTATTATTATTATTATTATTATTATTATTATTATTATTAAGGAATAGAAGGAATAAAACAAAAATAAGCAGAATATATAGTCCAACTATAGACCTTCTGGGAAAGGTCAAAAATAGTCCAGTATTATGAGAGCCAATGTCCAGTATTAGAGTTTAAAGATAATAATCCAGTAAACCGAAACACACTCAAACTTCCAAGCAGTTTGAGTGGGGAATAATCCAGGTCTTTTTCAATAGTCTCAGGAAGTCAGTTCAAGGCAAGGAGTTCAAGACAAGGCAAGGAAAAAAGACAAGACAAGGCTGGAAATAGTGGATCCAAGCGTGGTCCGAACTTTGCAAGAAGGCGAGGCACTGCGCCCAGTCAACTCGAGAGTAAGCGCCACAAGGACTAGAGGCGACGTTAATGCTCCAACTGACACGTTGACACCGCGCTGGCTGGCTAGCGCGCAGAACTTTTAAGGGACTTCAAATCTCCCTTCAAAACAGGTGTCCAACACTTTTCCCAGGGGAAAAACTGGCTAAAGACAGCATCTGCACCAGATGCAAGCCTCCCTGGAAACTCTCAAGGGAAACGAGTTAATCAGCATTCTCTCTGGCAGCTAATCTCGCGTTTCTCCTCAAGCTGGCCTTCTCCGAGCGACTTGATTCCCAAAACAGCCTCCTTTGAAAAGGAGGGGAAACACTGGGAACAGACTCGGCTTCAAGGGCTTTTTTAATGAGCTCTGGGCTTGAATTGTCAACAGGGAGCATCTGGAAGGAAGCGGACTCTTGCTGAGTCGGCAAAAATCCTGTATCCTCATCGCTTTGGTCCGCAACGAGTACAGGGTCATGACCCGAAGTTCTCTGTGACGTCACACCTGCCCCCTTTCCTTGGCTCTGCAGGGCTTGATTTGGCTCCCAGCTGAATCAAACCCCGCAGTGCCAAAAAGACAGTCACAACTCTAATTCACTAAGGGTGCAACTATTACGTGGTGAAAGTCAAAAATTTTGCCTTCCCCTTAGGGGAGAGTGACTATTATGTGATAAATATGGTATTTTTGAATCAAGTTTGATTCTGCAACACAGTTGTCTATCCATTCCTGTTGTCTCTAGCTATACTTATCTCTTTCTATTAATACTACCCAAACACTAATCTTTTGTTAGGTTCACATCAATCTCTTGAATACCTTTAATACTTCTGTAATGGTTTCTGCATACCTATTTTCCATTCCAATATCCAATCCATAATACGTGTTTGCTATTGTCTCATTTTTTGCAACTGCACATTAGCCTATCAGCTTTCCAAGTACTGCAGAATCCTACCTTCCAACTGCTAATTTTGGACCTGTCTGGAAGAGCCCTGAGGGTGCACCACTTATTGTCAACTTTTCCTACTATTAATCCTAGAAAAAAAAGGCATTTTGGAATCAATAGAGTATTAAAAATCAGAGAGTGCAATTAAAATATGCTGTGTTCTTCCCTCCAGTGATTAATAACTTATTCCTTAATGGTACTGCAAATACCCATTAGAGTGCTGAAAATCTACAAATTCTCTGGCCTTAAACTACAGTACTAATGGGAAAGGCAAGAGCAAAATAGGCATAATCTTGGAATGTCTGTTAGCAGCCATAACACACGACATATTACTGGTACATCATGCGGCCATCTCAATACAGACCAAACTCCTTCTTCCCTGCAGTACAAGATGGATTGAATTACACATGCACTAAAGTGGTTATATGATAGCATTAGCAGTTCTGTGAGAAACCACCAGTGTGTGAACTGAAATGGCAGAGTAGGTAGATTTGGGGTCTTTGGCAATACCCAGAGAATTGAGAAATGGCCCACTTTGGAAGAAGTAAAGTATTCATTGATTAATCAATTAAAGTCAATTAGTTGATTAACCATTACCAATATAATAAATTTATACCAATAAAATGTCATCTCCCACGGGAAAGGAATTCCAGAAGCATTTTCATAGACAACAACTAACTTCAACAAATGGATAAAGTAGATTGCAGTAGGTATAGGCATACAACTTTGGCTGGCACCTTTTCTGCTGGTACTGTTATTTGCCCTGTTCCTGTATTTATTTATTATTTATTTACAGTATTTATATTCTGCCCTTCTCACCCCGAAGGGGACTCAGGGCAGATTACAATGAACATATATATGGCAAACATTCGATGCCATCAGACAAACAACATACAGTATAGACACACACAGAGGCAATTTTAACATTTCCAGATTCATGAGGGTATGCTCGATTCCGACCACAGGGGAGCTGTTGCTTCATCATCCACGAGTGACATCGAGTGATGTACTTCCTCATTCCTTTCCACGTGCTGCTGACAGTTTTATGGTGTTGTAAATTAGTTAAATTAGCCTCCCCCATAAAGCGTACCTAAATTTCCTAGTTGACAGATGCAACTGTCTTTTGGGCTGCTTAGGTAAACAGAAAGCCGAGCTATTTAATGGTCGGAGGCTTAACCTGACCCGGGCTTCAAACTCATGACCTCTCGGTCAGTAGTGATTTACTGCAGCTGGTTACTAGCCAGCTGTGCCACAGTCCGGCCCATTCAATCTGTAATTCAGCTATCTTCAACATGTATTTTAACTATGGGTCAAATGGGATATTAAGAGAAACCCATAGGCCTCTCCCACAATGGATGCACATCTCTGGAATCAGTCCCATAAATAGAAACATGTTCACCTTCCACTAATTTTCCTGTTTACCTCCCAGCATAGTGTACTGGTTTAAGCATTTGGACTACGATCTGGAGACCAGTGTTCTATTTCTCCCTTGCCATTGAAATTCACTAGGTGACCTTGGGAGAGTCATGCACTCTCAGTCCCTGCCTTAGAGGAATCATAAATTGGAAATAACTTGAAAGCACATTAACTAATAATAAAACAAAGCATCCTAAATACAGGTAGGTAAGAAAAAGACAAATGTACATTATCAACCATTTTTGCATAACTACACAAGAAATGTGTTGTTACCCCAGATTACTATGCCTTAAGATCTTGTGGGAAGGCACGTCTCCCAGCAGCAACGGGTCTTATAAAATCAACATAGAAGGATATGTTGGAAAGTCAGCAGATATGGACAGCTTGGTTCTATTGGCCAGTTAGGGTGAATTTCTACCCCTCAACTACAGTAGAGTCTTGCTTATCCAAACCTTCGCTTATCCAGCATTCTGTATTATCCAACACAGTCTGCCTTTTAGTAGTCAATGTTTTTGTAGTCAAATGTTTTCAATACATTGTGATGTTTTGGTGCTAAAGTCGTAAATACAGTAAATACTACATAATGTTACCATGGATTGAATTGCTTTTTCTGCCGATTTGTTGTAAAGCATGATGTTTTGGTGCTTAATTTGTAAAACCATAATGTAATTTGGCATTTAATCGGCTTTTCCTTAATCCCTCCTTATTATCCAACATTTTCGCTTATCCAATGTTCTGCCGGCCTGTTTATGTTGGATAAGCGAGACTCTACTGTACTTGGTAACACTGGGACTAGAAACTACTCCAGGTTGCTGGGTCAATGTAATGGACAATGGAGCAGTTTCAGGATCCCTCTGGGTACCAGGCAAGTGGAAGGGTGGCACTAGCCTTCAATCAATCTCTCCTTAAAGGGTTACTTTTACCGAGGTTTCCACCTAAATATGTAAGAAAGTTCCCAGCTTCAGCAAGAGGAAGCAATCATCTGAAAGGCAGAAGCGTAAGTACTCGTGAAGTGTAGGACCCCAAGGGAAATGGACTTTGCCTTGAATTGATGAAGGAAAGAGACTAGCCCTGGGCCTGTAATGTAATGAGGCCTTTGAAGTGTTAATGTGTTCTTATAACTGTCAGCAAAGCATTCCTGAGCTATATTGTACAACATAACTGTATGGACTTCAAGGAACAGGAAGGATTTCGTGCTCCTCCCCTGAAAGAGTGTATCACTCTTCTCCACAAAGGTATGATAATGCCAGCTTCGCAATATTTTTAATGCCAGATCAAGATGTTTTTACTCGCCCAGGTGCTTTAATTGGGACTATGAGGATCAAACTGTTTCACTGCTTTAGCTGCCTCTGAAGGGTTTTATCCTGAGAATTTTGGTTTTAGTTTACTTCTCTACAACTGCTTTGGCCAGAAGAATGAAAGACTGTTGAAATATGTTTTAAATAAATAACAAAAACCAGTGGAGCATAGGCAAAGTAAATTTTCAAATATATCAGCTATTAAAACAGAGCAGAGAAGAAGTAGTAATGGCGTGAGCAACAAGAAAAAGGTTGCGAGACAACAATGGCAAACTCTGTTAAATTGTTTTGTGAATTTGCCAAAACTGTGTCCTATTATCAAAGGAAATGGGTGGTTCCAAAAATGCCCCCATTGCCGCTGGGTTCTACTGATTTCTCAGCAGCTCCTGTGATCCTATTATTGCCTGCTTGGGGATTCAGTGCCATTGTTAAAATGAATAGCACAAGTCTGCTTTCACCATTGGAAATACGTAGTAGTACCCACGCAATGCAGCAAGGAAATGGTATTAAATAGAAAGGACAATGTTAACTTGATACTTTAATATATAGCCTGAGATTTTAATCACATGGAGAATAAGTTCAGGCCAAAGAAGGCAAAAGAAAAGATCTGCTTGCATGAGAGATGCTTCATACAGTACATTTTGCTGTGATTATTACCACACAACAAGATCTCATATCTACAGCAGCTTTGCACCTGTAAAATCTAGTCTTTAACTATACAGGCTTAAATGGATCAAAAATACCTTAGGATAAGGACAGACATAACTCCTATTCTGTTATTTTAAAAAGAAAATGAGCTATTTTGAAAGCCCAGTTTCCAGACAGGGAGGGGGGTTGCTCTTTTGGAGGAGCCAGCTCTTCACAGTGTGGACTGGCTGGCACCATATGATGCAACCAGGAAACAGCAACCCAGATTTCCAAAGCAGCTTTGCACTTTTTAAAAGAGGAAACATTGCTTTAAATCAGATGAAAGAACTCCGAACCATTTTTTGCCATGTCCGGTAGGGGATTCTAGAACTTTTAGCTAAATATATTTTCCAATATCTGGATTTACAACTGAAAAAGCGACATTTTAAAAATAAAATAAAGATGACAGACTACTCAAAGAAGGATGGTAAGACTAACAAATGAGTTAACATTTTATTCACTGGTATTGTTTTGTATATCTTTAATTTTTGCTCCATTGTCCACATTGACTCTTTTTTTTTTTTACATTAGCTCTGTCTTCACCCCTAACGTCTCCACTGTAAATAAACTAACTAAATGTAAATATGGGAAAAGGTAAAAATCCAAACATTATTGTCAGTCAGTATAGAGCTACTGAATCAATAGGAACTTAACAAGTCAACACTTTTGTAAATTCTCTTGATTCAGAGAATTAACTTTACTTGGGACTAACAACTGGATTTAGGCCTGAATCTTTACTATTTCAACAAGAACAATTCAGACGAAGTGTAAATAAATTTCACTGCTTCCCTCTAGTAGTTTTCCTTAGCAGTCACAAATTCTTAACAGTTTTCTGAGCTACAATTTCAGAGGAGGAGAAGGAAGAATCTTGTCCTTCCCAGTGGAAGGCAGCCCAGGCCAAGGTTCACATAGGACTTTTCACAGAATCACAGAGATGGAAGGGGGCTCATGGGCCATGGAGTCCAATCCCCTGATCAATGTTGGATCTCCAGCTAGACCATCCCTGGAAAGTAGTTATCCAATCTCTTGAAGATGCCTGGAGAAGGCATCTCTCTACCCCACCATCTATCTACTGCTAAACCACACACACTATTAAGATGTTTCTTCTAATATTCAACTGAAATCTCCTCTCCAGGAACTTCAAACCACAATACCTGGTCTTACTCTCTGTCCCATGCTCTCGTTGACAATCCTTGAGTTTTAAAGAATGCAATCATGTCAGTCCTCAGTCTTCTTTTCACCAAACCAAATGCCCAGCGCTCCTTCAATCTTTCTCTGGGGACCCTCAAATATGAGGTACCATGTCTCCCTGCCCTAGAGCTTCAAATACATTATAATAAGCCTCCATTCCAATGCATTTCCAGAGAGAAAATTCAAATTAGCTCAGAGACCTACTCTTGAATTGACATAAATGGGACTGAGATGCTTATCTAGAACCTCTCTATTGTTTGCTACCCTAGAACTGAGTTAAGATAATTCCAGAAGATCCCAAATTTTGAGATGGGGGAAGTTTCAGAGCTGTTGCTGGATTGCCCTAGTCAGCATAACCAATTGTGTTGGAAACTGTAGTTTAACCAGATCTGGAAGGCCACAGAATTCCTCTTCCTACTTTAAAGAAGGATTGCTTTCTAAGTCTAAGCAAAGTTACAGACTTGGGGAAGTGTATTTCCCTAGGGACCATTTTTATGCAGCTCTGGAAATGTGCCCATGTTAAAAGAGACCCATAGTGTTCCTTTAGAATCCTTCTTTTTTCTTCCCTCTAGATTACGGATCAGCTGCACTGCCTAGGCACCGCAAGACACAGAGCTCTGGGAAAAGTGTGTTGATATCAAAACAATGTCAAGGATAAACAAATGTGCCCCATTGTGGTTGTTTATTTCCTTCACTGTTTCTATGGTTTCACTCACAGGCTATTTTCTTTTACTGGCTGGTTGGTGTGGGTATTTGGATCTGGGAGATGTGTTATATCAGCAATTTAAAGGGATGTTTGTTCTTCGGGAATTTAGAGATAAAACATTTCTGATTTCATGGAAAAATTCTGGTCTGTACGCAGCAAAGTAGAGAACTCTTGTGAGCTCAACAGAAGAATTTGAGAAATTTAATTCAAAATATTAACAAGACAAAGAGCAAACCATGCTCATTACATTGCCTAAAATGCACTTGGTCTCAGTGATAATTTCTTTACCATGTGATTAAAGATGCTAAAATGAAAAGCTACTTCTGAGAAAGAAGATCACAGCTCTGCAGGCAGGATATCAGGTAAAAGAGCGAATTACCTTCATAAAGACTATAGTTGTTTGTAAAAGAATAAGTTTGAAAACTTTTAACAAATTAACAATTAACAAATTAACACGATTAACGAATTATCCCACTTAGCCAAACAGTGATGTCTTGTTGTAGATTAGAAATAAACTTCCAGTCTTATTACGCTAACAAAATTTACCAGATAAAATTAGGTCTTGGGCTTTCCTTATGGAAAAAAGACAAGTGTTTGCTCACTATAATGTTAAAATTCAGCTCCAGTCATCTAACGTTGAATTTTAGAGCTGACAGACATTTTATTGGCTGATTTCTCCTTGCCAGTTCTTTGCAGCCATCCTTGGGACTATGCATTGTCTTGGCTAGTTAATGACGGGGAGGGAGGAGACAGAGTTGCTACTGGTGTCAACTCTAGTACGTCTGTCTCTGCCTGCGTCTGTCTCTGTTCTATGTTATGACATTGAATGTTTGCCTTATATGTGCAATGTGATCTGCCCTGAGTCCCCTTCAGGGTGAGAAGGGCGGAATATAAATACTGTAAATAAATAAATAAATAAATAAATACATAAATAATATCAAAAGGAAAAAGTGTGATTACTTGAGGGGGGTTTGGGGGGGGGGGGAGAGAGAAAATCACTGGGTTCAGTCACTTTAAAAAGGTATTGTTTCCAAAGGTATACATTTCTAACAAACTACTGGCTTTCAACCTTTAGTGTTCCAGATCTTTGCAACTCCCAGAATCTCTGGTTATTGTCCATGAAAGCAGAACCTTCCGGGAGTTCAGGTGTCAAGGAGCTCAAGAAGCAAAGGTTTAGAATCACCATTTAAATTACTGTCTTTGGAGATGCACATTTGCTGCTAGGTTCTAGAAAGTGATATAGAACTAATGTTTGAATTGTATGTTTTCATTTGTACTCATAGAATTGGTATTTTGGAAAAGGAAGGTTTCATAATAGCACTTTCAAGACCAACCCAACCCAAATGTCTTGTATCACAACAGGAGCAACTCAGAACAACTGAGATTGCACCTACACTGTGGATTTCATTTGAACTGTCATGACTCAGTGTTATGGAACTCTGGGATTTGTAGAGGCACCAGCACTTGTTGGCAGAGGAGGCTAAAGTGTCTTGTAAAACTGCATTCTCTCCCCCCCCCCCCCCAATGTTAGAGGAGAATATGACAGCAAAATATAAAGCATATAAATTAATATGCATTCAAAGTCACAGTGCATTTGTCTAAAAAAGATATTAAAAGAAATTTATAGTATAAGCTTTTGTGGACTCAAGTCTATAACTACAAATGTCTTCATGCAAATTATCAGAAATCAATATGGAAAGCACATTCATGTGACAAATGTAAAGCGTACAGCACAAATCATACTGCAAGTGAAAGAACGATTCCACAATCATAAGCTAGAATGATGCAAAATGAGCAATGGATGGAGTTGTAATAAAAACATAATGTAAATAAAAGAGAATGTGGTTCAAAAGACAGTAAATGCTTCAGGTCACCCTCCCAGTGCTTACTGGTAAAAAATTGTTGAAATGGAATATTAATTACAATTCCTGTATGCTCAATGCCAAGGTTTAAGCAACTTTTTCTTATTTCCTTCCTATTTTGTACTGTTACCTTTTATTTACATTCATATTTGGTTACAGTTCTGCTCACTGCATGTTTTGCAGGTCATTTATAGTTTAGTTCATCCATGTTATCTTAATACCCTCATTCTATGTTTACCCAGTACTTTCACTTGTAGCTAGATAGACGTTTGTGTTGTATACATTCAATTTGTTACATTTACCACATGGGTGTGCTTTCCATAATGAGTTATGTTATATTCTCCCCACCCCCCCCCCCACCCCAGTTGTGATCCTCTAGCATTTCTGTTGTGCTTTGTTTTTGATGGCTGTTGTTATCTGTTATTTGGACTTGCAATCCCAGCAGCTCCAACTCAGCATGGCCAATTGTGGAGGCATCTGGGATTCACAGTTCATCAGAATCTGGAGGGGCACAGGATTCCCATTTCCATCAAAAACCAAGCACATTGTTCAGAGATAGAATCATTCCAGTTGATACCACTCAAGCAAGGAAACTTGGAACAGCCTTTTTAACCACAACAAAAGGGATGGGGATCAATGTGATTACTACTGGTATTACCTCCCACTGCAGCCATGACTTCCATATCAGTCTATTTTTTATTGCGCTCTTTAGTAATTCTGTCAAGAGCACTCGTCTCCTTAACTAATCCATCAAAAAGTGAGGGGTGACAGAAACTTTAACCTGTATTTTCTCACTTATGCCTGAACGATGAGATTTGATTGTTGAAGACATATGTTTATAATCCTGTGTGTCAGAACTTAATATAGATTTGCTGCTCTTCCACGATATGAATACATTTTAATAGACTACAGCTGCTTGCTCTCTTTAATAGTTGGAAAGCCACTTGTTTGCTTACTGAAATATTCTGCTTTTTCAGTGTTAGGAGGGGGAAAGGGTTTGCCCCAGAGGAACATGCTGATATTGATCTGTTGATTTTTTTTTCTTTTGTGACATACAGGTTCAGGAGAAAATAGCCTGTATGACTACATTTCATACGAGCTATCATCACAATACATTACACTTCTGAAGGTAATATACATCGCACTGAGTTACGAGATTGCTGCACATAACTTGAAAAACTAGCTTTGGGCTAAGGGGACACTTCAATGAGAAAAGCACGAGTGAGGCATGGCATAAAAGCCCCCATGAAGAGCCACAGTAGTGACCCCACTTGCACCACAAATAAAGGAAGGCTGACCAATTCTGGTCAAAGGATGGATCTCTACTATCTGTACAATTACTCTTTTGTTCAAATACACACAAGGATCATGATGCACATACCACTAGGGAAGCTTTATAAAATGGCTAGGCTTTCTTGTCAGCATTCTAACCAATGCTGATTGATCTTTGCTCTTTAAAACACATAGTGGTTTCTTGTTAACTGGTTTCCCATGATGGAAAGAAGACAGAACACAACACTCTTCTCTTAAAACCACATCATGATCATGTGCTCATTGGAGGCATTTGCACATTTGTGCCATTGTGGGTTCCAGACTCTTTTTATTTGCATCAATTGGAGCAGTCCTGCTTTGCTTGTGATTCTAGCTAGCAAGTATGATCTAAATCAAAAGGCCAAATAAAGGTGAGGGACATTTTCATGCGAAGCAGAAATCCACGCCTTTCCTAATAACTCCATCAGCTTCAAACAAAAAGCACTGTAAAATGACACACAGATGAAGACACCAATAAAAGTAACAAAGAGTGTGGGAGAAAATTAATTAAAGTTCCCAAAACCCTCCATCCACTACATTCTGGGAGATGAAGTAAAAATGAAAATTTCCAAACATTGCATGGAATAAAATTATTCCAATCTCTGAATAGGCATTGGAGGGTTTGATAAGACAGTATACCTTATTCCATTCTCTGCCCATTTGGTGCCCTCAAGACTAGATAATAATTTCCATTATCCTTGATCTTTAGCTATACTGACTAATGATGATGACCACTATAATAGCAAACACCTAGAGAATAGTAGGCTGGGAAAGGGTGACCAATGTTTGGTCCTCCATGGCCTCCAAATGTCATGCACACCACTGCCTATGCTGGCTGGGTCTGATGGGACCTTCAGTCCAACAATACCTGGAGAACCCCACAGTTTCCCAGCTAGGCCATAGCACACTGAATGACACAATGTCTACAGCAGGCCACTTGCTTCTGAACAACTTCTGTGGCACACAACATATCAGGGCTCAGTAACATTATCTTCCGTCTCCTAACAGAAGCATCCATCAACAGGGCATCTCTCAATGCAGAAAGACCACAAGCAGAAAAAAAGGAGGGCAGCCCCAAAGCAAAGGTCCAACATGAAGGGGAAGCTTTGTTTTCCTTCCCCGAAATCTTGCCCATCCTCATCAGTTGTCAAGGCACCAAGTTGTCAAGGACTTTTAGGCTCAGATCAGAGGGAAGCACCGCAGAGTGGTGAGCATCTCTTACTTCTCCTCTCTCTTGTTTGGATTTTCACTACTTACAACCCAAAGGGACTCAGCACTATGGGATTTACAGTATAGCTGATCGGCATCTCTTGTCTGTAAGCTCAGAGAGGATAAAAAAAAAAGCTCAGCTGGTGGCAGGCAGAGGGTTGCACCTACATTGTAGAACTGATGTACTTTGACATGACTTCAACTGTCAGGGCTCAAAGCTATGGAATCAGGGGAGTTGGAGTTTGGTGATGTACCAGCACTGTTCGCCAGAGAAGGCGAATGATGACTCCAACACCATTGATTCCACCCCCAAGAGTGGTGTCAAACTGCATTAATTCTACAGTGTAGCTGCATTCTGGGGCTCCAAGGCTGAATGGGCGCGCACAAAAGGCACTATTTCACAGGCTTGGACACCCAGCTCTGCCCCCCACCTCCTTCCGTCCCTTGCATCCCCTTGAAAGAGACTGACCCAGAAGATGAAGTTGAAAACGAAGAGCAGGAACTTGATGCAGCGCACCCCTCCTTGCACTCGCCCCATGGCTGCCGGCGGCGGGTTGCTTCTTGGTCTCCTTCCACAGGCTCCAAGGCAGAGGACCCGGCGTCGCTGACAAGCGCCTTCCTGATGCTGCTGGAGCCAGGCTGATGCTTCTCTCCGGAGGGGAAGGGGGAGGGAGGGAGGGAGGGAGGGGGCGAGGAGGGCGGAGCTCCGGGAAGGAGGCAGGTGCCAGGCCGGGTGGGCGCCACACTCAAGAATCAGGGCAGTTTGACTCCGCTTCAGCTGCCATGGCTCAAGGCGAGGGCATCCTGGGCACCAGCGCTCCTTGGCAGACAAGGCTGAAGAGCTTGTAAAACTGCAACTCCAGTCATTCCATAGCATTGTGCCAGGATGGGTAAAGTGGTGCCAGACTGCATTCATTCTACAGTGTAGATCAGGCATGGGCAAACTTGGGCCCTCCAGGTGTTTCGGACTTCAACTCCCACAATTCCTAACAGCCGGTAGGCTGTTAGGAATTGTGGGAGTTGAAGTCCGAAACACCTGGAGGGCCCAAGTTTGCCCATGCCTGGTGTAGATGCACCCAGGTTCAGTCCCAGTTCCATTTCCTTCCCCAGGTTGGGTTTCTAAGTCTGGGTGTACACTGATATAGAATGCAGTTTGAACTACAGTATATGGTCAACATAGACACTTATGATCCAGTTTGAACTGCATTATAGGGGTCTACATTGACCATATAATGCAGTCCAAGAAAGAGGGGCCTGGGGCACAAGGTGGCATTAATTGCTCCAGTGCAGTGGTTCTCAACCTGTGAGCCCCCAGATATTTTGGCCTTCAACTCTCAGAAATCCCAAAAACTGGTATACTAGCTGGGATTTTTGGGAATTGTAGGCCAAAACACCTGGGGACCCATAGATTAAGAACCACTGCTCCAGTGGGATTGGCTGAGGCTGAGAGGATTATTAGAAGCTAATGTTAGAAGTTAGAAGTCAGTTGAGGCTTGGGTTTCTTTGGAAGTAGAATGTTGTTAAAGAGAGCTGTTGTTAAACAGAACAAAGAAGAGGGGGGAAGAAACTCAACTATTCTATTTGCTTTATGTCTTCATTTTCTGAGTGCAGGGAGGTTTTAAAGGAGTAGTTAGTTTGAATTTTCTGCAACCAGAAGTGGTTCTATCTATTTCTATGACTATGATTTTCCCCGTCAAGCTGCGTCATTTTCAGACCCAGTTTTAGTAAGACACCCCTCATCCTGAGGCTGCTCCAACACTGGATTGCATTAAAACAAATATTCTTAGCATGAAATGAAATATATATATATATATATATATATATATATAAGCTTATAACATTGTCACTTGCTCTGAGGTCAGTGAGACTCTTTATGGCCAGCAGCTGTGAGCAACATATCATTAGTTTGTCCTGAAAACCTTTTTTATTTACCATCAAAGGAAATACAGTAGAGTTTCGCTTATCCAACGTAAACGGGCCGGCAGAACGTTGGATAAGTGAATATGTTGGATAATAAGGAGAGATTAAGGAAAAGCCTATTAAACATTAAATTAGGTTATGATTTTACAAATTAAGCACCGAAACATCATGTTATCCAACAAGTTTGACATAAAAAAGTAGTTCAATATGCAGTAATGCTATGTAGCAATTACTGTATTTATGAATTTAAAACCAAAATGTCACGATGTATTGAAAACATTGACTACAAAAATGTGTTGGATAATCCAGAATGTTGGATAAGCGAGTGTTGGATAAGTGAGACTCTACTGTATTTGCTTTGCTTATTAAAGCAAACTCCAAACCTCTGGTCTCAGAATCAGAGGGCTTATTTGGGCGTTATAGTCTCTCCGTTTCTCTCTACTGTGTCTCCAATACCCAGTCTTGCTGCTCCTCATTTCTTAGAGGGAGTTGGACAGGTTACATTTTAGTACTACAACTCCACAATCCCTCAATTTAGCATGGTCTATCTTTGAAGTGGCGAAGTGTGTTAAAGCACTGAGCTGCTGAACTTGCAGACCGAAAGATCCCAGGTTCAAATCCCCGGAGCGGAGTGAGCGCCCGCTGTTGCTCCAGCTTCTGCCAACCTAGCAGTTCGAAAACATGCCAATATAAGTAGATCAATAGGTACCGCTCCAGCGGGAAGGTAACAGCGCTCCATGCAGTCATGCTGGCCACATGACCTTGGAGGTGTCTACAGAACGCCTGCTCTTCAGCTTAGAAATGGAGATGAGCACCAACCCCAAGAGTCAGACATGACTAGACTTAACATCAGGGGAAACATTTACCTTTACCTTTATCTTTTGCTATGGAAAGCTTGCACATATCCCGGCTCACTGCAAGATTCTGTGGTTGCCTAAAATCACATGGAGATTTGTCATACCTTGAGCAGTTTCCTTACTATTCCATTCAAAGATTCAGAGGGCATTGGGACAAGGCACTAATGGGAAATGATGGACAAATAAGGTCAGAAAGCATACTTGTATTGTACAGTCATATAATTCTGATAGCAGAAGCCTTAAACCATAAGGGGTGCAATGCTTGAAGAGGTAACTATAGAATCACCAGACTGTAAAGATTTGTGGAGGAGCACAAATAGGGGCAGGGAAGCGATAGCTCTTGAGAAGTTTTTACACTGCAACTCCCATCAGCCTTAGCCAGCATATTCAACAGATGATGTTTGGGAACTGCACTTTGACTCACCTCTCATGTACAACAAGAAAAGGCTACTTTACAGCCTCATCCTAATTTCAAAGCATTGGTCTATCTACCTTGGTATCATTGACATGGACTAGCAGCATTGTCCTGAGGGATTTTTTAACCCTGGGAAGGAATCAATATCATATATATATTAAAAATTAGTCCATCTAGATCGGTAATAAATATACTGATTGGCAGCAGTTTTCCAGAGGTATTCTTTTCCAAGACGCTCAGAGGTGCCAGAATTTGAATCTACGACAATTTGCATTCAAATCGTGCTCTACTGCTGAGCAAAAGTCTTTGGCATTAAAAGCTCTGGAGTGAGATAAGCAGGTTCTTTGATATAAACTTTGCAAGGTGGAACAATACTATTTTTGGGATGCAAGCTATGAGTGTGTTCCTTCGGGTGAAATGATCATTTCATAGGAAAAATTGATCCCAATAGAAAGCCAAGAAGATACCCGAAGAGCTACATACTTGCAAGCCATTGTAAAATAATGTAATAGAAAGGAGTTATTGTGTTATTTTAGAGATGAGGGGGTCATCAGAAATTCACAGCCCCCTCTTTGGCTTTCCAGATTATGGATGGATGTTTCAGCTGAACCCTCCTCTTATGGGACCTGCAGATAAGATGTGGTTTTCTCAAGTCCATGAAGGTGAATCACAAGCAGGATAGGGCTGGCCTCAAGCTCTGTGTATCAGCTGCAGTATGAACACTTATTTCTCTGCCCCAAACTGTGACTCCAGTGCTCCCTCCCAAATTGCCAGTTTCTAAGGAAGGACTGACTCGTATCCCAAATAAGGCAATGTGTCTAAATTAGAAACTGTCACCACTGAAGGCATGGCAGAGGCCCAAAGTGAGAGCCAGCCCCATACCTCTCCTGTTACAAAGAAAACCTCAGCATCATCAACACACCACTTTGCTGTGTTTTCTAAGCCCCACCTCCTGGGAAAGCCCTGGGTATATCCTCAAAGGCTGCTTGTGCTGGGCTGTGGGTGGGTGGGGAACCTCGGCCGGGTTGTCAGCCTGACTTGTCCGCACCCGTGGAGGCAACAATGTTGCCCCTGGCTGTGTTGTTCTGTTGTGTTTTGTTTTCCAGTCGTTGTCAGGGAGCTGAGAATCCGGGACAGAAGCCTTTTCGGAAAAGTCCTCTTTTAGTTCTCTGGCTTTGGGGAACCTAAGGGGAAAAGATATAGCCAGTTTTCTGGGCATATTCTGGGCAGCAGAATCTAATTTCTGCAGCAATTTAATTCTGTTAACAATCCACATCCCTTTGGCAAATAGCAGGACTGTCTGGAAGAACTAAGGTGAAACAAGGGACAATTCTATATAGAGGTCTCTTGTGATATCTGTTCATCAGGATGAGAGTTTCAAATTAAAGTGGAATTATTGTTTGCATTCTGCATGGGTGAACTAATCTTAACAACAAATCTGCTTTCAGTCTTCATACTCTCACAGTGTTGCCTGAACTTTCCTTGTTCAATTCCACTCCTTCCAGTTCTGCTTCCCTTAAAAACTCTTACCATTCAGAACCCGAAAGGCTCCCCGCAGGACTGGTCTCAGCGTCAGACAGGGCAAAGCAACTACATCTTGAGCATCCCTTATCTGGAATGCCAAAATTCGAAATACTCCAAAATTGTCCACATGGGTGGTTGAGATAATGACACCTTTGCTTTCTAGTGTTTCAGTGTTCACAAGCTGGGTTTTGTGCAAAAAATCATCAAAATATTCTATAAAATGACCCCCAGGCTATGTGTATGTGTCTATGAAACAACAACAACAACAACAACAACAACAACAATATTTCTTACCCACCTCTCCTTGCGGCTCAAGGTGGGTTACAACAAAATTTAAAAAACATGAACATTGCAAAAAGTCAACAAATATGCATACTTCTATAGAAGATCCACATTAAAACTGCATTTCTATAAAATACATATTAAAATAAATGGATTTCACGTTTAGACTTGGGTCCCATCCCAAAGATGGGATGTATATACACATTGTGTACATGTGTGCAAATACAGGTCTTCCAAAATCTGGGGGGAAATTGCAATCGGAAACACTTTCTGATCCCTAGCATTTTGGATAAGGGATACTCATCGTGGAGCTTGAAGACTGGCAAATAGTTCATATTCTCACCCTGATGGACTTGCCTCCTGCTTGCCTCACTGTGCTGCTATTGCTTCACACAGGTCATTTCCTTTTCTCATTTTGTGGCACTTGCATCTTTCTACACTATGTTCCCCTTCATTTCCTTCTTCACTTCCTTCACCCTGTGTCACTTCTCTCAGTGGACTATTGTCTGTTTAATGATCTGCTCTAGAATCCCTTTTGATATTGATGTCAGGCTGACTGGTTTGTAATTTTTCTTTTTCTCATTTTGAAGATGGGGACTTCTCCTGTTCTGAAGGAATTCCCTAAAATGATTGCCAGTGTCTCTGAAATTACTTCTGCTAATTCATTTAATGCGCTTGGGTGTAGTTTGTTTGGCTCTGGAGAGTAGAGTAGCCAGGCATTGCTGAATTGTCTCTTTAATTTAAAAATATAATGTGTTTCATTTCCCCTACTGCATGACCTGTCCCATTTTCCTTAGGTTAAACACTTTCCCCCCTTTTGGGAGAAAACATAGGCAAAGAAGGTGTTGAACAGTTTTGCCTTTTCTCTGTCTCATTTCATCATCTTCTCCATGCAATGGTCCTACCGTTTCCTTGTATTTCCTTTTGCTATGAATACAAACAAAAATTGCCCTTTTATTGTTTTAAATGTCTATATTTGTTACTGGACAGACAGCTCTTTTTCCATAGGCTTTGAGTTTAGGCTTTTTTCTTTTGGGCCACCAGTGCTGCCATGAACTATCAGCCTCAAGGGGGTTGAATTGCCCCTTTCCTCCAGCACAAGGCAAAACTGCTTTTAAATGAAGAACTGTGGTGACAACCAACCCAGTGTTTCTTTTCCCTGTGCGGTGCTTTGCCAAGTTTTTTGCCTGGGCTGTTTTCCCATATTCCAAGGCAGAGATTGTCAGGCTTGTCCAACTCAAACACTGGACGCTGTGAAGCAGGGAACCCTCCAAACAGCAAGATGGAAAAAATCCCCTCCTTGTCTGTCCCCTTCTCATTCTGAATATTTACTGTTAACACGTTCCTTTGATAAGTCCCCGCATTTGATATTTATAGACTGCATTTCCCTAAAGCTTGGACTCCTGGTCTAATTTTAAACACCACAACTTTAAAGTCATCCCAGGGTAGTATTTTTTGTTACAGAGAAGTTCAAGTTGCCATTTGGAATTGTTGTAAGCAAACAGTCCCTTTTAGTGCAGGCAGCTTAGGCTCCAGTTTTAATTATTATTGTGTTTGAAACTATTATTATGGGTTTATGTATATAACTTTGTGCTCAGAGGTTCCCACAAAAAATTACTCAATCTGTCTATTGCATTTTATTCTATTATACCAGCACAAAGATTTTTAATAAATATATGAGAGAGAATAATCTTGGTAGCTGGTCTCAGGCTTCTGGCTCCATTTCTGCTCTCTTTCTAGAAAATCACAAACAATTGTTGCGGAGTTGTTTGTTCTGCTCCACAGTCACACAAGTTGGAAGATTCCTCCAGGTAGTGTCATCGTGCCAGGTTGTCTTTTGATCTGCCCACTCTGCTTCTGTGTCTGTTCAGGGACTTCCAAGTTGCCCATTCTTGGTTTGCCCCTGGAGGCAAGCCCTCGTGGGGGACCATCCAGTTAGATTGCCTGGTTTAGCTGCCCAGAGGGACACCCTTGCTGTTGCTAGAGGAACATCAAGAGGAGTGGTGGTTCTCATGAAGCTTTTCCTTGATTTGAGTCTACTGATAAGTCATGCAGTGGATGGCTTTCACAATGTTCGACCTTATTTCTCTCACAGGAGCAACTTCCCGTCGCACATCGGGGGGGGGGGGGGCAATGCTAGCTAATTTATAGAGTTTATCAACAGGTGTAGGTTTAAGGCATCCTGTGATTATTCTGCCTGTTTCGTTCAGTGCTATGTTTACCTGCTTCGCATGGGCAGACTTGTGCCAGATAGGACAGGTGTACTCAGCAGTTGAGTAAGACAAGGCCAGGGCTGATGTTCTTATTAATTGTGGGTCTGCACCCTATGCGCTGCCAGTACGTTTCCGCAGGATGTTATTGCATGCAGCTACTTTGTGCTCGGTGTTCATGCAGTGTTTCCTATATGTTAGTGTTCGATCTAAGGTGACATCAAGATATTTAGGATGGAAACAGTGTTCAAGCTCTTGGCTGATTACCTGCAAGGAAAGACTGCAGAAAAATTGTCTGGAACTACTAGCAAGTGGGGCCACAGTGGCACAGCGGGTTAAACTGCTAAGCTGCAGAACTTGCTGATCTGGTGCTATCCCATAATTCAACAATCTGGGGGCACTATGTTGAAAAAGACTGATTAACAGGAATTAGCCATTTTCAGTTTGTAAATATGCTGCCGTTATGAAAATGCAGTTTCATTTTTATTGCCTTTACCCACACAATTACCCAAGGGAGAGTAACTGCATATATATTTAAGTCATTTCTTGCCTATTGCCTGTGATAGGATTCCCTGTTTTCTGGGTCTAGCCTAACTCTGATCCTAAGGACTTGGACCTTCTTCAGTACTCAGAGTGAGGGGGAGGAATTTCAGAGTGAAAGTACTGCCTTGAATAGTGTATGTATATGTGTGCGTGTGCATGTATTATTTCTAGCTAGATTTCATTGTTTTCAATGACATGCTCTAAGCAACTGTGTTTGATCCTCAGTCTGTCATGCTTAATGAGATAAAAATGACCTGCTTCCTGTGACAACATTGAGGGCCATCCCCATGACTCACAGCCTGGAATGATAGTAACCTGGAAACCCTAGGCAATGACATTACTTGTGATCAATGACTCCTCTCGCAGTGGTGCCATTCTCTGAATTTTAAATCATGGCAATAATGACAAGCGTATCTTTCAAGGTCAATTATTTCCTACTGCTCTACTCAAGCATAAATAGGTATTTAGGAAAATCTAAGGGAATATCACTCTGCAAAATCATAATTGCATAGATGTCAGTCTTTCTGTCTATCTGACATTGCAGCAGAACTGAAAGATCTTCCACACTAGTGTAGATGCATTTATCTCTGGTAGTAAATGCTGAAATGGAGCATGCAAGCATTTGTGTCTTCTTGTTGAAGTGATCAGACGTACATATTTCTCAATGTCTAACCACATCACTGATTAACACAAATCATTTGAAGGGAATGTTTGGAAGGTACTGTCAGATCTGCCAATATATGTTAACAGAAAGGTGTGATTGGAGAAGGATTTTGAAGATCAGAGATGATCTTATTTGTGTATTGGTTATTCATATGCCCCAAAAGAAATGAAATTCATGGTAGCTAACAGCAACACTGAAATAAAACAAATACAATGAAAACATAAACACCGATTTAGTTGAGTCTAATTTTTCAAAGTTATTGACATCAAGTTTTCTTCTCTGACTGGTTTAAATTTGGCCTTATCACTGAGCTGTCCCCTTACACCATGTATTCTCAGGAATCTGGGAATAGTAATCCAAATAAATATCTTGTCAAAACTTTGGTAAAGAAGATAGCCAGATAGTTTTGCCAGGTTTAGGAAATGAAGGACCATTATGTGGCAGTGGGTTGGAGTTGATGATCTCTTTGTGATCTCTTCCAACTCTATTCCATGAACAGTTGCAGCTTTCTTCACCCATCACAGCTTTTCAGAGGGCACCCCAGCTTCTCCAATTAGGAAAGAACAAGCTGTCCTGCCTGCCCCATGCCTTTGGTTCCTGTTGCTTCTTTTATTGAGTGATGCCAACATGCCCTCTGCTCCAGATTCCAGTGCAAAAGGACAAGCAGAAGCCGCCAAGCAGAAACCAACTCAAGGCGAATTCACAATAGCCAATAACAACTCTGTCCCTCTGCAGCATTGTGCTCAAAACTATATTACTCCATCAGATTCTGGATGTAAAACTTGTTTCTAAAGTTGATTTTAATTTTTTGCGGAGTGAGAAATACTGATTGAATGACTGATCCTCTATAACCATGGGCTTTACATCCACAAATTCAGCTTTCCACAGCTTGAAAATATTCCTGCACCAAAGCGAACCTTGATTTTGCCATTTTACATAAGGGGTACCCTTTTTACTAGCCTGTTGTATATACAGGCAGTCCCCGAGTTACAAACATCCAGCTTACAAATGACTCAAAGTTACAAACAGGAGTGAAAAAACAGAAAATGAGAGTAAGCTATCTCTAAGAAAGGAAAATCACTCCTGAAGGAGTCATCGCGGGGAAAAGGGATCTCCACTGAAACTTTATCACCAATTCTTGTTTCCACAACAAGCAAATTTTTCCAAAATCCAATTCTTACAGAAAGAGATATGACCTCATCATATGGGGCTAGATTTGGTGGCAAACACCGATCTAGCTCCAGTCACCCATGGAGCCAGCTGGCTGCAATCACACAATGTCGTGCTGGCTTTGTAGGCAAAGGAGGGTGGAACCGGTATGCCACTGCCACCCTGCCAACAAGGGAGGCTTCTCGTGTTGCCATGTCTTCACCACGCGTGCACCACGCTTCGCCCTGTGTGAAGAGTTGCCGGATAGCATAGGGAAGGATTAACACCCCTGTGGTGTTTGTTTTGCTGTCTGTGGCCTTGCTCAGCAGGAGACGGTGGGATCCCAGCTGAGTTGTTTAAAATCTTGAAAGATGATGCTGTCAAGGTGATGACAGAATTTATATTTCTAGGTGTGAAGATCACTGCAGATGCAGACTGCAGCCAGGAAATCAGAAGACGTTTACTTCTTGGGAGGAGAGCAATGGCCAACCTTGATAAAATAGTGAAGAGCTGAGACATCACACTAGCAATGAAGGTCCGCATAGTGAAAGCAATGGGATTCCCCATAGTAACCCATGGATGCGAGAGCTGGACCATAAGGAAGGCTGAGCGAAGGTAGATAGATGCTTTTGAACTTTGGTGCTGGAGGAAAATCCTGAGAGTGCTTTGGACTGCAAGAAGATCCAACCAGTCGAGGAAATAATGCCCGGCTGCTCACTGGAGGGAAGGATATTAGAGGCAAGGATGAAGTATTTTGGCCACATCATGAGAAGACAGGAAAGCTTCTAAAAGATCATGATGCTGGGGAAAATGGAAGAAAAAAGGAAGACAGGCCGACCAAGGGCAAGGTGGAGGGACGATATCCTTGAAGTGACTGGCATGAACTTGAAGGAACTGGGGGCGGCGATGGCTGACAGGGAGCTCTGGCGCGGACTGGTCCATGAGGTCACAAAGAGTCGGAAACGACTATCTGATTGAAGAAGAAGAAGAAGAAGAAGAAGAAGAAGAAGAAGAAGAAGGCCTTGCTCAGAAGAGTTCACCGCACTTTCTGTCCCTACGACAGCTGGATTTTGGAAAATTTGATTTGTTGTGGAAACAGGGATTACCCTTGAAAATGTACCTGTCCCAACATTCATATTCAAATTATTTTTCAGAACTTGGGGACTGCCTGTAGTTGGACTTGAGTATCCATAGATTTTGGTATCCACTTAAGGTCCTGGAACTAAAGCCCACAGATATTGAGGGTGCACTGTATTTAATTATGAAGTTATATAATTGCTTAAACATTATTCTAAGAGTGTTTATGAGCAAAGAAGCATTAATATTCCTGCTGTTGCTACCGCTTGAATCATCCCTGCTACAATAATTGGAAGGCTGGATATAAGACAGAGAAAATAAAAAGAAAAGTAACGACCGTAATTACCTCTTACATTCTCCCCTTCCCCCAGTAGTTTAGGACAGTGTTCATTTCTTCTCCCCTGTTCATAACTATCCTGTGAAATTGGCTAAGTAGACAGAAAGTGATTGAGGCGGGATCTACACTGCCATATAATACAGTTTGGAATTGCATTATATGGTCAGTGTAGACCCAAATAACACAGTAAAACTTCCTTATGTGGGTCTAACTGACCTTCCATAGCTATGAAGCTGGGCTTTTCGGAGCCTAGTGCAACTGCTGTATAGTTATCTAAGCTAGAGATGTGCAGGAACTCTAATTTTCAGAAAACTCAAAGCTTTTCTTTGAATGGAAAGAAATTCAATATCTTCCTGCAATGTAAGCACATGTGTTAGTAATAATCATAAATAAGAAGCTGTTTTTTTTATTAATGCATTTTTCACAGACATGTTTGAGTAGATTCCTTGAGAGCTAGCAAACTGAAATTATGTGAAAACTGATTCAGATTATTCTACAGAATGTAGACCAAGTAAAGGTATTTTGAGATCTTAGTTTTTGAAGTGATCACAGCTTCAATATGCCTGAATTTGAATTTTGGTGGGACTTTCTCCATGTAGAGTAAACATTAATGTAGGCTCCTTTTACACTGCCGTATAAAATCCAAATTACCTACTTTGAACTGGATTATATGGTAGTATAATGTGGATTATCTACTTTGATAATCTGGATTATATGGCAATGTAGAAGAGGCTGTTGTTGTAGGGTTCTTTTTGCAGCCTTTGCTTGAGTCTGGGTCCATCTACACTGTAAAATTAATGCAGTTTAATATCAGTTTTAATTGTCATGACTACACAGACCTGAAAGCCCAGTAGAAAGTGGGATAAAAAGTGTGGCAGTGGACATATAACGCACACCTATAATGTGTGATTGATCATGAGAAGGCATGAAAAACATATGATCAAAAGGTTCGCATAAAATCCAATATAAGGTGAAAAATGCACTGTATGTCTCTGTGCTCCCCCCCCCCCCCCAAAAAAAGAAAGTTCCTTGTGGTACACTGGTGTAGACTGCTCCAGTGCTTATTCTCAATTTAAATTTTTTAAACAGCTGATAGAGGGATGTAAACAGATGGAGCTACGGACACACAGGTGGCTAAATGGAAGCACGAGAAGAAAGCAATTCCCATGAGAACTCTCTCCAACTATTCCTTTGTTTTCATTTCCTGTGTATTACAGAGCTTGAAATTACACAGTAGCAGCAACATGTCACAAGCAAGTGACCCCAAAGGGAAATGGGGTTCAAGAGGACAAACCTGGAGGCACCAGGAGTGAGAGTGAGGAGAAACGAAAGAAAATCTGCTTGAGCCTACTTTATTATCTCCGTATCTGTGCTGCAACTGTGGCAAAATGCTTATGAGGTGCAGCACATCTCAGAGCTTCATTAGGAAAAAAAAATTAAAAGAAAACTTCTGGCGGATGTCCTGCCATACCTTTTGCAGTTCCCTTCAGTTTGCATTAACTAAAACTTTCTGGATGCTGTGGAACAGTTTCCCGGGCCTGAGAGCTCCTTGTGTGAACTCTCCTTCCTTACTTTGGATTAATCCCACTCCCTTACTCTGGATTAAGCACCTGTCTGGAAGGGCCCTCCATGCTATGAAAACATGAGAAGGGTAGTTTTACATGATATTTAGCTTTCTCTGCCAAAGAATGCTGGTGGTTCACCAAAGTACAAATCTCAGGATTCCATAGCATTGAGCCATGCCAGTTAAAGTGGTGCCAAACTGCATTAGTTCTACAGTGTAGAAGTGATCAGATAAGTGATGAAAGAAAGAGTCAAGGTTGAGAAGAAAGACGTGGATTTAATACATTGGAAGCCCCATAGTCTCATATCAGTTTAATTAAATATTTCTAGTTCCTTCTGCCTTCAGGTTCCTAGTTGGGCCAGCTAAAGAAGCTGTTTGCAATAATGCATACCCTCTCCTTTGCTCACATACATTGTATGAAGAAAATATGTGATTATATTAATATTCCCATCACTTTCAGAAATGTGTCTTAATAGCCTTGGTCAAAAGCAGTGTTATATTATCTTTGATGCTTGGCTCTTTACACACGATTAGTAGGGCATAGTGAAGATAATCTGATGTGGATTTATTATAATCCTTTAACAATCATATCTTTTCAGAAGCATTTCATGAAGGAGAGTGTTTTGCCACTTCTGCAAAATTATCTGTCTCAAAGCATATTTACAGTAACATAGCAGGGAGTCATAAAGAGACCAGAGTGACAAAGATTAACCCAGAAATTTCAACATCAAAAAGGCACTTTTCCAATCTCACATGCTTAAATCTTCTCTAGCTCCACAGCCCAGTTTAATCAAGCTCTGAATTTCTCTATGACAAATCCAGGCTTCTTCCTTAAATGTTGTGCTAGGGAAATGTGAATATAAAAAGTAAGATGAATTAGTTTGCATTACCTTCCTGCAGTTTTCCTTCTGCTTTTTGCTATAAAAGTAGAATTTTCTTTCTTCAAAATTAAGATTTAAGTCCTTACAGTTTGAGTTTTTCATGGCTGCTGCTATTTATGTGTTTTCCAACACCGAAGCACAGAAGAGTTAATGGGGACATGCTTATTTGGAAGTAAATCCTATTGAATTTAATGGCTTATACTCCCTAATAATTGTTCCTAAAATTAAACCTCACCAGGCAATCCTATGCCTATTTATTTAAAGTGTACTTTTGTGAAGTGATCTTACTCCCTAATAGCAAATGTGTTCATGATCACAGTCTTGTGGTCTTCAGTGATGCAAAAGAGGCTAAGCCTAACTGCTACGCTAATTGACACTCTTTGGCAGAGAAGGCTCAAGTCCTTTTAAAATTACAACTCCCATGATTCCATAGCATTGAACCATGGCAGGAAAAGTGGTGTCTAACTGCATTAATTTGACAATGTAAACATACTTTGTAAATATTCCACTCTTTGCCATGAACTCACAAGGATGAGAAGAAGGACCCGTGATCTGTACAAAATATGTGATCCCAAAGTAAAAAACCAGCAACAACTTAGGGGAGAATTGATGTAACCAAGAAGAAATATATTCCAGCAATCACTTTGTGATTATATGTATGTATGTATGTATGTATGTATGTGTGTATGTATATGTTGCTCCATCCACCTTTCTCTGTATTCCCCTGCATTCAGCTGCATTTGTTGCCACTGTGCCAGTTAGATCTTCCCTAAATATAAGATATGTGTTAGTGTGCCAAAATTGTAATTCAACACATAGCATCACAGATATATTGGTTTGAGCAGCTGGAAGTCAGCAGGAGCTAAGCTTCCCAGCAGCTGCCATATGCCAGACTGGCTGTCGTGAGCCCAGGCCTCTAATCCAATATTTCCATCCCAGGAGGAGTAACATCCTTTTATCCAGAAACTCACCCCTTGCGTGAAGAAAGCAGAATCTTCAAAAGGCATCAGTCATTAGCCTTACTGTAGATTGCTGATAGCAACATTTATGGGCAAAATAGGAAACTGGTTTGATACCTTGAAGGCAGACACAAGATAGTAACTGTAACTTTTTCAAAGTTGTGAAAGTGAGATAAAAAACTGTGAAGGCTATGTGGAAGTGTCTGAAGCAAGGAGCCTGACTGCTTTTCCAAAATACTCCAAAGCATTATAGAACAGTGAAAAAATGTGTAAAATCTAAAAAATGCTTTCAATATATCCCAGAAGGGCATTCCATTCGTTGCCCTGTGAAAAGAGTGATTATTAGAATCTTGGATGGAAAAAGACTTGGGGAAAAAAAAAACAAATCAGGACACTACATAAAGAACAACACTCAGAAGACAGAGGAATTCCAGCTAAGAAACAATCAGGGGCCTTCCTTCCCTCAGGCAGGAAGCAGCCAGGCTTTGAAGCTGCAAGGCTATTCAATGCGAATCAGGCTGGCCAACTGCAACATTCACACTTGCCTCAAACAGGCAAGAGTTCTTTCTCCCACCCTGAACATTCTACAGATATACAAGCGCCACTTGCCTAGTTTCCAACAGACCTCACAACCTCTGAGGATGTCTGCCATATATGTGGGTGAAATGTTAGGAGAGAATGCTTCTAGAACATGGCCTTACAGCCTGGAAAGCTCACAGCAACCCAAAACAAATTTGGTTGTTCCTAATTTATATGAAGAAATTCCTTGTATAATAGCATTATATTATATTTGCAAATTAAAAGCAGAAACATTGAGACCATATTACCTTCAATTATGCAAATCAACCAATTTTCCTTCTTTCAAATTCTTTTTTCCTCCAAGGTTTTAGAAATCAGCCCATTCCTGGGGCACCAAATGGAATGCTCTGCCCTGGGACACGAAAGGATTCTTCTAGATTTTATAAATAATTTTCTTCCACTGTGCTATAATGGAAAGCAGTATGGAAACAGGAAATTAAATAAATCTAGAGAAAGGAAACACATTCAGTCTGATGCATAGTTGTCATCCCTCCCCTTTGGGGAGGAAGTAAATGGTTGTGACTGGAAAAATACTGTTTTCTAAAAAGTCTCTGTTGTACAACCCAGCCCTTTATTCCTTACTAGTATGCATGGGACGTGCCATTAATTTGTTTGCATAAATGGAACAGTGTTTGATTTGCAAATGAATTTACAAATCAGAGATCTTTCCATAAAGCCAGGCTTTGTATTTTATTTTATGTGTTGGTGGTGCCGCCTGGTGTTAGAATGTATCAAGGATAGACACTCACATAATTTCAGATATCAAGCTACTTTACTCTTTGACAGAATGATACTCCAAATGTATTTTAAAACAAGACTCAAAAGAAAGGATGCAGGAGAGCAAATGAGAGAGACAAGGACAAAATGTTAGCACATATATCCAATGAGCAAAGATGTGTGAATGGAAATACTCTGTGCTGATTTCCCTTTCAGCACTAGGGATAGGTAGGAAATTTGAGCCATTTGCATGTCAATATAGACTTTGTAAATGTATAATTACTGGTCTAAACTGAAATGCACTTTAAACCTTTCTCAGGTTTGTGATGCAGTTTTCAAATAATGTTTTTAAAATGTATGTGTGCATGTGTGTAAGGGTAAAAGTAAAGCTTTTCCCCTGACATGAAGTCTAAGTTCCATCTGACTCTGGGGGGTGGGGTGGTGCTCATCTCCATTTCTAAGCTGAAGTGCAGGCATTGTCCGTAGACACTTCCAAGGTCATGTGGCTGGCATGACTGCATGGAGTGCCATTACCTTACCACTGGAGCGGTACTTATTGATCTACTCACATTTGCATGTTTTCGAACTGCTAGTTGGCAGAAGCTGGGGCTAACAGTGGGAGCTCACGTTGCTTCCAAGATTTGAACCACCAACTTTTCAGTCAGCAAGTTCAGCAACTCAGTGGTTTAATCCACTGCGCCACTCGGGGCTCTGTGCATGTGTGTAAATGGACAAAAACATGTAGGTTTGAGACTGTGCATACAACAATGAATATGCACACAGGATACTTCATTCAGTATGTGGAAAATAATTAAAAGTACTCCAAAAATAAGATGTTTCATGATTTCCTTTCTATACCCATCTTTTATTTCTTCAGTGTGTTCAATATTTTCTCTATATACATTTCTTTCTTTTTTTGACTCAGGGGTTTTTTCTCTGCTTCAGTGGTTGCCTTTACTTGTACTAAACCCTCAGCCAGCAAAACATGGTAGATGCCGTCCATTAATATCACTTTTAGGATATAGGGTGTGGTTTGTTGTCCTAATTTTCTGATCTTTTAATACAGCTAGTTGTGTCTGGGCCCAAGCAACAATTTCAGTATTATGCTGAATAACTGGTTACCACTCAAGATTTTATAGCCTGAGTTGTGTATCTACTGTTAAGTTCTGATTTTAAGAATTTGCATATTCATTTTGTATACTTGCTAGTAATTTCTATCACTTTCTTATGTTGCATATCCTCCTCATATAATATTTATAATCACGGTTGAGACCATATTCTTCTCATTTATACTCCACCCATTTCCAGATTAAAGCAAATGCAACATAATTAAAATGTATGACAGAATTTAATTCTCATATCTTTCAGTTTTTAACCCACAGAGGGAGCTGTAGGGCAAGGGAAGATTTTGTTATAATGACAATTTACTTAGTAAGAATAAGAATGTAACAGGAATCTCTACTAGAAAAAAATTACAAACAAGAAAAGGAAAGAGTCCATAGTAGGAGGCTATGGAGGGCTTGTCTGAAACCTCCCCATAACAGGTCTTCATAGGTACTTGTTGAGAATGTGGTGGATCTCTGATTCACATGGAATAGTATTGGTATATCAGGGATGCCTGATTGAAAAGGTGCTATTGTCTCTTTTCCAAGCTATGTAAGGTGAGGGATATGGAGGACATTACATAAGAAGACCATCTCCTCCAATACCAGAGTTTATTTTTAAAAATACTCTATTAAACTACAGCTCCCAGCAAGTTCTCAGAAATCTAATTTAGTAAGGCATTTGTCCAATGCCAGCTGACTTAGTCACTGTTGCCAGTCATCCCAAACACTGAATATTCAGTAGGAGACGTTGGATATAAATACTGTGGTCTGAAACAACAATCCAAAGATACAAAATTTGTTCCCCTATTATCATACCAATCACCCTAAAAAGTCTCCACCAGGTTGATTATTGTGACAGCTACAAGACCACCACAGGCCCTTTCCATACAGCTGTATAAAATCCTACATTATCTGCTTTAAACTTGGTTATAGGGCAACGTGGACTCAGATAACCCAGATACTGTGGATTATCTGCCTTGCTATTCTGGATTATAGGGATTATATGGCTGTGTGGAAGAGCCCACAATCTCCTGTACCTCCCTAATTACAGATATTCTTGAATTTGACCTGAACCTCTACTGTCCAGCTGGTCATTTGTAGGCAGTGCTATCAACCATAGCAGCTGCTCTTCCAACAAACTCAGCCTGGTTAGGATGACATACCTGTATCTATCAGCATTTGAAACTATGCAAAGGAAAGATTTGAGAACTTTGCAGCTGATTAAAACAAAATCATTGCCATTGCTGAGTAGCACCCTAAAAGGTGCTTTATGTTGACATGAATTAGCTGGTGTAGGTCACCAAAAGGATTCCAGTCAAGATGCTAATTTTTCTCTTTGCTAGCCTTCACTGTTCCAAAACCCAAAATCTCAGACTTACTCTCGCTTCCCGTCATTTGCTCTCCAGGAGGTGGCAACAGATGTCTAGCTGAAGGATAGTTGAAAAGCAGAAGTCTTTCCCTTTACTCCAGTTTGCTGATCTGTTGTGATTAGAAGCACATTGTGGGTATTGCTCTTGCAATGAACAAGTTCCCACCTTTCCAGCTGAGCTCGAACACTGGACTGCTGCACCTTACTGCTGGACTGCTGCACCTTAGTGGAGTGAGTAATTCTTCTGAAATATGTGATCCTTCAGCATTGATAACAAGCTGGCCGAATGTAGCCAGTAGCCACCAAGTTATACTCAACCAGTCAGAGCCAATAGCATATCAAGACTTCCAGAAACAAAGGAGCCAAACCAATAGGGATGATTATGGAACCTGCGATGAAATTCACAAGTAACAGATTTTGCCTCTCTGAAGAGACAACACACCTGCAATACCTGATCGTCTTGTCTCAATGAAACCAGGAGGAAAAGATCTTCTGTCCCTAAAAATTACAGAAAGGTTTACATATATGCCTGTGGAAAATATTGTGTTAATTTTTGAAAGTGATGGATGAGGATCAAAGAAGTACAACTAAAAGAGCGAAACACAAATGCATATAAATGGGTTAATAACAATGCACCTTGCAGGAAAATGTATATTATTGTACTTATTATTCTCTAGCCCATACCCACTAATGTGTTGTTATAATGGAGCAAAATTTCATAGATGAAAATTGAGATATGTGTGGACAAACAACATTGCGGTGGTTAATGAAGAAGAACACATAAGCCAAGCAAGGCTGTGGAAGTTTTAGCCTGTGCCTACTGGGATGGAAAAGATTCTGCCTACTCCTTTCCTGCCTGCTGAGTTTATTGATTAGAAATGGCTTTGGCACTTTGAACTCTGTTTGCAGCACTTGAAATAAACTGGGGACAAAGGGGGAAAGTGTGAGTATAGATAGAAGCTTTGAGCTTTTAAAATATGTTTTAAAAGTGGGACAGAAGAGGCTTAATTGTTCTTGCTAAATCATGACACGTTGAAGGATATGCAGGTGATAGTAACTGGAATACTGAAGCATATGTGGTGGGAATCATGACTGAACAAAGACTGACTAATACAGTAGAGTCTCACTTATCCAAGCCTCACTTATCCAAGTTTCTGGATTATCCAAGCCATTTTTGTAGTCAATGTTTTCAATATATCGCGATATTTTGGTGCTAAATTTGTAAATACAATAATTACAATATAACATTACTGCGTATTGAACTGCTTTTTCTGTCAAATTTGTTGTAAAACATGACGTTTTAGTGCTTAATTTGTAAAATCATAACCTAATTTGATGTTTAATAGGCTTTTCCTTAATCCCTCCTTATTATCCAAGATATTAGCTTATCCAAGCTTCTGCCGGCCAGTTTAGCTTGGATAAGTGAGACTCTACTGTATGTACAAATAACATTTAAGGACTAAACACCCCTGGTATCCCCAACCAGCACAGTCCCTCCTCCATTTTCAGGATAAATGCAACATACAATGGACACTAGAAACCAAACATTGCCATTTTCCTGTTATAAAACCTCCTCCTCCTCCTCCTCCTCCTCCATCTTCCTATCCCTTCTTTTTATTATTCCTGTAGCTTGGATATTTACTTCAGCAAAAAGTCCATAACCAGACTCCTCACTTACATGATATTCATTCTCTAGATATAGTCCTGTGACAACTAATATATGAAATGCTTTTTCACTGTAAATTACTCTGCCCTATTTCCCTTTCCATGTGAGATCAACACTTTTATAAAAGATAGATTAAAAACTTGTTTATGAATTTTGCAACTTTGTAAGGTCCCATGGTTGCACAGATCTGTCCTGGTTTCCTGTTTTGATGGTATTGCTTTGTCCTCACTGTGCTCAAACCTTTTACCAAGTACCACATTATTTCCCTCTGAAATGTGAAAGCTAAATAAGAAACAATCCTTTTTTTCAAAAAAAAAAAAAAAAAGACAGATTCTTCATCTCAAGTAAGCAGTTTTCTTGGAACTTCAGGATAATCTCAAATTCCAGGCAATCATGTAGAAGCCTTGGCCCATGCTTTGCCTCTCAGCTCAGATCACCTAACAGGCCCGCACCCATCTGTTTTTGTTGGGTAACAGCTCCCTTCAGCCTTGACTGGATGTGACAGTTTACAGCCTTGGCACTGAGATCGATGCTAGACACACACAAACCCTCCCACTTCTCACAGATGAAAACATGTGGTCAAGCAATATTAGAGTGTGGTCAGGATGGCAGAGGTTATTAATGAGGAAAAACACACTGGCTAGGAGAAATTGAGTTAGAACTAGTTTATCCAAATTTGCCATCCAGTGGCAACTGGTGGGGTGGTGAATCCATTCTGGATTTTACTCTGTTTTGAAGACAGAGTTCAGCACTTTGGATGGTTCCTTTAAAGTCAACATTAAAACCCAGAACAGACTTACCATTTTACTTAAATTGAAGCTGCCATTAGTTATTACTGGAGACATGTCAGCCTTTGAGTGGAAAATTCTCATTCATACACTACAATACAATATTCCCAGAATAGGGTAGGGATGGCGCTGACACACACAGCAATTTATTTAATCCCTTGTCTGCCTTTTTGTGTGCTTTTTGTGGTTTATTTTAGACCAAATTATCCCTTTCCCTTTGCATTGGGTTCCAGATATGCTCCTAACGTCGAAGGCACCTGAAACTTGGGACGTAGAAAGAATGTGCTAATATATCTCAAGAAATAATCAAGTACCCCTTCCTTTTCACTTCACATGCTTCTCCTGCTCAAAATTACATTTTGTTTATATGGCTTTCAACTGAAAAACAACTCTTGGAAAATTATTATGTGCATTGCCATTTTAACCTGTAACTGATCCCTAGACAATCTTCTGAATTTTAGTTTACTTGGCATGTGGCTGATTCAAATCGCTGGAGCCCTCTGGCGGTTTGGCATGGAACATAACATTAAAAAGTATTGCTCTCACTCCTCGTAACTGCTTTATAAAAAGTTTTTAAATGGATAGGCATAAATATCCTGAAGCTAGCAGAGCCCAGCCAATCTTGGAAGCTATGTAGGGTCAAATCCCGGTTAGTACTTGGATTTTTTTTCGTGTCAGGAGCAACTGGAGAAACTGCAAGTCGCTTCTGATCTAAGAGAATTGGCCTTCTGCAAGGACGTTGCCTAGGGGATGTCCGGATGCTTGATGTTTTACCATCCCGTGGGAGGCTTCTCTCATGTCCCCTCAAGGGGAGCTAAAGCTGACAGACAGGAGCTCACCCCACTCCCCAGATTCAAACCACCGACCTTTCGGTCAGTAGTCCTACCAGCACAAGGGTTTAACCCATTGCGCCACCAGGGATGAAGGATCACCAAGGAATACCAGATACTCTAGGACTAGCCTATATTTCGAAGAGATAATGGCAAATCAGCGCTTGCCATAGAAAATGCTATAAAATTCATGGGGTTGACATATGTCAACAGAATTTCTGCATGTCATTTTGAAGGGCAACTTTTATAATCAGGGTAGGACTTCAAAACTAACACACATACAAAGCCTAATTGTATTTGTGATCCCATGAATTTTTATATAAAACAATAAAAAGACATAAGAAAACAATTAGATGACATGGCTTCAAAGTTAGTGGATTGATTTGGGTGAGAAAACATGCTGCACGCTCAACATAATCTGAAAACTCAATCCTCACAGAAGCAATTGAACTCTCATTGTGTAGGGCTGGAAAATCCCCTAAAGATATCTAAGTAGTGCAAAGCTGGCTTTGTAAATTCAGTTCTAAGAAAAGTGCTGTTGTGCTCCATTGAAAGCCAGAGTGACAACTTTTACTCTCTACTTCTCAATCACCATTCTCATGGGAAACATAGGACGGATTAAGTACATTACCCCCTTGCACATGTTATATATGACATCCAACTCTTGAAGAAGGCAGTAACCAGGGAAATTCCTTGACGGTTAGGGGTTCAAAGGTTATATGGCACCCTTTCATGGTTTTAATGAGACATGAACCATCAATTACCTTGTAATTTCCAGTTAGAAAAATCCCCCATTGGTCTTTCATCTTTTATTGGAGTGGGTGCTGAATATAAAATCCCCGGCTTGCCATGTTTTCAAAATAAACTTTGAAGAGGTCTTTCCCCTTTTTGCCATGCACATGGGGTGGCACAGTAATAAAATGAGGCATACCAGGTTGGGTAGGATGAGGGTTCAGAGTTGCATAGTCCATGACAATGACCCAAGGATGCTCTTGAAGTGAGATGTTCTGTACTGGGTGGAGGCTGCAAGTGGGTGTGCACAGTGAGTCAGGGTTGAGTGACCTCCAGCTTTGGTGTGGTAGAAAGTGAGATGGAGAGGGGAGCATCACTCACTTCAATCTCTGGTGCTGCCCATTGCTGGTATGTGGCCCTGATGGGATCACTGCTAAGGGAATGCAGCCCTTGGCATAAATGAAAATGGGCTCCCACCCCTAAGAGAGGGTGGCTAACCACAATGGGGGATCTGATATATTGCCTTTTACTTATTGGACTCTTCTGTATTTTGAGAAGGGTGTTCCCACACAACGCTGACAGCACATTTAGATAGCAAGTATACTACTAGAACAGTGCTCCTGTGTGCCTTTAGACAAAACACAGCTGATAGCATACATTGTTCTATGTACTTATGTGTTGTATATGTTTCACATGGAAGTTGTAAGCAGCGATGTTTCACCATCTGACTCTTGTTTTTTGTTGATGGATTGATGACAATGTTTGTGGCAGCTGCTGATAAAATCTGCCAGAGATATGTTCCGAGTTTCTGTCTTTCATGCTGGGTGATCATATATAAAGGTATTACTGTTTCGTTGCCTTTGATATGTTCTATTGGCAATTCTAACGTCTGTAAATTTGAGCTGACTGGTTTAAGGGCGTACATTTCATTGACTGGCCTTTTCAGGGCCTTCTTCATCTGAACTTTGGACTCTCCTTTTCATTAAGAGGACTTCAAAAAAGAAAGGAAGGAAGGAAAAGAAAAGAAAAGAAAAGAAAAAAGGAAGAAAGGAAAGGAAAAGAAAGGAAACAAAGTTGGAAAAATGCTCTTAAGAGCATCCAGGCTTGCTCTTAAGAACTCAGGCAAGTGCAAGTCCGTGTCCATGTGCTGTTAGTCCTTTTGGGGTAGGGTGTTCTCGCAGTTGGTTCTCGCAGAAGCAGAGGAAGCAGGAGGACATTTTTGCTCCCTGGCTTCAGGTAGGATTTGGCTAAGATTTGGCTAAAATTTTAAACTGAGTTTGGGCTTGGCTCCTGTGGTCAAAGTCTAACTGTTGTGTGACTGTTGTGTTGAAAGAGAGCCAGGTACTTAAGTTGATTGACAGCAGGCATTGTCCCCTGTTAATTGAGTTTCTGGGAAAGCTTTATTTGCCAGTGTGAGTTTCTGCCAGAGCCTGATCCCAGAAGGGCAGTTGGTTCTCGCAGAAGCAGAGGAAGCAGGAGGACATTTTTGCTCCCTGGCTTCAGGTAGGATTTGGCTAAGATTTGGCTAAAATTTTAAACTGAGTTTGGGCTTGGCTCCTGTGGTCAAAGTCTAACTGTTGTGTGACTGTTGTGTTGAAAGAGAGCCAGGTACTTAAGTTGATTGACAGCAGGCATTGTCCCCTGTTAATTGAGTTTCTGGGAAAGCTTTATTTGCCAGTGTGAGTTTCTGCCAGAGCCTGATCCCAGAAGGGCAGTTGGTTCTCGCAGAAGCAGAGGAAGCAGGAGGACATTTTTGCTCCCTGGCTTCAGGTAGGATTTGGCTAAGATTTGGCTAAAATTTTAAACTGAGTTTGGGCTTGGCTCCTGTGGTCAAAGTCTAACTGTTGTGTGACTGTTGTGTTGAAAGAGAGCCAGGTACTTAAGTTGATTGACAGCAGGCATTGTCCCCTGTTAATTGAGTTTCTGGGAAAGCTTTATTTGCCAGTGTGAGTTTCTGCCAGAGCCTGATCCCAGAAGGGCAGTTGGTTCTCGCAGAAGCAGAGGAAGCAGGAGGACATTTTTGCTCCCTGGCTTCAGGTAGGATTTGGCTAAGATTTGGCTAAAATTTTAAACTGAGTTTGGGCTTGGCTCCTGTGGTCAAAGTCTAACTGTTGTGTGACTGTTGTGTTGAAAGAGAGCCAGGTACTTAAGTTGATTGACAGCAGGCATTGTCCCCTGTTAATTGAGTTTCTGGGAAAGCTTTATTTGCCAGTGTGAGTTTCTGCCAGAGCCTGATCCCAGAAGGGCAGTTGGTTCTCGCAGAAGCAGAGGAAGCAGGAGGACATTTTTGCTCCCTGGCTTCAGGTAGGATTTGGCTAAGATTTGGCTAAAATTTTAAACTGAGTTTGGGCTTGGCTCCTGTGGTCAAAGTCTAACTGTTGTGTGACTGTTGTGTTGAAAGAGAGCCAGGTACTTAAGTTGATTGACAGCAGGCATTGTCCCCTGTTAATTGAGTTTCTGGGAAAGCTTTATTTGCCAGTGTGAGTTTCTGCCAGAGCCTGATCCCAGAAGGGCAGTTGGTTCTCGCAGAAGCAGAGGAAGCAGGAGGACATTTTTGCTCCCTGGCTTCAGGTAGGATTTGGCTAAGATTTGGCTAAAATTTTAAACTGAGTTTGGGCTTGGCTCCTGTGGTCAAAGTCTAACTGTTGTGTGACTGTTGTGTTGAAAGAGAGCCAGGTACTTAAGTTGATTGACAGCAGGCATTGTCCCCTGTTAATTGAGTTTCTGGGAAAGCTTTATTTGCCAGTGTGAGTTTCTGCCAGAGCCTGATCCCAGAAGGGCAGTTGGTTCTCGCAGAAGCAGAGGAAGCAGGAGGACATTTTTGCTCCCTGGCTTCAGGTAGGATTTGGCTAAGATTTGGCTAAAATTTTAAACTGAGTTTGGGCTTGGCTCCTGTGGTCAAAGTCTAACTGTTGTGTGACTGTTGTGTTGAAAGAGAGCCAGGTACTTAAGTTGATTGACAGCAGGCATTGTCCCCTGTTAATTGAGTTTCTGGGAAAGCTTTATTTGCCAGTGTGAGTTTCTGCCAGAGCCTGATCCCAGAAGGGCAGTTGGTTCTCGCAGAAGCAGAGGAAGCAGGAGGACATTTTTGCTCCCTGGCTTCAGGTAGGATTTGGCTAAGATTTGGCTAAAATTTTAAACTGAGTTTGGGCTTGGCTCCTGTGGTCAAAGTCTAACTGTTGTGTGACTGTTGTGTTGAAAGAGAGCCAGGTACTTAAGTTGATTGACAGCAGGCATTGTCCCCTGTTAATTGAGTTTCTGGGAAAGCTTTATTTGCCAGTGTGAGTTTCTGCCAGAGCCTGATCCCAGAAGGGCAGTTGGTTCTCGCAGAAGCAGAGGAAGCAGGAGGACATTTTTGCTCCCTGGCTTCAGGTAGGATTTGGCTAAGATTTGGCTAAAATTTTAAACTGAGTTTGGGCTTGGCTCCTGTGGTCAAAGTCTAACTGTTGTGTGACTGTTGTGTTGAAAGAGAGCCAGGTACTTAAGTTGATTGACAGCAGGCATTGTCCCCTGTTAATTGAGTTTCTGGGAAAGCTTTATTTGCCAGTGTGAGTTTCTGCCAGAGCCTGATCCCAGAAGGGCAGTTGGTTCTCGCAGAAGCAGAGGAAGCAGGAGGACATTTTTGCTCCCTGGCTTCAGGTAGGATTTGGCTAAGATTTGGCTAAAATTTTAAACTGAGTTTGGGCTTGGCTCCTGTGGTCAAAGTCTAACTGTTGTGTGACTGTTGTGTTGAAAGAGAGCCAGGTACTTAAGTTGATTGACAGCAGGCATTGTCCCCTGTTAATTGAGTTTCTGGGAAAGCTTTATTTGCCAGTGTGAGTTTCTGCCAGAGCCTGATCCCAGAAGGGCAGTTGGTTCTCGCAGAAGCAGAGGAAGCAGGAGGACATTTTTGCTCCCTGGCTTCAGGTAGGATTTGGCTAAGATTTGGCTAAAATTTTAAACTGAGTTTGGGCTTGGCTCCTGTGGTCAAAGTCTAACTGTTGTGTGACTGTTGTGTTGAAAGAGAGCCAGGTACTTAAGTTGATTGACAGCAGGCATTGTCCCCTGTTAATTGAGTTTCTGGGAAAGCTTTATTTGCCAGTGTGAGTTTCTGCCAGAGCCTGATCCCAGAAGGGCAGTTGGTTCTCGCAGAAGCAGAGGAAGCAGGAGGACATTTTTGCTCCCTGGCTTCAGGTAGGATTTGGCTAAGATTTGGCTAAAATTTTAAACTGAGTTTGGGCTTGGCTCCTGTGGTCAAAGTCTAACTGTTGTGTGACTGTTGTGTTGAAAGAGAGCCAGGTACTTAAGTTGATTGACAGCAGGCATTGTCCCCTGTTAATTGAGTTTCTGGGAAAGCTTTATTTGCCAGTGTGAGTTTCTGCCAGAGCCTGATCCCAGAAGGGCAGTTGGTTCTCGCAGAAGCAGAGGAAGCAGGAGGACATTTTTGCTCCCTGGCTTCAGGTAGGATTTGGCTAAGATTTGGCTAAAATTTTAAACTGAGTTTGGGCTTGGCTCCTGTGGTCAAAGTCTAACTGTTGTGTGACTGTTGTGTTGAAAGAGAGCCAGGTACTTAAGTTGATTGACAGCAGGCATTGTCCCCTGTTAATTGAGTTTCTGGGAAAGCTTTATTTGCCAGTGTGAGTTTCTGCCAGAGCCTGATCCCAGAAGGGCAGTTGGTTCTCGCAGAAGCAGAGGAAGCAGGAGGACATTTTTGCTCCCTGGCTTCAGGTAGGATTTGGCTAAGATTTGGCTAAAATTTTAAACTGAGTTTGGGCTTGGCTCCTGTGGTCAAAGTCTAACTGTTGTGTGACTGTTGTGTTGAAAGAGAGCCAGGTACTTAAGTTGATTGACAGCAGGCATTGTCCCCTGTTAATTGAGTTTCTGGGAAAGCTTTATTTGCCAGTGTGAGTTTCTGCCAGAGCCTGATCCCAGAAGGGCAGTTGGTTCTCGCAGAAGCAGAGGAAGCAGGAGGACATTTTTGCTCCCTGGCTTCAGGTAGGATTTGGCTAAAATTTTAAACTGAGTTTGGGCTTGGCTCCTGTGGTCAAAGTCTAACTGTTGTGTGACTGTTGTGTTGAAAGAGAGCCAGGTACTTAAGTTGATTGACAGCAGGCATTGTCCCCTGTTAATTGAGTTTCTGGGAAAGCTTTATTTGCCAGTGTGAGTTTCTGCCAGAGCCTGATCCCAGAAGGGCAGTTGGTTCTCGCAGAAGCAGAGGAAGCAGGAGGACATTTTTGCTCCCTGGCTTCAGGTAGGATTTGGCTAAGATTTGGCTAAAATTTTAAACTGAGTTTGGGCTTGGCTCCTGTGGTCAAAGTCTAACTGTTGTGTGACTGTTGTGTTGAAAGAGAGCCAGGTACTTAAGTTGATTGACAGCAGGCATTGTCCCCTGTTAATTGAGTTTCTGGGAAAGCTTTATTTGCCAGTGTGAGTTTCTGCCAGAGCCTGATCCCAGAAGGGCAGTTGGTTCTCGCAGAAGCAGAGGAAGCAGGAGGACATTTTTGCTCCCTGGCTTCAGGTAGGATTTGGCTAAGATTTGGCTAAAATTTTAAACTGAGTTTGGGCTTGGCTCCTGTGGTCAAAGTCTAACTGTTGTGTGACTGTTGTGTTGAAAGAGAGCCAGGTACTTAAGTTGATTGACAGCAGGCATTGTCCCCTGTTAATTGAGTTTCTGGGAAAGCTTTATTTGCCAGTGTGAGTTTCTGCCAGAGCCTGATCCCAGAAGGGCAGTTGGTTCTCGCAGAAGCAGAGGAAGCAGGAGGACATTTTTGCTCCCTGGCTTCAGGTAGGATTTGGCTAAGATTTGGCTAAAATTTTAAACTGAGTTTGGGCTTGGCTCCTGTGGTCAAAGTCTAACTGTTGTGTGACTGTTGTGTTGAAAGAGAGCCAGGTACTTAAGTTGATTGACAGCAGGCATTGTCCCCTGTTAATTGAGTTTCTGGGAAAGCTTTATTTGCCAGTGTGAGTTTCTGCCAGAGCCTGATCCCAGAAGGGCAGTTGGTTCTCGCAGAAGCAGAGGAAGCAGGAGGACATTTTTGCTCCCTGGCTTCAGGTAGGATTTGGCTAAGATTTGGCTAAAATTTTAAACTGAGTTTGGGCTTGGCTCCTGTGGTCAAAGTCTAACTGTTGTGTGACTGTTGTGTTGAAAGAGAGCCAGGTACTTAAGTTGATTGACAGCAGGCATTGTCCCCTGTTAATTGAGTTTCTGGGAAAGCTTTATTTGCCAGTGTGAGTTTCTGCCAGAGCCTGATCCCAGAAGGGCAGTTGGTTCTCGCAGAAGCAGAGGAAGCAGGAGGACATTTTTGCTCCCTGGCTTCAGGTAGGATTTGGCTAAGATTTGGCTAAAATTTTAAACTGAGTTTGGGCTTGGCTCCTGTGGTCAAAGTCTAACTGTTGTGTGACTGTTGTGTTGAAAGAGAGCCAGGTACTTAAGTTGATTGACAGCAGGCATTGTCCCCTGTTAATTGAGTTTCTGGGAAAGCTTTATTTGCCAGTGTGAGTTTCTGCCAGAGCCTGATCCCAGAAGGGCAGTTGGTTCTCGCAGAAGCAGAGGAAGCAGGAGGACATTTTTGCTCCCTGGCTTCAGGTAGGATTTGGCTAAGATTTGGCTAAAATTTTAAACTGAGTTTGGGCTTGGCTCCTGTGGTCAAAGTCTAACTGTTGTGTGACTGTTGTGTTGAAAGAGAGCCAGGTACTTAAGTTGATTGACAGCAGGCATTGTCCCCTGTTAATTGAGTTTCTGGGAAAGCTTTATTTGCCAGTGTGAGTTTCTGCCAGAGCCTGATCCCAGAAGGGCAGTTGGTTCTCGCAGAAGCAGAGGAAGCAGGAGGACATTTTTGCTCCCTGGCTTCAGGTAGGATTTGGCTAAGATTTGGCTAAAATTTTAAACTGAGTTTGGGCTTGGCTCCTGTGGTCAAAGTCTAACTGTTGTGTGACTGTTGTGTTGAAAGAGAGCCAGGTACTTAAGTTGATTGACAGCAGGCATTGTCCCCTGTTAATTGAGTTTCTGGGAAAGCTTTATTTGCCAGTGTGAGTTTCTGCCAGAGCCTGATCCCAGAAGGGCAGTTGGTTCTCGCAGAAGCAGAGGAAGCAGGAGGACATTTTTGCTCCCTGGCTTCAGGTAGGATTTGGCTAAGATTTGGCTAAAATTTTAAACTGAGTTTGGGCTTGGCTCCTGTGGTCAAAGTCTAACTGTTGTGTGACTGTTGTGTTGAAAGAGAGCCAGGTACTTAAGTTGATTGACAGCAGGCATTGTCCCCTGTTAATTGAGTTTCTGGGAAAGCTTTATTTGCCAGTGTGAGTTTCTGCCAGAGCCTGATCCCAGAAGGGCAGTTGGTTCTCGCAGAAGCAGAGGAAGCAGGAGGACATTTTTGCTCCCTGGCTTCAGGTAGGATTTGGCTAAGATTTGGCTAAAATTTTAAACTGAGTTTGGGCTTGGCTCCTGTGGTCAAAGTCTAACTGTTGTGTGACTGTTGTGTTGAGAGAGAGCCAGGTACTTAAGTTGATTGACAGCAGGCATTGTCCCCTGTTAATTGAGTTTCTGGGAAAGCTTTATTTGCCAGTGTGAGTTTCTGCCAGAGCCTGATCCCAGAAGGGCAGTTGGTTCTCGCAGAAGCAGAGGAAGCAGGAGGACATTTTTGCTCCCTGGCTTCAGGTAGGATTTGGCTAAGATTTGGCTAAAATTTTAAACTGAGTTTGGGCTTGGCTCCTGTGGTCAAAGTCTAACTGTTGTGTGACTGTTGTGTTGAAAGAGAGCCAGGTACTTAAGTTGATTGACAGCAGGCATTGTCCCCTGTTAATTGAGTTTCTGGGAAAGCTTTATTTGCCAGTGTGAGTTTCTGCCAGAGCCTGATCCCAGAAGGGCAGTTGGTTCTCGCAGAAGCAGAGGAAGCAGGAGGACATTTTTGCTCCCTGGCTTCAGGTAGGATTTGGCTAAGATTTGGCTAAAATTTTAAACTGAGTTTGGGCTTGGCTCCTGTGGTCAAAGTCTAACTGTTGTGTGACTGTTGTGTTGAAAGAGAGCCAGGTACTTAAGTTGATTGACAGCAGGCATTGTCCCCTGTTAATTGAGTTTCTGGGAAAGCTTTATTTGCCAGTGTGAGTTTCTGCCAGAGCCTGATCCCAGAAGGGCAGTTGGTTCTCGCAGAAGCAGAGGAAGCAGGAGGACATTTTTGCTCCCTGGCTTCAGGTAGGATTTGGCTAAGATTTGGCTAAAATTTTAAACTGAGTTTGGGCTTGGCTCCTGTGGTCAAAGTCTAACTGTTGTGTGACTGTTGTGTTGAAAGAGAGCCAGGTACTTAAGTTGATTGACAGCAGGCATTGTCCCCTGTTAATTGAGTTTCTGGGAAAGCTTTATTTGCCAGTGTGAGTTTCTGCCAGAGCCTGATCCCAGAAGGGCAGTTGGTTCTCGCAGAAGCAGAGGAAGCAGGAGGACATTTTTGCTCCCTGGCTTCAGGTAGGATTTGGCTAAGATTTGGCTAAAATTTTAAACTGAGTTTGGGCTTGGCTCCTGTGGTCAAAGTCTAACTGTTGTGTGACTGTTGTGTTGAAAGAGAGCCAGGTACTTAAGTTGATTGACAGCAGGCATTGTCCCCTGTTAATTGAGTTTCTGGGAAAGCTTTATTTGCCAGTGTGAGTTTCTGCCAGAGCCTGATCCCAGAAGGGCAGTTGGTTCTCGCAGAAGCAGAGGAAGCAGGAGGACATTTTTGCTCCCTGGCTTCAGGTAGGATTTGGCTAAGATTTGGCTAAAATTTTAAACTGAGTTTGGGCTTGGCTCCTGTGGTCAAAGTCTAACTGTTGTGTGACTGTTGTGTTGAAAGAGAGCCAGGTACTTAAGTTGATTGACAGCAGGCATTGTCCCCTGTTAATTGAGTTTCTGGGAAAGCTTTATTTGCCAGTGTGAGTTTCTGCCAGAGCCTGATCCCAGAAGGGCAGTTGGTTCTCGCAGAAGCAGAGGAAGCAGGAGGACATTTTTGCTCCCTGGCTTCAGGTAGGATTTGGCTAAGATTTGGCTAAAATTTTAAACTGAGTTTGGGCTTGGCTCCTGTGGTCAAAGTCTAACTGTTGTGTGACTGTTGTGTTGAAAGAGAGCCAGGTACTTAAGTTGATTGACAGCAGGCATTGTCCCCTGTTAATTGAGTTTCTGGGAAAGCTTTATTTGCCAGTGTGAGTTTCTGCCAGAGCCTGATCCCAGAAGGGCAGTTGGTTCTCGCAGAAGCAGAGGAAGCAGGAGGACATTTTTGCTCCCTGGCTTCAGGTAGGATTTGGCTAAGATTTGGCTAAAATTTTAAACTGAGTTTGGGCTTGGCTCCTGTGGTCAAAGTCTAACTGTTGTGTGACTGTTGTGTTGAAAGAGAGCCAGGTACTTAAGTTGATTGACAGCAGGCATTGTCCCCTGTTAATTGAGTTTCTGGGAAAGCTTTATTTGCCAGTGTGAGTTTCTGCCAGAGCCTGATCCCAGAAGGGCAGTTGGTTCTCGCAGAAGCAGAGGAAGCAGGAGGACATTTTTGCTCCCTGGCTTCAGGTAGGATTTGGCTAAGATTTGGCTAAAATTTTAAACTGAGTTTGGGCTTGGCTCCTGTGGTCAAAGTCTAACTGTTGTGTGACTGTTGTGTTGAAAGAGAGCCAGGTACTTAAGTTGATTGACAGCAGGCATTGTCCCCTGTTAATTGAGTTTCTGGGAAAGCTTTATTTGCCAGTGTGAGTTTCTGCCAGAGCCTGATCCCAGAAGGGCAGTTGGTTCTCGCAGAAGCAGAGGAAGCAGGAGGACATTTTTGCTCCCTGGCTTCAGGTAGGATTTGGCTAAGATTTGGCTAAAATTTTAAACTGAGTTTGGGCTTGGCTCCTGTGGTCAAAGTCTAACTGTTGTGTGACTGTTGTGTTGAAAGAGAGCCAGGTACTTAAGTTGATTGACAGCAGGCATTGTCCCCTGTTAATTGAGTTTCTGGGAAAGCTTTATTTGCCAGTGTGAGTTTCTGCCAGAGCCTGATCCCAGAAGGGCAGTTGGTTCTCGCAGAAGCAGAGGAAGCAGGAGGACATTTTTGCTCCCTGGCTTCAGGTAGGATTTGGCTAAGATTTGGCTAAAATTTTAAACTGAGTTTGGGCTTGGCTCCTGTGGTCAAAGTCTAACTGTTGTGTGACTGTTGTGTTGAAAGAGAGCCAGGTACTTAAGTTGATTGACAGCAGGCATTGTCCCCTGTTAATTGAGTTTCTGGGAAAGCTTTATTTGCCAGTGTGAGTTTCTGCCAGAGCCTGATCCCAGAAGGGCAGTTGGTTCTCGCAGAAGCAGAGGAAGCAGGAGGACATTTTTGCTCCCTGGCTTCAGGTAGGATTTGGCTAAGATTTGGCTAAAATTTTAAACTGAGTTTGGGCTTGGCTCCTGTGGTCAAAGTCTAACTGTTGTGTGACTGTTGTGTTGAAAGAGAGCCAGGTACTTAAGTTGATTGACAGCAGGCATTGTCCCCTGTTAATTGAGTTTCTGGGAAAGCTTTATTTGCCAGTGTGAGTTTCTGCCAGAGCCTGATCCCAGAAGGGCAGTTGGTTCTCGCAGAAGCAGAGGAAGCAGGAGGACATTTTTGCTCCCTGGCTTCAGGTAGGATTTGGCTAAGATTTGGCTAAAATTTTAAACTGAGTTTGGGCTTGGCTCCTGTGGTCAAAGTCTAACTGTTGTGTGACTGTTGTGTTGAAAGAGAGCCAGGTACTTAAGTTGATTGACAGCAGGCATTGTCCCCTGTTAATTGAGTTTCTGGGAAAGCTTTATTTGCCAGTGTGAGTTTCTGCCAGAGCCTGATCCCAGAAGGGCAGTTGGTTCTCGCAGAAGCAGAGGAAGCAGGAGGACATTTTTGCTCCCTGGCTTCAGGTAGGATTTGGCTAAGATTTGGCTAAAATTTTAAACTGAGTTTGGGCTTGGCTCCTGTGGTCAAAGTCTAACTGTTGTGTGACTGTTGTGTTGAAAGAGAGCCAGGTACTTAAGTTGATTGACAGCAGGCATTGTCCCCTGTTAATTGAGTTTCTGGGAAAGCTTTATTTGCCAGTGTGAGTTTCTGCCAGAGCCTGATCCCAGAAGGGCAGTTGGTTCTCGCAGAAGCAGAGGAAGCAGGAGGACATTTTTGCTCCCTGGCTTCAGGTAGGATTTGGCTAAGATTTGGCTAAAATTTTAAACTGAGTTTGGGCTTGGCTCCTGTGGTCAAAGTCTAACTGTTGTGTGACTGTTGTGTTGAAAGAGAGCCAGGTACTTAAGTTGATTGACAGCAGGCATTGTCCCCTGTTAATTGAGTTTCTGGGAAAGCTTTATTTGCCAGTGTGAGTTTCTGCCAGAGCCTGATCCCAGAAGGGCAGTTGGTTCTCGCAGAAGCAGAGGAAGCAGGAGGACATTTTTGCTCCCTGGCTTCAGGTAGGATTTGGCTAAGATTTGGCTAAAATTTTAAACTGAGTTTGGGCTTGGCTCCTGTGGTCAAAGTCTAACTGTTGTGTGACTGTTGTGTTGAAAGAGAGCCAGGTACTTAAGTTGATTGACAGCAGGCATTGTCCCCTGTTAATTGAGTTTCTGGGAAAGCTTTATTTGCCAGTGTGAGTTTCTGCCAGAGCCTGATCCCAGAAGGGCAGTTGGTTCTCGCAGAAGCAGAGGAAGCAGGAGGACATTTTTGCTCCCTGGCTTCAGGTAGGATTTGGCTAAGATTTGGCTAAAATTTTAAACTGAGTTTGGGCTTGGCTCCTGTGGTCAAAGTCTAACTGTTGTGTGACTGTTGTGTTGAAAGAGAGCCAGGTACTTAAGTTGATTGACAGCAGGCATTGTCCCCTGTTAATTGAGTTTCTGGGAAAGCTTTATTTGCCAGTGTGAGTTTCTGCCAGAGCCTGATCCCAGAAGGGCAGTTGGTTCTCGCAGAAGCAGAGGAAGCAGGAGGACATTTTTGCTCCCTGGCTTCAGGTAGGATTTGGCTAAGATTTGGCTAAAATTTTAAACTGAGTTTGGGCTTGGCTCCTGTGGTCAAAGTCTAACTGTTGTGTGACTGTTGTGTTGAAAGAGAGCCAGGTACTTAAGTTGATTGACAGCAGGCATTGTCCCCTGTTAATTGAGTTTCTGGGAAAGCTTTATTTGCCAGTGTGAGTTTCTGCCAGAGCCTGATCCCAGAAGGGCAGTTGGTTCTCGCAGAAGCAGAGGAAGCAGGAGGACATTTTTGCTCCCTGGCTTCAGGTAGGATTTGGCTAAGATTTGGCTAAAATTTTAAACTGAGTTTGGGCTTGGCTCCTGTGGTCAAAGTCTAACTGTTGTGTGACTGTTGTGTTGAAAGAGAGCCAGGTACTTAAGTTGATTGACAGCAGGCATTGTCCCCTGTTAATTGAGTTTCTGGGAAAGCTTTATTTGCCAGTGTGAGTTTCTGCCAGAGCCTGATCCCAGAAGGGCAGTTGGTTCTCGCAGAAGCAGAGGAAGCAGGAGGACATTTTTGCTCCCTGGCTTCAGGTAGGATTTGGCTAAGATTTGGCTAAAATTTTAAACTGAGTTTGGGCTTGGCTCCTGTGGTCAAAGTCTAACTGTTGTGTGACTGTTGTGTTGAAAGAGAGCCAGGTACTTAAGTTGATTGACAGCAGGCATTGTCCCCTGTTAATTGAGTTTCTGGGAAAGCTTTATTTGCCAGTGTGAGTTTCTGCCAGAGCCTGATCCCAGAAGGGCAGTTGGTTCTCGCAGAAGCAGAGGAAGCAGGAGGACATTTTTGCTCCCTGGCTTCAGGTAGGATTTGGCTAAGATTTGGCTAAAATTTTAAACTGAGTTTGGGCTTGGCTCCTGTGGTCAAAGTCTAACTGTTGTGTGACTGTTGTGTTGAAAGAGAGCCAGGTACTTAAGTTGATTGACAGCAGGCATTGTCCCCTGTTAATTGAGTTTCTGGGAAAGCTTTATTTGCCAGTGTGAGTTTCTGCCAGAGCCTGATCCCAGAAGGGCAGTTGGTTCTCGCAGAAGCAGAGGAAGCAGGAGGACATTTTTGCTCCCTGGCTTCAGGTAGGATTTGGCTAAAATTTTAAACTGAGTTTGGGCTTGGCTCCTGTGGTCAAAGTCTAACTGTTGTGTGACTGTTGTGTTGAAAGAGAGCCAGGTACTTAAGTTGATTGACAGCAGGCATTGTCCCCTGTTAATTGAGTTTCTGGGAAAGCTTTATTTGCCAGTGTGAGTTTCTGCCAGAGCCTGATCCCAGAAGGGCAGTTGGTTCTCGCAGAAGCAGAGGAAGCAGGAGGACATTTTTGCTCCCTGGCTTCAGGTAGGATTTGGCTAAGATTTGGCTAAAATTTTAAACTGAGTTTGGGCTTGGCTCCTGTGGTCAAAGTCTAACTGTTGTGTGACTGTTGTGTTGAAAGAGAGCCAGGTACTTAAGTTGATTGACAGCAGGCATTGTCCCCTGTTAATTGAGTTTCTGGGAAAGCTTTATTTGCCAGTGTGAGTTTCTGCCAGAGCCTGATCCCAGAAGGGCAGTTGGTTCTCGCAGAAGCAGAGGAAGCAGGAGGACATTTTTGCTCCCTGGCTTCAGGTAGGATTTGGCTAAGATTTGGCTAAAATTTTAAACTGAGTTTGGGCTTGGCTCCTGTGGTCAAAGTCTAACTGTTGTGTGACTGTTGTGTTGAAAGAGAGCCAGGTACTTAAGTTGATTGACAGCAGGCATTGTCCCCTGTTAATTGAGTTTCTGGGAAAGCTTTATTTGCCAGTGTGAGTTTCTGCCAGAGCCTGATCCCAGAAGGGCAGTTGGTTCTCGCAGAAGCAGAGGAAGCAGGAGGACATTTTTGCTCCCTGGCTTCAGGTAGGATTTGGCTAAGATTTGGCTAAAATTTTAAACTGAGTTTGGGCTTGGCTCCTGTGGTCAAAGTCTAACTGTTGTGTGACTGTTGTGTTGAAAGAGAGCCAGGTACTTAAGTTGATTGACAGCAGGCATTGTCCCCTGTTAATTGAGTTTCTGGGAAAGCTTTATTTGCCAGTGTGAGTTTCTGCCAGAGCCTGATCCCAGAAGGGCAGTTGGTTCTCGCAGAAGCAGAGGAAGCAGGAGGACATTTTTGCTCCCTGGCTTCAGGTAGGATTTGGCTAAGATTTGGCTAAAATTTTAAACTGAGTTTGGGCTTGGCTCCTGTGGTCAAAGTCTAACTGTTGTGTGACTGTTGTGTTGAAAGAGAGCCAGGTACTTAAGTTGATTGACAGCAGGCATTGTCCCCTGTTAATTGAGTTTCTGGGAAAGCTTTATTTGCCAGTGTGAGTTTCTGCCAGAGCCTGATCCCAGAAGGGCAGTTGGTTCTCGCAGAAGCAGAGGAAGCAGGAGGACATTTTTGCTCCCTGGCTTCAGGTAGGATTTGGCTAAGATTTGGCTAAAATTTTAAACTGAGTTTGGGCTTGGCTCCTGTGGTCAAAGTCTAACTGTTGTGTGACTGTTGTGTTGAAAGAGAGCCAGGTACTTAAGTTGATTGACAGCAGGCATTGTCCCCTGTTAATTGAGTTTCTGGGAAAGCTTTATTTGCCAGTGTGAGTTTCTGCCAGAGCCTGATCCCAGAAGGGCAGTTGGTTCTCGCAGAAGCAGAGGAAGCAGGAGGACATTTTTGCTCCCTGGCTTCAGGTAGGATTTGGCTAAGATTTGGCTAAAATTTTAAACTGAGTTTGGGCTTGGCTCCTGTGGTCAAAGTCTAACTGTTGTGTGACTGTTGTGTTGAAAGAGAGCCAGGTACTTAAGTTGATTGACAGCAGGCATTGTCCCCTGTTAATTGAGTTTCTGGGAAAGCTTTATTTGCCAGTGTGAGTTTCTGCCAGAGCCTGATCCCAGAAGGGCAGTTGGTTCTCGCAGAAGCAGAGGAAGCAGGAGGACATTTTTGCTCCCTGGCTTCAGGTAGGATTTGGCTAAGATTTGGCTAAAATTTTAAACTGAGTTTGGGCTTGGCTCCTGTGGTCAAAGTCTAACTGTTGTGTGACTGTTGTGTTGAAAGAGAGCCAGGTACTTAAGTTGATTGACAGCAGGCATTGTCCCCTGTTAATTGAGTTTCTGGGAAAGCTTTATTTGCCAGTGTGAGTTTCTGCCAGAGCCTGATCCCAGAAGGGCAGTTGGTTCTCGCAGAAGCAGAGGAAGCAGGAGGACATTTTTGCTCCCTGGCTTCAGGTAGGATTTGGCTAAAATTTTAAACTGAGTTTGGGCTTGGCTCCTGTGGTCAAAGTCTAACTGTTGTGTGACTGTTGTGTTGAAAGAGAGCCAGGTACTTAAGTTGATTGACAGCAGGCATTGTCCCCTGTTAATTGAGTTTCTGGGAAAGCTTTATTTGCCAGTGTGAGTTTCTGCCAGAGCCTGATCCCAGAAGGGCAGTTGGTTCTCGCAGAAGCAGAGGAAGCAGGAGGACATTTTTGCTCCCTGGCTTCAGGTAGGATTTGGCTAAGATTTGGCTAAAATTTTAAACTGAGTTTGGGCTTGGCTCCTGTGGTCAAAGTCTAACTGTTGTGTGACTGTTGTGTTGAAAGAGAGCCAGGTACTTAAGTTGATTGACAGCAGGCATTGTCCCCTGTTAATTGAGTTTCTGGGAAAGCTTTATTTGCCAGTGTGAGTTTCTGCCAGAGCCTGATCCCAGAAGGGCAGTTGGTTCTCGCAGAAGCAGAGGAAGCAGGAGGACATTTTTGCTCCCTGGCTTCAGGTAGGATTTGGCTAAGATTTGGCTAAAATTTTAAACTGAGTTTGGGCTTGGCTCCTGTGGTCAAAGTCTAACTGTTGTGTGACTGTTGTGTTGAAAGAGAGCCAGGTACTTAAGTTGATTGACAGCAGGCATTGTCCCCTGTTAATTGAGTTTCTGGGAAAGCTTTATTTGCCAGTGTGAGTTTCTGCCAGAGCCTGATCCCAGAAGGGCAGTTGGTTCTCGCAGAAGCAGAGGAAGCAGGAGGACATTTTTGCTCCCTGGCTTCAGGTAGGATTTGGCTAAGATTTGGCTAAAATTTTAAACTGAGTTTGGGCTTGGCTCCTGTGGTCAAAGTCTAACTGTTGTGTGACTGTTGTGTTGAAAGAGAGCCAGGTACTTAAGTTGATTGACAGCAGGCATTGTCCCCTGTTAATTGAGTTTCTGGGAAAGCTTTATTTGCCAGTGTGAGTTTCTGCCAGAGCCTGATCCCAGAAGGGCAGTTGGTTCTCGCAGAAGCAGAGGAAGCAGGAGGACATTTTTGCTCCCTGGCTTCAGGTAGGATTTGGCTAAGATTTGGCTAAAATTTTAAACTGAGTTTGGGCTTGGCTCCTGTGGTCAAAGTCTAACTGTTGTGTGACTGTTGTGTTGAAAGAGAGCCAGGTACTTAAGTTGATTGACAGCAGGCATTGTCCCCTGTTAATTGAGTTTCTGGGAAAGCTTTATTTGCCAGTGTGAGTTTCTGCCAGAGCCTGATCCCAGAAGGGCAGTTGGTTCTCGCAGAAGCAGAGGAAGCAGGAGGACATTTTTGCTCCCTGGCTTCAGGTAGGATTTGGCTAAGATTTGGCTAAAATTTTAAACTGAGTTTGGGCTTGGCTCCTGTGGTCAAAGTCTAACTGTTGTGTGACTGTTGTGTTGAAAGAGAGCCAGGTACTTAAGTTGATTGACAGCAGGCATTGTCCCCTGTTAATTGAGTTTCTGGGAAAGCTTTATTTGCCAGTGTGAGTTTCTGCCAGAGCCTGATCCCAGAAGGGCAGTTGGTTCTCGCAGAAGCAGAGGAAGCAGGAGGACATTTTTGCTCCCTGGCTTCAGGTAGGATTTGGCTAAGATTTGGCTAAAATTTTAAACTGAGTTTGGGCTTGGCTCCTGTGGTCAAAGTCTAACTGTTGTGTGACTGTTGTGTTGAAAGAGAGCCAGGTACTTAAGTTGATTGACAGCAGGCATTGTCCCCTGTTAATTGAGTTTCTGGGAAAGCTTTATTTGCCAGTGTGAGTTTCTGCCAGAGCCTGATCCCAGAAGGGCAGTTGGTTCTCGCAGAAGCAGAGGAAGCAGGAGGACATTTTTGCTCCCTGGCTTCAGGTAGGATTTGGCTGCACATAAAGTGCGTGCATATTACTTAACTGTACAAAGATCCCACTTGGCCACCACGCTCACCAAGAGATGCAACAAAAGCAAAACATTCCCATCACATCCACCAGCTGTGGCATGTTCCGCTTTTTCACACAAAAACTAGGCAACTACATCTGCTCCAAATGCAAACAGATGACTCTGATGGAGCAGAGGATCCAACAGCTCGAGCACCGTATTAAGACCCTTAAGGACATTCAGGCACTCGAGCTCTTCTTGGACACTGCACAACACGCTGCTGTAGATCAGCAGCCTGCATCACACCAACACCACCAAGACCATGATCAGGAACCTTATGGGGAGATCAACTCAAAGGTAGACAACCCTCAGGCTTGGAAGGAGGTCACCCATAGAAGGAGACGCAGGACCAGGCAGCCTCCACAGAACTCCTCTGCTCAGCTGCATTTACACAACAGATTTGAAATTCTTACATCATTAACATACAATCAGGAAACACATCTTGTGGAGGACCACAGTTTCTTAGATACCACTCAGTGGACCATCCTGGATCAATGCGCAGGGGATAGCCCTGACAGGGACAGTGCATCACCACAGTCACACTTATGTAATCATGCAAATGCTCCATCCCCAATCATAGACCAGGAGCAACAGGAACATCCTTGGGAGAGTAATGGGCTCTCGGATGTATCTCAATGGATTGTCATTGATGAATGCACTGGGGATGTTGAGGAGGAGGACAACACTTTACACCTACATGATTCACTTCAACAGGAACACTCTTCAGGGGACATACACACTGTCTTGCACAAAAGGGACCCTGTCAATCCTCAAAGGAAACAGGTCTTGGTAGTAGGTGACTCCCTCCTTAGAGGAACGGAAGCCATCATTTCCAGACCGGATGGGATGGCTCGAGAAACATGCTGCCTCCCGGGGGCAAAAATACACCATATCACTCAGAGGCTCAGCAGGCTCCTAAAGCCCCATCACCCTCCCCACCTTATGTTGATTCATGTAGGTACCAATGACACCGCTAGGCATACTTTTCAAAAGATCACAAATGATTTTCGAGCTCTGGGAACAAAGCTAAAACTGTATAATGTACATGTGATCTTTTCATCCCTCCTCCCCGTTGTAGGACATGGCTCTACAAGGGCCGGAAAAATAGTACAGGTCAATAACTGGCTCAGAAAATGGTGTCAAGAGGAGCATTTTGGCTTCCTTGACCATGGTCTACTCTTCCAAGAGGATGGACTACTGGCAAGCGATGGGGTGCATCTCACACAAGTAGGAAAACATCTTTTTGCACACAGACTCACAAACCTCATCAGGCGCACTTTAAACTAAATCCACTGGGGGAGGGGAACAACAGCCTGGCGAACACTATATTACCCACGACCACAGGGAACCGCCGTAAGGCTAAACGGAGGGCTGCACAAACACAGCAAGGACCAAGTACAGAGAGCACAATAATCCCAAATAAACAGTTCGAGGGGAGGTCACAGGGGCTTACATGTCTTTACACTAATGCTCAGAGCATGGGAAATAAGCAAGACGAACTCCAACTCCTAGCACAGCACCACACATACGATGTCATAGGCATCACTGAAACCTGGTGGGATGACTCCCATCACTGGAATTTAACCATTGAGGGCTATAACCTCTTTCACAGAAATAGAACAAAGGGGAGAGGAGGGGGAGTAGCTTTATATGTCAAAAACAGTTACGTTGCAGAAGAAATGCAAGACTGTAATCCGGGAAACCAGCTTGAAAGCATCTGGATAAGAATCAAGGGAACCGGGACTCAAAAAGATCTTGTCGTGGGTGTCTACTACAGACCTCCGAGTCAGGATGAAGGACTTGATGAAGCCTTCTGTCAACAGCTGACCAAACAGGCACAAAGAAGAGATATAGTAGTCATGGGCGATTTCAATTATCCCGATATCTGCTGGAAAACAAACTCAGCCAAGAGTACAAAGTCCAACAAATTCCTCACTTGCCTTGCAGATAATTTTATGGTCCAGAAGGTAGAAGAGGCAACAAGGGGATCAGCAACTCTTGATCTAATCTTAACAAATGTGGAAGACCTGATCAATACAGTTGAAGTGGTTGGATCCTTAGGGGCAAGTGACCATGTGCTCCTGCAGTTTGCAATACAAAGGAATGCTGAAACTAAGACAAGTCAAACACGCATTCTGGACTTTAAGAGAGCTGACTTCCAAAAAATGAAGGAATTACTGAGCGGCATTCCATGGACGCCGATATTAAAAAACAAGGGAGTTAAGGATGGATGGGAGTTTTTCAAAAGTGAAATACTCAAGGCGCAAATGCAAACAGTGCCAACAAAGAAGAAAAATAAGACAAGTGCAAAGAAGCCAGAATGGATGTCCAAAGAACTTCTAACTGAGCTAAAGCTCAAAAGTGACATGCACAAGAAGTGGAAAAGGGGAGAAATCACCAAAGAAGAATTCAAACGTATAGCCAACTCCTGTAGGGAAAAGGTTCGCAAGGCTAAAGCGCAAAATGAGCTCAGGCTTGCCAGGGACATAAAAAACAACAAAAAAGGTTTTTTTGCTTATGTTGGTAGAAAAAGGAAGAAAAAGGAGGCGATAGGGCCACTGCAAGGAGTAGATGGGGTGATGGTGACAGGGGATAGGGAAAAGGCAGAACTGCTTAATGCCTTCTTTGCCTCGGTCTTCTCACAAAAAGAAAGCCATCTTCAACCTCAGCAACATGGAATGGACGAAGGATTGGGGGAAATCCAACCCCAAATAGGGAAACAAGTTGTCCAGGAACACCTGGCCACTCTAAACGAATTCAAGTCCCCAGGGCCAGATCAGCTACATCCAAGAGTATTGAAGGAACTAGCGGAAGTTATTTCAGAACCACTGGCAATCATCTTCGAGAGTTCTTGGAGAACAGGAGAAGTCCCAGCAGATTGGAGGAGGGCGAATGTGGTCCCTATCTTCAAGAAGGGAAAAAAGAACGACCCAAACAATTACCGTCCGGTCAGCCTCACATCAATACCAGGCAAGATTCTGGAAAAGATCATTAAGGAAGTGGTCTGCAAACACTTAGAAACAAATGCGGTCATTGCTAATAGTCAACACGGATTTACCAAAAACAAGTCATGCCAGACTAATCTGATCTCTTTTTTCGATAGAGTTACGAGTTGGGTCGATACAGGGAATGCCGTGGATGTAGCATATCTAGATTTCAGTAAGGCCTTCGACAAAGTCCCCCACGACCTTCTGGCAAACAAACTAGTAAAATGTGGGCTAGACAAAACTACGGTTAGGTGGATCTGTAATTGGCTAAGCGAACGAACCCAAAGGGTGCTCACCAATGCGTCGTCTTCATCATGGAAAGAAGTGACAAGTGGAGTGCCGCAGGGCTCCGTCCTGGGCCCGGTTCTGTTCAACATCTTTATTAACGACTTAGACGAAGGGTTAGAAGGCACGATCATCAAGTTTGCAGATGACACCAAACTCGGAGGGATAGCTAACACTCCAGAAGACAGGAGCAGAATTCAAAACGATCTTGACAGACTAGAGAGATGGGCCGAAACTAACAAAATGAAGTTCAACAGGGACAAATGCAAGATACTTCACTTCGGCAGAAAAAATGGAAATCAAAGATACAGAATGGGGGACGCCTGGCTTGACAGCAGTGTGTGCGAAAAAGATCTTGGAGTCCTCGTGGACAACAAGTTAAACATGAGCCTACAATGTGATGCGGCAGCTAAAAAAGCCAATGGGACTTTGGCCTGCATCAATAGGGGAATAACGTCTAGATCCAGGGAAGTCATGCTCCCCCTCTATTCTGCCTTGGTCAGACCACACCTGGAATACTGTGTCCAGTTTTGGGCACCGCAGATGAAGGGAGATGCTGACAAGCTGGAAAGCGTCCAGAGGAGGGCAACTAAAATGATTAAGGGTCTGGAGAACAAGCCCTATGAGGAGAGGCTTAAAGAGCTGGGCATGTTTAGCCTGCAGAAGAGAAGGCTGAGAGGAGACATGATAGCCATGTACAAATATGTGAGGGGAAGTCATAGGGAGGAGGGAGCAAGCTTATTTTCTGCTGCCCTGCAGACTAGGACACGGAACAATGGCTTCAAACTACAGGAAAGGAGATTCCACCTGAACATCAGGAAGAACTTCCTCACTGTGAGGGCTGTTCGGCAGTGGAACTCTCTCCCCCGGGCCGTGGTGGAGGCTCCTTCTTTGGAGGCTTTTAAGCAGAGGCTGGATGGCCATCTGTCGGGGGTGCTTTGAATGCGATTTCCTGCTTCTTAGCGGGGGGTTGGACTAGATGGCCTTTGAGGTCTCTTCCAACTCTACTATTCTATGATTCTATGATTCTATGATTCTATGTGTGGGAAATGTAATTTCAATCTGATTCCAATATTTGTCTGTCTGGGGCTTTGGCACCCCATATGCCCATTGTCCTTAAATGGAGATGGGCAACTTGGGCTTCCTGATGTTGTTGAGCTCTAGTGCCCATCAGCCCTCACTAACATAGCAAATTCTGTTGGGAGGATCACAATTGTCCTTTCTTGCTATTTATTTTACAATTGCTTTCCTGGTTGTATGACAAGAAGTAAACACTTGATAATCAATTTTACCCCATAATGGCAGGGGTAAAATTGTGTGGCCCTGTTGATATTATGGCATTGTAACTACCATAATTTCTACTCTTATGCTAACCTGGGCTTCTGGAACCTCGATGTCCAACAAAATCTGGAGGGCTAGTTAATTCCCAACTTCTTTTATGGCAACAAACAAGCCAAAAGCTTGTTATAGGACCACAAATATAACAATTTGGACATTTTTATATTTACAATTAAAATGCATTTCTTAACTGCTTTACAAGGCTGCATTCTTTCCACAGAGATTTTTGAAATAAAACAGTAACATTCAGCATCAGCTTAGAAAAGCATCTCAAATGTAAAATGGGTTTAAAATGAAATATTATTTTAAATATCTGGCAGCATAAAAAATTGAAACACAAAGACAGCAAATAGACCTTTAAGACCCCCTTTTAAAAACGTAGTTACAGATAATATTCTTACATTTCTCATATAACTGGTGATACTTGCTTGATACATTTTCTTGCTGCTTTTCAGAATATAAATATAGTATTTTCACACAATCTGAGATCCTGCATTTCCTACTTTTTTACATAGCTAGTTTGTTTTTCTTCATAGCTTTTCTTTCTTCAAGTGGATTTTTGCCTTCTGTTATGCAAGTTTGTCTGGGAGAATAAATTAGAGAAGCAGACTATGTGGAGAAACAAGGCCTTGCACCCTTTTACTATATTTTGGCTCTTGAGTTCTTCCTTTCCCAAGCCATCAACACATTTGGGGAGGAGCTGCATGGCTTGCATTCAGGAGAGTAGGCAGCTGTGAGCTGGATGGGAAAAGAGCATCTCAGTGTAAAACAGTCCATATGTTTGAAAGAGTCAGCTCTGAATTCATTTATTTGTTCAGTTCCTAAAGTTGGAGATTGAACATCACTGAAGGAAATAATGCGAATAAAGTACAGAGGCTATTTAGAATTATGTCAGAAAGAGACACCATCATTGAGAGTTTTTTATTAGAAAAGTAAGACATTTTTGCCTTCAAATTAGACCTTCAAATTAGTCTTTCTACCACAAGTCCCAGTTAGCATGGCTAGTAGTTAGATAATGGTGGAATTATTTTATGGGACAGAATAAGAACAGGGTCAGACTAACCTCAAGGAAGATACCAGGAGTGGCATGTGCTGATTTTAGCAAGGGACATGTAGTCATATTTGTCTGATTATGGAATGGGACAACTCTAGCCTCGGAGATTAACAATCTCAATAATCATCCTGTTCTAATATCTGATCAGCTTGTGGAGCAATACATCACAGAATATCTCACAAAATGTTTACATTTGGTTTCATTTATTTATTTGGGATTAATAGAACCCTATAAATATTTGGTTTCCAAGGAGGCCTTTGAGCCAGGGACACTAAAAATACCTGGCAAAGATCCACCAAAAACAGGTACGAAAGCCATTGTTTAGAGTTACTAAGTACTGAGCCAACTACCGTATATTCAACATGAAGGAAAAGATAGCTTTCCCCACTGATGTTATGGCATGCTGAAGATTTTAGATGGTCAAGACCTCAGAGATTAGTTTTGCTCAACTTCTCAAAACAGAAGCCCGAATCCTGTTCCTAGAACTAGAGTAGACCTGTTAAATCTAGAGGATTTCCATAATTCAGCAACCGATTCAACAGGTTTCTCTAGTTGGGACTATGAAGGAACTGCGTGTGCAGGAAGTTGGTATAAAATATCTTTATATTTTGCACATGCGTTTGCCATTAAGAACCATGATAAGGTCAAACAAAACAAATGCAGCACAGCCTCGGTATCCACAGGGAATACATTTCAGAACTTAGTGTAGATAAATGAAATTACATATAATATTGAAATACTGTTGAAATGAAGGACTTCTGGAAAATCTAGAAAGTGCTCAGAAATGACATATTTTGTCAGATGAAGATACACAAAACAGTGAATGATGGCCCCACAGATAATGGAGTTTGTGCTGTAAAATTAAAATTTGAAACAAATGTAAGACACAATTGTTAGTATTGTCAGTATTTATCACAGAATGAGTGGTGCTATATTGGTGATTCCCAGTCGTCTTACTCGACAGGGCAA